>NC_136527.1:50437166-51037166 GCF_053919585.1 Euprymna scolopes | reverse complement strand
TATTAAAATTGTTTAAAAAATAATAGAAATATTATTTTTTATTAAAAAAAAAACAGTGTTTACAAAGTGCATGCGTGCGTTCAGGCAGCCATTTTTTACGTAATGAAATCAATTGAATTTTATGAGTTAAATATTTTTCAATTTTTAAAATTTAAAAATCTATCAAATTTTTTCTATTGGTTCAATTTTTACGATATTTTCTGGGTCAATGTGAAATGTTATGCTCTTTCCAATAAACGAATATAATATTCTAGACAAACGTTTTTTTTTTTAATTCACCACCCCTTTTTAAATATCTATAAAAAATAAAAGCAAATAATTTTCTCCCCTCGGATTTATATATCACAAACTGAAGATAAAAGATCAATAAATAAAATGTTCTTAGTTAAAACAAAAGTGAATAGTTTTGTGCAAATTTACCTGTAAAGTCAAAAGTTTAAAACTTTTTTTTTAAAGCATGTTAAATTTTTTAAAAGCGAAACCTCACATTTTTAAAGTATTGTCCTCAAAAAATTGAACACCTCTAACAATGTTTTTTTTTTTTTTATATTAAAAAAAAAGCACTGCATAAAGAAGAAATAAAATATATTAAATCAAAAACTCATGTATTTCTTTAAGAGAATAAAAAAATGGAAAATTGGTCAAGTGGATTGTGTTTAAACGGCAAAAATTGATAAGTTAAATATGATCATTTTGCACGTACGGTGACCCATGTTTCACACACAAGGCACGACGCCTCACGCATATGTGTTGTTTTTACGTTTTTGAAATAATTAATTATCCCCTGTAAGCAATCCGTATTTGACAACTGCAAGAAAGCAAGGAAAAACCGCTTCGCTAACACTGGCTTACAGAATGGCGATTTTTTTCCAATGGTTGCTTTAAAAAAAATTATTTAAGAAGTACATGGAATATAAAATATAAATATGGACAAATTCTTAGAAATTAAAAATGGAAGAAACCATTGATTAGTATTTTATATATGTAAGTGATTTTTTGAATTTATATATATTTATTATATTTAGATTTAGTTAAAATTCGTTGAATTTCGTGAAATCTTTTTTTAAAGTAAACCGATTTTTTTTAATTGTATATTTTTCGATTAAACCTTTTATTATTTTAAAATTTGGTCTTTGCTCCTTTTATTGAAAAAAAAATAGGGTTTAATTTTAATGGCGACTTCTGACACTCCTAGAGCTTATATACAGCAATACAGCATTTAGTACAGATCCTTTTGTTGCATGGCTATAGTTCACTACCCGGCGTCTATATCCCAATGAAACGGTGGCGTTTACTTAGTTGATTTACGGAAGTTATCAGCACCGTTTGGTGGTGTCAACGACAAAATGTTAAGCTGTGCCATTTTTGCTGGGCTGATCTAAGGATGTCAGTAGACTTTTGCAAGCGTCGTCACATATTGACAGATTAACAACGGACGAGTTATTGGCCGAAACGTGAAACATCCTTAAGGAACCAGAACCAATTACAGCAGCAGCCGGAACTAGTTATGCAACATCTAAACCTATGGAGACAATATAGATTTCTTCCCAGCTACCGCTATGCATGAGAGCCCTGTCTGCTATAAATGTGGGGGCCCAAACCATTTTGCTAAAAGTGCCGGAGTCCAAGTTGTACGATGAATGTTTATCCACAAACACACAGAACACTATAATGTTTTCGCTGCATGTTCACTGGGACTGTCACAATCTGCACTGAGAAAGGTATCGCAGCTGAAGTTGACGTCTTGGTGATGCAAGAAAATCCCTTGGATTCAACTTATTACTTGGAATTGACGCAACAAGAGCTCTAGAATGTGTCATGATTAGTGCAGGCGGAGGTATATCGCTTGGTAGAGGGAAAGAAATCTGTGCAGCTTTGTCTATTGAGGAAAAGGAGTTCTCTGCTGTGTTTGATAACAAAGAAAGGGCCTGGACTGCGATGTGGAAATGGACCAATATCGAATCACCAGATCAGTTATGCAATACCATTCCAGAGTATGCTGTTACAACTAAGAACCGGGCTGCATCTGAGGAAGAACTCCAGACATGGATTGATAACGGTTGGTTAATACCATACCCAAAAGAACATCTAGGACCACCCAAAGGATTAATTCTGCTTATGAATATTGAGCAACCGACTAAACACACAATTCGACTGATAATGGATTATCGAGAATAGAATCAGCATGTTGATGCATTTACCGGGAATGCAGATGTGTGCGCTGCTAAACCAGCAGAGTGGCGTCAGAAAAGGAGTAATGTAGCACTGCTAGATTTGAAGAGAGCCTACCTACAGATACGGGTCCATGAGTCACTGTGGCCATTTCAGACAGTCATAATCAAGGGGAAAACGATACTGTTTGACACGCTTAGGTTTTGGCCTAAACGTAGCACCTTAATAATGACATTTATATCATTAAAACTGTTTTGATGCAAGATGAGACCACAGTGAAAGCTACTTCAGCTTACATTGATGACATCTACGTTAATGAAGACATACTGTCTGCAGATGCGGTTAAAATGAAACTGGAATCTTTCGGATTAATAAGAAATTACCCTAAGTATTTAACGCATGGGACATATGAATAAAGGAAGTAGTTCAGCGGGTTCAGCTCGAGGAAGGGGGGGGCAATGAGTAAAGGGTACAAAGCCAAGCCTGAGTCTTTTGAAACTTCTAAATAGTTTTTACAGAATAAGTCTAAGTTTCTCGATATCTATTTTTATTAAATTGTTAGATGGAAGCCCAGAATAATTACGAAAGAACCCCCTTACATTGTAAAGAATGGCTTTCAAAATAATAATGTTATTATCTCAGCAAGGTTCCAAAGATACATAAGTACCGGAGTTTTTTTTCTGAATCAGTACTCCCACAAATGTTAGCCACGACTCGCCAGAGTATTATTATATATTATTTATTGTTGGGTATATAAGTACGGGACAAACATACTAAATAAAAACCAATAAACAAATGTAGGTTTAGCACATTAACATTTTTTACTTTTAAATGTGGATTTATTTTTATTTTTACTTTGACTTTATAAGTTTCACGATACGTTTTTTGATTAAATTGAATAGTTACGAAACACCCCCCTCTTCCATTGTTAAGATGGCTTTCGAAATAATGTTATTATCCTAGCATGGTACGTAAAAATATATAAGTACCTGATTTTTTTCTGAATCAGCACTCCCACAAATTTTAGCCATGAGTCACCAGAGTGTTATTCTATATTATTTATTGTAGTTACATAAGTACGGAACAAACATACTAAATAAAATCAACGGCGAATTTAGACAAATGTAGGTTTAATGCATTAACATTTTTTACTTTGAAATGTGGATTTATTTTTATTTTTACTCTAACTTTCTCATGTTTCCCTTTATGTATTCTATATTTTCATAAACTTATTGCGTGATTTTTATCTATTTTTTTCTTTTTCAGTCAGATTATCGCTCCCTTTTTGTGAATCCTACTATAAACTGTGCGTAATCTTTCTGCTATGAAATGCATATAAGCAATTCATGTATTAAGCTTATTATCGGATTATATTATTTGTTCTTGTTAGGGAAACTATCATCACAAACATTGAATCGATCTTACAGAGTGAGGTTGAGTTTATTGCCTTTAACCTTAATAGCTACTTGTTTTGAAGAACTGCTAAGAGTCCCGACCAGGTTATGTGCATAATTGGAACATATTACTTTGCAGATTATCAGATTAGGGTGACCGTTTTTATGAATCTGGATTTTTTCTAGAAATTGAAGTTGTGTCAAATATTGCTGATGTGGGAAGCATGTAAAACATCGATCTTTGTTTTTGTCAACAAAATTGTTTTATTATTTTATATTTTGCAACCGAGTTATTTCTTTGTTTTACATGTTTTGCATGCTTGTGTTTTGAACGTATATAAACATATGGAAACGTTGTCAAGCGTCTAAACCATTATTTTCTCATCCGAAAATTTTCATTCTTTATCATTTTTGTACAGTGGCCGTTATCATCTTGCTTTACATAATGATTTATGGTCTTTACTCCGGGTATTGCATCATTCTTTTGGAGAGTGGACGTCTTTGTGTCTTACCATCTTAGAGGCTATCAGGTTTAAGAGGGTGCCAACAGTACCACCCAGCTTATGACAACGAAATTGTGCGAAATTGGCAATTCTCATATGCATAGATCGAAATATAAATTGAATACAATTATATAAATAATAATTAGAAAATAGAAACAATTGTATTAAGAGAAGAAACATTTCTACCTAAAAAGCTTAACTAGGATTAAAAATAAACAAATTTATCTGTAGCAGTTATATTTTAATGGAATTTGTCTTTTCATGTTTATTAAATACCTTTATTCTGTTGGATATCCAGGGACACATGTTTTGTCATCTCTGTCACATGTATGGCTAAGCGTACATAAATTAAAGGCCAAAACTTCAGTTGTTGGCTCGTAGCGTTCTACCGGTTCTTTTCATTTTCATCCTCTTTCACACGACGGGTTAATGAGACACGCGAGTCAGAAAGAGGGATTTAAAGATTCAGCATCCACATGCAATAGCAAACTATCTTGACATACATGCCTGGGAAGCCCCGTCCGCATTCCACGGTAGAGGTTTCTCATGGTATTAGCTATAATTATTATAAAGGTGATGGTCAAAGACAAGTATATATTTTGTTGTAAATCCATTATCCCAGGCATTATCTACTTATTTCGGATCACAAATGTTATATTACTTATTGTGTGAAGTATGGCGATATAACTAAGAAGACTGTCTGCAGATTAATTGGACAATTTTCAGAGCTTAATTCTGAATATGAATTGACCTAGAAACTGAAGCTAGACTCCAACTATAAAATGAATTTATCACTATGTGAGGCATGTGAACAAATACAGATTTTTGGATAGAACTAAATTGGTGTATGTTGTCACTGCAGAAAGTTTTATCTATATATTAACTATATACGATGAATAACATTGCACCACAAAATTATTACCAAGGAGTTTCTTAGGGTGATTAAATTTCTTTTTGTGTTTATGTATGAACATGAAATATGTGAGCATTGCAAAATAAACAGCTTAGAATAGTACCTACGTATACTTTGTAGTGAGGATTAATTTCTATATTCATTTCCAAAAGCAAATTAGTTCCTACAAGAACGTGCTAACTCCAAATATTTCTGACCTTAGACAATTAGTTGTATGAATTTTGGCAAGGGTTAGAGTATGTTGCAATATTTTTTTTATTCATAATGGGGTATGGTCCCTCACAGTTGGCAGATTATATTTAGAAACGCTGCTGCTAGGAAATGACGAATCAAATTAATCCACTTTCTGCTACCAACCAATCAGAAACTAGAATTGCCCCCCAGAAAATTAAACCTTTTTTGTAGCAACCTTGAATATGTTTGCTACGAGATCATACGTATGCTACACAGGAACAAAAATTATCACAAGAATTATCTCGAGAGACAATGAAGGGTTTCAAGTTTGAAAGGAACTAAGGAACATTATTTAGTACTTAGAAAATAAAAAAAATCGCCTAAAATTAGTAGGATTTTCAGATTCAGATTTGGGAAACAACGAAGATCGCAAACGTATATCTGGATATTGTTTCAGACTATCAGAAAATGGGCCTATTATTCATTTATTATTCATGGAAATATAAAAAGCAACAGATTGTATCTCTCTCTACTTGAGAAGCGGAATTTATCGCGCTAACACATACTACACAGGAAGCACTCGACCTCAACAATGCCCTAAAGATTATTCTAGAGCCAGAATTAACTAAAAAAACACGTAAAAATTAATTGTGATAATCAAGGCAGTATAGTCTTAGCACAGAACCCAGTAATCCACCAAAGATCTAAGCATATAAATATTAAATACCACTTCATCAGAAACGAGGTGAAAAAGGAATCCGTTATTTTAAATTACAAATCCGAACAAAATATCCCTGATGTATTCACAAAACCAGCGATAAGAATAAAGTTAAAGCGTTTTGTCTTAAAACTTGTTGGAGAATTTTGATGTGAATAATCTTCACGGGTCTATGCATGTGTGTATAAATATATATTTCTATATATTGAAAATATGTCCTGGGCAAGACGTTAAACTGCATCCTTTTTGTTTGTATTAAGACTTTAACCTACTAATGCATAGCTAATACTTTTACTGAAATAAAAAATAATTAAAAATAAAATCACTTTTTTGAAAACATCCTTTTTGCATGCTTATTTTAAGGCGCGCATGTATTACAATTTATTTTTATTACTTTTATTTTACGCACATTAGATTCTTATTTATCAAAAATGTCCTATTTTTTAAAATTGTTTCCATGAAGAACAAAAAGAAAAAAATCATTTTTTAAAAAACATTTTTTTATAAATATTTTTTGACAAATATTGTTGCTTATTTTTAGGCGCGCATACATTACAATTTAGTTTTACTTTTATTTAATGCACATTAGTTTCTTTCTTATTTATCAAAAATGTTATATTCTTTTTGTATTGTTTTAAGAAAAAAAAGAAAGAATCACTTTTTTGAAAACATTTTCTTTGTAAATATTGTTTTAACAAATATAATTGAATACTTAATTTAAGGCGCGCATAAATTACAATTTATTTTTATTGCTTTTATTTTACGCACATTAGTTTCTTATTTATCGAAAATGATTTATTTGTTGCATTGTTTTAATTAACGAAAAAAGAAAAATCAGCTTTTTGAAAACATTTTCTTTGTAAATATTTTTTGACAAATATTGTTGCATGCTTATTTTAAGACGCGCATAAATTATAATTTATGTTTACTTTTATTTTACGCACATTAGTTTCATTCTTATTTATCAAAAATGTTCTATTCTTTTTGTAATCTTTTAATTAACGAAAAACAAAAAAACTGTTTAACGGGTACATATTGCATATATATATAAGTGTGCGTGTGTGTGTTTGAATGAGACTGCATAATCAAACTTAAGAAATGGTTTTAACAGGTCCACTCTTTTTAAGATAAAAATAAAAATCTATTTCTTTTATTTCTCTTCTACACACATATACATATTTTTTAACATTTGAAAAAATTTTAAATGGCTTCTTTTTGCATGCTCAAATTTTAAGATCCAAATGATTTTTATTTTTATTATGTATAATTAAATATAAAAATATATATTTATTTTTAGTTTAATATGAAAATATATATTTATTTTTGCACAGAATTAAAAATGAACCCAAAGGACTTCCCATTATACAAAAAAAAACGGAGATGCAATATTTCTGGATTCATTGGAAGATTATATTTATAAACGATGCTGCTAGGAACTGACGAATCAAATTAATTCACGTTCTGCTACAAACCAATAAGAAACCAGAATTGCACTATAAAAATAATCCTTTTTTAGCAACCTTGCATATGTTTTCTTCGTGTCAACACGGGAAGAATCTTTGGCTACAAAGTTATAAAATCTGGAACTTGTACAAAACAACTGTCTACTGAGCACCAGTCATCTCCAGGACTTGTATAGAACAACTAATTACACTGGTTTACAAAGAAATTTAGGCAAGCACAAAAATATCCGTTTTTACCTAATTTGAATTCAAATTTGAAATCCGTTTTTCTCATCACCTCTAGTTTTTTAGATATGCATAATGTGTATTTTGTGCATATACGCTACATAACTAACACAAATAACAAGCGTATATGAATTCAGAGTTCATTTACATATTGTGAAAATCATGGCTTATTTTTTAGTTATTTTGTTCATATACGCTACATAACTAGCATAAGTACTGTTGTTTTCTCTTTATAAGGGATAGTCGATCTGTATCCAGCATTACAAGCAGAAACACACTTTTGACTTTGAATTGTGTAATTGTGTCATCCAAGTATATTGATTAAATAAATGTTCTTTATCTATCCTGACTGTCATAAGCTGATGCAACTCTTGAAATATTAACATATATTCGCTGTTTATACTAAAATCAAACTATTTAAAAGCCAGAAAACTAGAGGTGATAGAGCAAAACTATTTATAAATTTGAATTCAACCCAAATTAACAAAAAACAACTATTCTCATTTTTGCCTCAGACCAAATTTCTTTGTAAACCAGTGTTATAAGAAATTGTTCTGAAACTAAACATGGCTTCCAATTCAAGAGAGTAGTACATTTAAGAATAACTTGTCGACAAACGGAAATGCTACAGGTGGCGTTTTATTGAAAGTTTTATTCCCTAGATAAACGCATGAGAAATGCGTCACACGATATGGGAAGCAGGACAGGCAAAATGTGTCTGAAAATGTAAGAAAACAAATTAACCTCGATGTCTAGTCGTCTACGTCTCTAAATTTTCATTGTTAATGTAACCCCTCCTTACAAATATGATTTATTTCTCAGTAAGTACTTTCAGAGTTTCAAATCTCTTCACAGACAGCGACAGACGGTTGGATGAGGAAGTAGAGAGGTCACGTCTCTATATGGTCTGTTTTTCCCGAAATCAACAAGCAATCCGTTCTTCTCTAACTGACTTATTTTCGCACGACAATCGTATATATAGTGAGGTATGTAGATGGAGTGGAAATTTCCCCAGCCAATAAGATTTCGCCACGAAATCGAAAGCTTTTTTTTGCATAGGTACAATTCCCATGCTTGAAATTTGAATTCCGAGTCTCACGATATCCACGGCCAGATGTCAATTCTGACATACGACCTTGGGTTAACCAAGGCCATACAATGTTATACATTTCAAGTTCCTATGATCAACCCCCAGCTGCAAGACATATTTCTCTGGTCTCAAACAATATCTATTTTGACATGAAATAAAATATGTATATTTATCTTCTCTATCTTAAATCCTTGGGTTATCTGGCGTCACGCGGGAATGATAAGCTATCTCAGCGTAGTTCTAAAGCTCCTCAATGGGGATTAAGTCACATTTGCTCTCATTAGACTATATTGATTCGTAGAACTAATGGAGTCTAATTCCTTAACACACCACTCCATCCCTTTTTACAGCCGTCAGATTTTTTTCACAGACCCCTCTTTCCCTCCTCAGATCACCCGTTAAAAAGATAACATATACACAATCCCATAACCACCCTTTTTATGCAAGGTTATCCTTCTTTTTTCATTCAAAAGTCCATAAGAAATCAATTCCAAAAAGTTCGTAAAATCATCAAACTGTAAAGTTCAATGTTCGTCAGGGCTAATACAGTTTCTTTTTTTCACATGCAATTTTTTTTCTTTGTTTGTATATTTGTTTTTCAATTCACATTAATAATTCAAAGATAAGATAATCATCGTTTAAAAATTGTCACTCAATAAAATGCATTAAGTTCATCAATTAGCTCGGAAGAGTTACTTCCCTTGTTTAAAAGTTTTGTCCCTTTTTTTTCAAAATAAAATTACTCGATTTTTTATCAAGGCTTTAGAAAAGTTATTCCCATTTTTCCAATTTCTTTTCATCAATTTTATCATAGTTCAAATTTTTTCCACAGAGTCACAGTCACAATTTACAACAGTTTTTTTTTTCAAGGTCTTTTTTCCACTTCGCTGCTATCAACAGCAGAGTCTCGTAATACAAGGTATGCAGCCCTAATCAGGGTTCTCAAAGGACCTGCTTTTTATTGAGCTAGGGGAATTTTTCTCACCTTAAGCAGTTGTAGTTGAACCTTCACCTTTTATTTCACAGCTCAAGCCTTCTTTATAAGCATCTTGTAAGATTTTTCTTTCACTGAAGACTTCTCTTCACCTCAATAGACGGTAATTCAAGGTATTGTTGGGACTTTCTTTTTTTTTCGACGATTCTCAGCTCAGCGCCCCGCAAGAATTTTAGGTAAAACAGAGAGAAAAGAAAAGATTTCAGCATCAAGGAAGTCTCTGGGTTGCACTTCGTTTTCGTCAGCACCAGCAGCCGCATTTTCCAGAACCACAGGCGGTTTCGAACCAGGGTCTCTCCCGCCATCTGTGCAATCAGCTTCGAGAGACTCATCACCTTGCTCTCTTCCCATATTCACTCTCTTCACGCACCATACAATCACCAACAACAGCACAATTATAATGACTAGCATGCTCACTCCTGCTCCTGTAACCACTACCTTATGAAGCCTATCCCTAGCTTCTGTATTCTCCAGACCGTTTAATCAGGCTGGTAATTCATTCAAATCTATTCGTCTAACTCCTCCCATAGCTTCTGGTAGCCTAAGTCGGGTATGTGGCGGTGAGCGATGGATCAGGGGGTTCCAGAGGTCAGTGAGGTCAGTCAAGTGGTCATTCGCCCACTCTACCTCAGGTGCTTTTTACAAATACATTTCCTCAACATGATAATAACTTTATAAACCTTATATTTGGTTCCTCGATCTATCGAATCCCATTCGATAATTCAAACACAACACTAATGTTTCATCCTCCAAGAGTTTAATATTCGGGTATATCATTCTACTCCCCAAATATCTCTTGTATTCATTAACGCAGCTATGACTGACAACCATCGATCTCCTCAACCGTCCTCCAGGCGAAGCGTTCATCAATGCTATTTTTTCCTAACCACAAGCAGAGAGAACAGGGGTGCTCAGGGTCACCGAGGGTCAACAATTCATGATTCTGTCCACGTCGCGTTACACAGTTCTCTCCTTCTGCCAGCTACCGCTCGCTGCTCTGCTAACAGACCATATCTCCTGGTCTCCACAGATACACTAGCTTGATCACGTCCATCTCCGGAACAAAGCGAGGAAAATCCCGTCGGCCATTACACAACTATTTACAAAAAGTCAGGTACCTTTTTGTCACAGGCTGTTTAAATAGCCAATTCAGTTTCACTAAAATTACTCCGTACCCTCATGGACAGTCAAAATAAAAAAAGGAACTACAGGAAGCTAGATACACCCCCTAATTTATTGAATTCCCCTCGATATTTCCAAAAACGTTCCCATAATACACACTTTCTCTGTCCGTGTGACACACACATGCTCGTGCAGACAACGACCTCAATTTCGGCATAATTAATCTATCTCTTCACTTCTCTCTCCGTATGACACACACACGCTCGTGCAGTCAACGACTTCAATTTCAACATCTGTCTCTATATGGACGATTAATAAAATAACTGCAGGGAGCTATCCACACGCCCCCAGCGTCCTCCCAGGTAGCATATCCGAATGGACCCGTATCCAGAAATGTACCACAAGGTAACGTAGGGATTGGCAAACTTCTTACTCCCAAAATTCAACTTAAATGCTCCGTAATCACTTTCAACCAATTACAAAAATTTAGTTACTAAAATATGTAACATTTAACCTCGTAGGTCGCGCCCTTCAAAGACTCAGTAAGCGCCTAGTAATCGCACGACAAATTCTGTTTTTTTCCATTAATATCTCCAGGTGCGAACATCACGCACCTGATTTACTCGCAAAGGAAAAATCCGTCTAAAAAATATAAATCGCTTTTCGCACACAAATTGGTTGTGCTTAATTTAGTTATCACTTCACTCATTCCAATTAATCCCTGCTAAAAGTGCGGCCTCTTAACTCATATCTCGCAAATAAGAAATCCTTCCTGACTGAGGCAAAATTCAAATTCCTCCAAAAGTCAGTTCAATTGCCGAAATGAATGCTTCTAATTATTCTCAACTGAACTCAACTAAAATTTGTTCAGTTTGATAAGGAAATCCTTCCAGATTGAGGTAACAAAAATAATTTTTTTTCAAAAATTAATTCAACTCTCAAAACTTAATATCTCCAATTATTCTCGTTTTAATACATAAAAACACAACTCTGAACAGTTTAATTCTCACAACAGTGTTCAACATCGCTACATAAATACACAGCTGATATCCAGCTAAAATGTTTTGTCAAAGTTCACGAACTGCTTAAAAATAGTATTCTCATTTTTTTTTTTTCAAAAAAAATTTTTTTCAACAAAATTCAATCATCGGAATTCTTCCTTCACAATCTAAAATTGTAAAGCCACTACAGTCATAAATCATTATCATCAGAGCCAACCTGCTCTCAACAGAACTTAATGAATAGTCACTTTAAAATAAGTGAACAAAACTCTACCCTTGTATTAAGCTATTCTCGAGGCAACGTACTCATTTTTCCTTCCAGCCTCGAATCAGGTGGGTCATGGGGCCACACATCATTCCATTTCCGATTTTTCGTTCCCCAAGAGGCAGGTATTCTCTTACAGTTCTCATTTAATCTTGACCGCATGTCACTGAAGGTCATTCGAACCCTTTGTCGTTGACTTCTGGTGACATCAACCAGAATCAAGTCAGTCTTCCAGCCCTCCAGGTTTTTCTCTGGGCTGTTGGGTTGTCTCTTGATATCTTCGTCACCCACCATCGTCGAGAGGGCTGCTAAGGCCTTCTTTCCTTCATCGTAAAAAGTTAATTCCACCCTGACCTCTGCCACCATCACCACCATTCCAGACGTGACCCCTCCTTGTTGGTACAATGCCCGCATCATGCGATCCCCTTTTTACGCTGGGGTTGCAAGGCACCGCCAAAAATGGCCGCAAAATCAAGTTGTTGTTGTTTTTTAAAACTAAATTACATTTATTAAAATCCATTATTTCTGAGTAACTTTTTTTTTCCAGAAAGATAAAACCCTGAATTTTATCATATAGAAAACAGAATAATGTAAAACTTTTTCTACTATTTTTAATTCAATTTTAAATGTTAAATTTTCCCAAAAAGTTTACAATTGACATTTTTTGTCTTGCACAAAAAACGTACTTAAATATTTAAAAAAAAAAGGTTTTTGAAATAATTAATTTATTTATTTATTGTCTAACTAAGATTTAGGATGATTTTCTAAGAGAATATGCAAAAATATTATAATATAAGTACCTGAATTTCAAATAATTCCACTTATTCATATAGGTAACCAGATGTAGGTGCTGCTATTTTATTGAGATGTATTAAATTTTAAAAAATTATTAAGACATGAATACGTGATAAAAATGTTTTTCTGAGATGTATTAAATTTTTAAAAAATTATTAAGACATAGATACGTGATATAAAATGTTTATTGAGATGTATTAAATTTTAAAAAATTATTAAGACATGGATACGTGATAAAAATTTTTTCCTGAGATGTATTAAATTAAAAAAAATATTAAGACATGGATACGTGATAAAAAATGTTTTATTGAGATGTATTAAATTTTTATAAATTATTAAGACATGGATACGTGATAAAAATGTTTTTTTGAGATGTATTAAATTTTTAAAAAATATTAAGCCATGACTTTGGCATAAAGGATGTGTGTACTTTACGGTGATTTTAAAGATTTACACAATAAAAGTTTGTTTTCAAAAGAAAATTATTTATATAATCAAAGGATCATATTCTTTTCTCCGGTTTTTGCGTGAGAGAGTGACACAAATTTTGAACACAAGAATGTCCACACACGTAACAAGAATATGGTTTTTACTTTTTCAACATTTTTTCATTTTAGTTTTAAAACAGAAGAGCTACATTACAAAAATATGTCTTTTCAGTTTTTATTTTGTGGAGCAAATCGAAACATACTTGGCTGGTGTGTGTGTGTTTGTGTGCTTCAACGGGTCAGTTGATTAACAAAAACGCAACAAAACTAGAATGGTTGGTTGGTTTTATGGGTGTCGGTCATGAGAACGTCGCCATTTCTATGCAAATGAGACAGATGAATGAAAACAGACGTGATGCAAATAGATGACATATTAGAAGAAAGCATGCTACAGACGTGTGCAAGTCAACACGAACATGTACAGTTGTTATAATTTATAAGGAATTGTGTTTAAATATTTCTTAGGATTTTGCATAAAACCAGTTTGTATATTTCATATATTTTCGTCTTTTTGGTTACAATTTTCCACGATCGAAGTTCTCAGAAATCAAGGGCTCCCTACCTGGGGTTCACAGTTGAACTCTATATGAGATACATAGATATTTAAATTTAAAGTTCTTTTGTCTTCCGTATGTTTTTACATATGACATAACCAAATGCAAAGAACGCCATACTTCATAGGAATGTGGTTGTCTCTTTTTAATTAGTTTTTTAGGCTGGTGATGGCGCATCCTATGAAATGTCTTGTATTTACCTTTTTTCTATATTGTAAGGCCATTGTATTTCGTTATTTTTCCTCTCACTCTGTTTAGCCTAGAAACGTAGCTGTCGTTATCGCAGCCATAGTATAGTGTGTATAAAATGTATAACTATTGTTCCAAAGAGCTGTTACAGCATTCAATATTTAACATTTGACAGATCGTAATATATTTACACATTCCATCGTATTCCATTATATAATAGCAATCCTTTAGCAAAATCTGACAACTGTGGTACAATCTGCACTTGGAATTGGTCATCAAGCTTGGATACAGAGCAATTACAAAATTCTGTCCTGATATTGTTAGCGATATCCTCTTTTAAGCCAGTCTATACAGCCTTCCTAATTTGGGTGAATAAATACACAAAACACTCGCTACACTGTGGTTTGCTGCATTTTTCCAATTTTCTGTAAGTCTTGTTCCATGATGCTGTATAGCCTTTTGACGTATTGATACTGGAAGGTCACCATACGTTGTTTCATGAATGTGTAAGCAGATTACACAACAAAGTTGACTTCTTTGTAAAAGAACCACATACTTCACAACAATGTAAATTCTCTCCTGTATGTGTTTTCATATGACTCAACAAATTTGACTTCTCTGCAAAAGAACACCATACTTCCCAACAATGTGGATTATCTCCCGTGTGCATTATCAGATGACAACACAAAGTCGAATTTTCATATGACTCAACAAGCCCTACTTTCATGCATTTGAACCATATATTTCACAAGAATGTGGTTTGTCTCTCTTTTTTTTTCATTTTTCTTAAACTTTTTCTTCTAAGGGATGGGACATCCAACCAGATGTCTGACATTTACCCCTATTTTAGTGAGTCCAACCAAGAGATCTTTTAAGGATTTTAGCCGTCCCTTTTAGTGCAATCGTTTGTATTTCACTTGCACTTGGTTCACCGGATATGCTTGCTATGTACTTTGTCTCCAGTATGTGTTGTCATATGACTCAACAAATTTGACTTTCGTGCAAAACAAGAACCACATACTTGACAAGAATGTGGTTTCTCTCCCGTATGTGTTTTCATATGTTTAAACAAACTTGACTTTATTGCAAAAGAAGAACCACATATTTCACAAGAATGTGGTTTCTCTCCCGTATGCGTTGTCATGTGATTCAACAAAGTTGACTGTCGTGCAAAAGAAGAACCACATACTTCACAAGAATGGGGTTTCTCTCCAGTATGTGTTGTCATATGACGCAACAAATTTGACTGTCGTGCAAAAGATGAACCACATATTTCACAAGAATGTGGTTTGTCTCCAGTATGTGTTGTCATATGACGCAACAAAGTTGACTTCTGTGCAAAAGAAGAACCACATACTTCACAAGAATGTGGTTTGTCTCCCGTATGTGTGTTCATATGACTCAATAAATTTGACTTCAGTGCAAAAGAAGAACCGCACACTTCACAAGAATGTGGTTTCTCTCCAGTATGTGTTTTCATATGATTAACCAAACATGCCTTTATTGCAAAAGAAGAACCACATATTTCACAAGAATGTGGTTTCTCTCCCGTATGCTTTGTCATGTGATTCAACAAAGTTGACTGTCGTGCAAAAGAAGAACCACATACTTCACAAGAATGTGGTTTCTCTCCGGTATGTGTTTGCATATGACGCAACAAAGTTGACTGTCGTGCAAAATAAGTACCACATACTTCACAAGAATGTGGTTTGTCTCCAGTATGTGTTGTTATATGACGCAACAAATTTGACTTCTGTGCAAAAGAAGAACCACATACTTCACAAGAATGTGGTTTGTCTCCCGTATGTGTGTTCATATGACTCAATAAATTTGACTTCAGTGCAAAAGAAGAACCGCACACTTCACAAGAATGTGGTTCATCTCCCGTATGTGTTTTGATATGACGCAACACGTGTGACTTCCGTGCAAAAGAAGAACCACATACTTCACTAGAATTTGGTTTGTCTCCCGTGTGTGTTTTCATATGACGCAACAAATATGACTTCCATGCAAATGAATAACCACATACTTCACAAGAATGAGGTTTGTCTCCCATGTTTGCTCGCATCTAATTCCACATGCAATAATATGATGAAATATGAAGAGATTTTATTAATATACACTTATTGAAATCATAAATGACGAATGGTCCACCTGATGCATTAATGGATGTCCTTTCATTGTTGCAAATTCTAAAAATATACAATAAATTTGAAAAATATATTTCATTTGGTAAAATTGAATTTAATGTATTGATAAAAATCAATACACATATAAATATAAATTGATTATTCATGAAATTCAAAATAAATGCGTATAATTTTAATCAATATTTGTTTGTAAATAAAGTTAATTTGTTTCTAATTTCAAAAATTTAACTAAAAATTTGTTACTTTTATTCATTTTAGATTATTCATGTTATTTGAATTCTTTAGAATAATTTTCTCTTCTTGTTATTTTCATAACGTTTCTATTTCGTCGAACTTGGAATCTTTCTCTTGAACGCACAAATCTATACAAAATTCTCACGTTTTTTGTTCAACCAGCATATCGACCTTCTTTGGCTCTATTAATGCTGTATATAAGTTTTAAAAAGTTTTGATAATTCGGAATCCATTTTCACTGGGTATATTCGTGTAATTTTTTGGAATAGTTTCTCATTTGATGGCATTTATATTTTATGGTGAAGGTTATCTATTTTTAGTAAATTTAGAATCGTTTCAGGTTTTTCTTTTTCAAAGAGTTCTTGTAAGTTTGCGGTCTTTTAGTAGTGTTGATAGATTTGTGTGAGGTCATAACAGTCAAGTAAAAGGTGTTTCATAAGGTTTGTGATATGGTATATATTTGGGACACTCTTCACTTCTTTGAATGTAGGAGTGGATTATGTTCGTATGCCCTATCCAGATCAATGATAAGACTACTTCATTGCATGATTTTATTGGATTAAGTCAGTTTTTTAAGTATAGGTATAATTTGGAAGGGTTTTATTCAAAAGTCCTACATAGTTTGAAATGATTTAGATTTTAGTGGTGAATATCTACTCTCAATAAAGCTATATTCAAATACCAGTATAATACCTAGTTTTGTTCATGAATGAAAACCCACTGTATGATATTAGGCGCCAATTTAAAATAAATTGAAATTTGTACATCTTAATTTATAATTTATGGCTTATGATAAAATAACAATTATCAAAATAAAATCAACTTGTAATGCTAATAGTTTTAATCAATACTGGTTTGTTAATAAAATTAATTTGTTTCTATTTTCAAATATTTAACTAAAACTTCTTACATTTCTCATTGTTTCTTCATTTTAGAGATGAGGATTTATATATAAATATATTTCATTTGGTAAAATTGAATTTCTTATGTTGATTTTTATAAATATAAATTTATGAAATTCAAAATAAAATAAGTATAGTTTTAATCAATACTGGTTTGTTAACAAATTTGTTTCTATTTTCAAATATTTAACTAAAATTTGTTTACATTTATTTATTTTAGAGATGAGGATGATTATTCATATTATTTTAATTCTTCAGAATACTGTTCTCGTCTTGGGTGTTATTTTCAAATATTTAACTAAAATTTGTTTACATTTATTCATTTTAGAGATGAGGATGATTATTCATATTATTTTAATTCTTCAGAATACTGTTCTCGTCTTGGGTGTTATTTTCAAATATTTAACTAAAATTTGTTTACATTTATTCATTTTAGAGATGAGGATGATTATTCATATTATTTTAATTCTTCAGAATACTGTTCTCGTCTTGGGTGTTATTTTCAAATATTTAACTAAAATTTGTTTACATTTATTCATTTTAGAGATGAGGATGATTATTCATATTATTTGGATTCTTCAGAATACTGTTCTCGTCTTGGGTGTTATTTTCAAATATTTAACTAAAATTTGTTTACATTTATTCATTTTAGAGATGAGGATGATTATTCATATTATTTTAATTCTTCAGAATACTGTTCTCGTCTTGGGTGTTATTTTCAAATATTTAACTAAAATTTGTTTACATTTATTCATTTTAGAGATGAGGATGATTATTCATATTATTTTAATTCTTCAGAATACTGTTCTCGTCTTGGGTGTTATTTTCAAATATTTAACTAAAATTTGTTTACATTTATTCATTTTAGAGATGAGGATGATTATTCATATTATTTTAATTCTTCAGAATACTGTTCTCGTCTTGGGTGTTATTTTCAAATATTTAACTAAAATTTGTTTACATTTATTCATTTTAGAGATGAGGATGATTATTCATATTATTTTAATTCTTCAGAATACTGTTCTCGTCTTGGGTGTTATTTTCAAATATTTAACTAAAATTTGTTTACATTTATTCATTTTAGAGATGAGGATGATTATTCATATTATTTTAATTCTTCAGAATACTGTTCTCGTCTTGGGTGTTATTTTCAAATATTTAACTAAAATTTGTTTACATTTATTCATTTTAGAGATGAGGATGATTATTCATATTATTTTAATTCTTCAGAATACTGTTCTCGTCTTGGGTGTTATTTTCAAATATTTAACTAAAATTTGTTTACATTTATTCATTTTAGAGATGAGGATGATTATTCATATTATTTTAATTCTTCAGAATACTGTTCTCGTCTTGGGTGTTATTTTCAAATATTTAACTAAAATTTGTTTACATTTATTCATTTTAGAGATGAGGATGATTATTCATATTATTTTAATTCTTCAGAATACTGTTCTCGTCTTGGGTGTTATTTTCAAATATTTAACTAAAATTTGTTTACATTTATTCATTTTAGAGATGAGGATGATTATTCATATTATTTTAATTCTTCAGAATACTGTTCTCGTCTTGGGTGTTATTTTCAAATATTTAACTAAAATTTGTTTACATTTATTCATTTTAGAGATGAGGATGATTATTCATATTATTTTAATTCTTCAGAATACTGTTCTCGTCTTGGGTGTTATTTTCAAATATTTAACTAAAATTTGTTTACATTTATTCATTTTAGAGATGAGGATGATTATTCATATTATTTTAATTCTTCAGAATACTGTTCTCGTCTTGGGTGTTATTTTCAAATATTTAACTAAAATTTGTTTACATTTATTCATTTTAGAGATGAGGATGATTATTCATATTATTTTAATTCTTCAGAATACTGTTCTCGTCTTGGGTGTTATTTTCAAATATTTAACTAAAATTTGTTTACATTTATTCATTTTAGAGATGAGGATGATTATTCATATTATTTGGATTCTTCAGAATACTGTTCTCGTCTTGGGTGTTATTTTCAAATATTTAACTAAAATTTGTTTACATTTATTCATTTTAGAGATGAGGATGATTATTCATATTATTTTAATTCTTCAGAATACTGTTCTCGTCTTGGGTGTTATTTTCAAATATTTAACTAAAATTTGTTTACATTTATTCATTTTAGAGATGAGGATGATTATTCATATTATTTGAATTCTTCAGAATACTGTTCTCGTCTTGGGTGTTATTTTCAAATATTTAACTAAAATTTGTTTACATTTATTCATTTTAGAGATGAGGATGATTATTCATATTATTTTAATTCTTCAGAATACTGTTCTCGTCTTGGGTGTTATTTTCAAATATTTAACTAAAATTTGTTTACATTTATTCATTTTAGAGATGAGGATGATTATTCATATTATTTGAATTCTTCAGAATACTGTTCTCGTCTTGGGTGTTATTTTCAAATATTTAACTAAAATTTGTTTACATTTATTCATTTTAGAGATGAGGATGATTATTCATATTATTTTAATTCTTCAGAATACTGTTCTCGTCTTGGGTGTTATTTTCAAATATTTAACTAAAATTTGTTTACATTTATTCATTTTAGAGATGAGGATGATTATTCATATTATTTGGATTCTTCAGAATACTGTTCTCGTCTTGGGTGTTATTTTCAAATATTTAACTAAAATTTGTTTACATTTATTCATTTTAGAGATGAGGATGATTATTCATATTATTTTAATTCTTCAGAATACTGTTCTCGTCTTGGGTGTTATTTTCAAATATTTAACTAAAATTTGTTTACATTTATTCATTTTAGAGATGAGGATGATTATTCATATTATTTGAATTCTTCAGAATACTGTTCTCGTCTTGGGTGTTATTTTCAAATATTTAACTAAAATTTGTTTACATTTATTCATTTTAGAGATGAGGATGATTATTTATATTATTTTAATTCTTCAGAATACTGTTCTCGTCTTGGGTGTTATTTTCAAATATTTAACTAAAATTTGTTTACATTTATTCATTTTAGAGATGAGGATGATTATTCATATTATTTTAATTCTTCAGAATACTGTTCTCGTCTTGGGTGTTATTTTCAAATATTTAACTAAAATTTGTTTACATTTATTCATTTTAGAGATGAGGATGATTATTCATATTATTTTAATTCTTCAGAATACTGTTCTCGTCTTGGGTGTTATTTTCAAATATTTAACTAAAATTTGTTTACATTTATTCATTTTAGAGATGAGGATGATTATTCATATTATTTTAATTCTTCAGAATACTGTTCTCGTCTTGGGTGTTATTTTCAAATATTTAACTAAAATTTGTTTACATTTATTCATTTTAGAGATGAGGATGATTATTCATATTATTTGAATTCTTCAGAATACTGTTCTCGTCTTGGGTGTTATTTTCAAATATTTAACTAAAATTTGTTTACATTTATTCATTTTAGAGATGAGGATGATTATTCATATTATTTGAATTCTTCAGAATACTGTTCTCGTCTTGGGTGTTATTTTCAAATATTTAACTAAAATTTGTTTACATTTATTCATTTTAGAGATGAGGATGATTATTCATATTATTTGAATTCTTCAGAATACTGTTCTCGTCTTGGGTGTTATTTTCAAATATTTAACTAAAATTTGTTTACATTTATTCATTTTAGAGATGAGGATGATTATTCATATTATTTGGATTCTTCAGAATACTGTTCTCGTCTTGGATGTTATTTTCAAATATTTAACTAAAATTTGTTTACATTTATTCATTTTAGAGATGAGGATGATTATTCATATTATTTTAATTCTTCAGAATACTGTTCTCGTCTTGGGTGTTATTTTCAAATATTTAACTAAAATTTGTTTACATTTATTCATTTTAGAGATGAGGATGATTATTCATATTATTTGGATTCTTCAGAATACTGTTCTCGTCTTGGGTGTTATTTTCAAATATTTAACTAAAATTTGTTTACATTTATTCATTTTAGAGATGAGGATGATTATTCATATTATTTGCATTCTTCAGAATACTGTTCTCGTCTTGGGTGTTATTTTCAAATATTTAACTAAAATTTGTTTACATTTATTCATTTTAGAGATGAGGATGATTATTCATATTATTTGGATTCTTCAGAATACTGTTCTCGTCTTGGGTGTTATTTTCAAATATTTAACTAAAATTTGTTTACATTTATTCATTTTAGAGATGAGGATGATTATTCATATTATTTTAATTCTTCAGAATACTGTTCTCGTCTTGGGTGTTATTTTCAAATATTTAACTAAAATTTGTTTACATTTATTCATTTTAGAGATGAGGATGATTATTCATATTATTTGGATTCTTCAGAATACTGTTCTCGTCTTGGGTGTTATTTTCAAATATTTAACTAAAATTTGTTTACATTTATTCATTTTAGAGATGAGGATGATTATTCATATTATTTGGATTCTTCAGAATACTGTTCTCGTCTTGGGTGTTATTTTCAAATATTTAACTAAAATTTGTTTACATTTATTCATTTTAGAGATGAGGATGATTATTCATATTATTTGGATTCTTCAGAATACTGTTCTCGTCTTGGGTGTTATTTTCAAATATTTAACTAAAATTTGTTTACATTTATTCATTTTAGAGATGAGGATGATTATTCATATTATTTTAATTCTTCAGAATACTGTTCTCGTCTTGGGTGTTATTTTCAAATATTTAACTAAAATTTGTTTACATTTATTCATTTTAGAGATGAGGATGATTATTCATATTATTTTAATTCTTCAGAATACTGTTCTCGTCTTGGGTGTTATTTTCAAATATTTAACTAAAATTTGTTTACATTTATTCATTTTAGAGACGAGGATGATTATTCATATTATTTGAATTCTTCAGAATACTGTTCTCGTCTTGGGTGTTATTTTCAAATATTTAACTAAAATTTGTTTACATTTATTCATTTTAGAGATGAGGATGATTATTCATATTATTTGAATTCTTCAGAATACTGTTCTCGTCTTGGGTGTTATTTTCAAATATTTAACTAAAATTTGTTTACATTTATTCATTTTAGAGATGAGGATGATTATTCATATTATTTGGATTCTTCAGAATACTGTTCTCGTCTTGGGTGTTATTTTCAAATATTTAACTAAAATTTGTTTACATTTATTCATTTTAGAGATGAGGATGATTATTCATATTATTTTAATTCTTCAGAATACTGTTCTCGTCTTGGGTGTTATTTTCAAATATTTAACTAAAATTTGTTTACATTTATTCATTTTAGAGATGAGGATGATTATTCATATTATTTGGATTCTTCAGAATACTGTTCTCGTCTTGGATGTTATTTTCAAATATTTAACTAAAATTTGTTTACATTTATTCATTTTAGAGATGAGGATGATTATTCATATTATTTTAATTCTTCAGAATACTGTTCTCGTCTTGGGTGTTATTTTCAAATATTTAACTAAAATTTGTTTACATTTATTCATTTTAGAGATGAGGATGATTATTCATATTATTTGGATTCTTCAGAATACTGTTCTCGTCTTGGGTGTTATTTTCAAATATTTAACTAAAATTTGTTTACATTTATTCATTTTAGAGATGAGGATGATTATTCATATTATTTTAATTCTTCAGAATACTGTTCTCGTCTTGGGTGTTATTTTCAAATATTTAACTAAAATTTGTTTACGTTTATTCATTTTAGAGATGAGGATGATTATTCATATTATTTGGATTCTTCAGAATATTGTTCTCGTCTTGGGTGTTATTTTCAAATATTTAACTAAAATTTGTTTACATTTATTCATTTTAGAGATGAGGATGATTATTCATATTATTTGAATTCTTCAGAATACTGTTCTCGTCTTGGGTGTTATTTTCAAATATTTAACTGAAATTTGTTTACGTTTATTCATTTTAGAGATGAGGATGATTATTCATATTATTTGAATTCTTCAGAATACTGTTCTCGTCTTGGGTGTTATTTTCAAATATTTAACTAAAATTTGTTTACATTTATTCATTTTAGAGATGAGGATGATTATTCATATTATTTGAATTCTTCAGAATACTGTTCTCGTCTTGGGTGTTATTTTCAAATATTTAACTAAAATTTGTTTACATTTATTCATTTTAGAGATGAGGATGATTATTCATATTATTTGGATTCTTCAGAATACTGTTCTCGTCTTGGGTGTTATTTTCAAATATTTAACTAAAATTTGTTTACGTTTATTCATTTTAGAGATGAGGATGATTATTCATATTATTTGGATTCTTCAGAATACTGTTCTTGTCTTGGGTGTTATTTTCAAATATTTAACTAAAATTTGTTTACATTTATTCATTTTAGAGATGAGGATGATGATTCATATTATTTGAATTCTTCAGAATACTGTTCTTGTCTTGGGTGTTATTTTCAAATATTTAACTAAAATTTGTTTACATTTATTCATTTTAGAGATGAGGATGATTATTCATATTATTTGGATTCTTCAGAATACTGTTCTCGTCTTGGGTGTTATTTTCAAATATTTAACTAAAATTTGTTTACATTTATTCATTTTAGAGATGAGGATGATTATTCATATTATTTGAATTCTTCAGAATATTGTTCTTGTCTTGGGTGTTATTTTCAAATATTTAACTAAAATTTGTTTACATTTATTCATTTTAGAGATGAGGATGATTATTCATATTATTTGGATTCTTCAGAATACTGTTCTCGTCTTGGGTGTTATTTTCAAATATTTAACTAAAATTTGTTTACATTTATTCATTTTAGAGATGAGGATGATTATTCATATTATTTGGATTCTTCAGAATACTGTTCTCGTCTTGGGTGTTATTTTCAAATATTTAACTAAAATTTGTTTACGTTTATTCATTTTAGAGATGAGGATGATTATTCATATTATTTGGATTCTTCAGAATACTGTTCTCGTCTTGGGTGTTATTTTCAAATATTTAACTAAAATTTGTTTACATTTATTCATTTTAGAGATGAGGATGATTATTCATATTATTTGAATTCTTCAGAATACTGTTCTCGTCTTGGGTGTTATTTTCAAATATTTAACTAAAATTTGTTTACATTTATTCATTTTAGAGATGAGGATGATTATTCATATTATTTGAATTCTTCAGAATACTGTTCTCGTCTTGGGTGTTATTTTCAAATATTTAACTAAAATTTGTTTACATTTATTCATTTTAGAGATGAGGATGATTATTCATATTATTTGAATTCTTCAGAATACTGTTCTCGTCTTGGGTGTTATTTTCAAATATTTAACTAAAATTTGTTTACATTTATTCATTTTAGAGATGAGGATGATTATTCATATTATTTGGATTCTTCAGAATACTGTTCTCGTCTTGGGTGTTATTTTCAAATATTTAACTAAAATTTGTTTACATTTATTCATTTTAGAGATGAGGATGATTATTCATATTATTTGGATTCTTCAGAATACTGTTCTCGTCTTGGGTGTTATTTTCAAATATTTAACTAAAATTTGTTTACATTTATTCATTTTAGAGATGAGGATGATTATTCATATTATTTGAATTCTTCAGAATATTGTTCTTGTCTTGGGTGTTATTTTCAAATATTTAACTAAAATTTGTTTACATTTATTCATTTTAGAGATGAGGATGATTATTCATATTATTTGGATTCTTCAGAATACTGTTCTCGTCTTGGGTGTTATTTTCAAATATTTAACTAAAATTTGTTTACATTTATTCATTTTAGAGATGAGGATGATTATTCATATTATTTGAATTCTTCAGAATATTGTTCTTGTCTTGGGTGTTATTTTCAAATATTTAACTAAATTTGTTTACATTTATTCATTTTAGAGATGAGGATGATTATTCATATTATTTGAATTCTTCAGAATACTGTTCTCGTCTTGGGTGTTATTTTCAAATATTTAACTAAAATGTGTTTACATTTATTCATTTTAGAGATGAGGATGATTATTCATATTATTTGGATTCTTCAGAATACTGTTCTTGTCTTGGGTGTTATTTTCAAATATTTAACTAAAATTTGTTTACATTTATTCATTTTAGAGATGAGGATGATTATTCATATTATTTGGATTCTTCAGAATACTGTTCTCGTCTTGGGTGTTATTTTCAAATATTTAACTAAAATTTGTTTACATTTATTCATTTTAGAGATGAGGATGATTATTCATATTATTTGAATTCTTCAGAATATTGTTCTTGTCTTGGGTGTTATTTTCAAATATTTAACTAAAATTTGTTTACATTTATTCATTTTAGAGATGAGGATGATTATTCATATTATTTGGATTCTTCAGAATACTGTTCTCGTCTTGGGTGTTATTTTCAAATATTTAACTAAAATTTGTTTACATTTATTCATTTTAGAGATGAGGATGATTATTCATATTATTTGAATTCTTCAGAATATTGTTCTTGTCTTGGGTGTTATTTTCAAATATTTAACTAAATTTGTTTACATTTATTCATTTTAGAGATGAGGATGATTATTCATATTATTTGGATTCTTCAGAATACTGTTCTCGTCTTGGGTGTTATTTTCAAATATTTAACTAAAATTTGTTTACATTTATTCATTTTAGAGATGAGGATGATTATTCATATTATTTGGATTCTTCAGAATACTGTTCTCGTCTTGGGTGTTATTTTCAAATATTTAACTAAAATTTGTTTACATTTATTCATTTTAGAGATGAGGATGATTATTCATATTATTTGAATTCTTCAGAATACTGTTCTCGTCTTGGGTGTTATTTTCAAATATTTAACTAAAATTTGTTTACATTTATTCATTTTAGAGATGAGGATGATTATTCATATTATTTTAATTCTTCAGAATACTGTTCTTGTCTTGGGTGTTATTTTCAAATATTTAACTAAAATTTGTTTACATTTATTCATTTTAGAGATGAGGATGATTATTCATATTATTTGGATTCTTCAGAATACTGTTCTCGTCTTGGGTGTTATTTTCAAATATTTAACTAAAATTTGTTTACGTTTATTCATTTTAGAGATGAGGATGATTATTCATATTATTTGGATTCTTCAGAATACTGTTCTTGTCTTGGGTGTTATTTTCAAATATTTAACTAAAATTTGTTTACATTTATTCATTTTAGAGATGAGGATGATTATTCATATTATTTGGATTCTTCAGAATACTGTTCTCGTCTTGGGTGTTATTTTCAAATATTTAACTAAAATTTGTTTACATTTATTCATTTTAGAGATGAGGATGATTATTCATATTATTTGGATTCTTCAGAATACTGTTCTCGTCTTGGGTGTTATTTTCAAATATTTAACTAAAATTTGTTTACATTTATTCATTTTAGAGATGAGGATGATTATTCATATTATTTGGATTCTTCAGAATACTGTTCTCGTCTTGGGTGTTATTTTCAAATATTTAACTAAAATTTGTTTACATTTATTCATTTTAGAGATGAGGATGATTATTCATATTATTTGAATTCTTCAGAATATTGTTCTTGTCTTGGGTGTTATTTTCAAATATTTAACTAAAATTTGTTTACATTTATTCATTTTAGAGATGAGGATGATTATTCATATTATTTGGATTCTTCAGAATACTGTTCTCGTCTTGGGTGTTATTTTCAAATATTTAACTAAAATTTGTTTACATTTATTCATTTTAGAGATGAGGATGATTATTCATATTATTTGAATTCTTCAGAATATTGTTCTTGTCTTGGGTGTTATTTTCAAATATTTAACTAAATTTGTTTACATTTATTCATTTTAGAGATGAGGATGATTATTCATATTATTTGGATTCTTCAGAATACTGTTCTCGTCTTGGGTGTTATTTTCAAATATTTAACTAAAATTTGTTTACATTTATTCATTTTAGAGATGAGGATGATTATTCATATTATTTGGATTCTTCAGAATACTGTTCTCGTCTTGGGTGTTATTTTCAAATATTTAACTAAAATTTGTTTACATTTATTCATTTTAGAGATGAGGATGATTATTCATATTATTTGAATTCTTCAGAATACTGTTCTCGTCTTGGGTGTTATTTTCAAATATTTAACTAAAATTTGTTTACATTTATTTATTTTAGAGATGAGGATGATTATTCATATTATTTTAATTCTTCAGAATACTGTTCTTGTCTTGGGTGTTATTTTCAAATATTTAACTAAAATTTGTTTACATTTATTCATTTTAGAGATGAGGATGATTATTCATATTATTTGAATTCTTCAGAATACTGTTCTCGTCTTGGGTGTTATTTTCAAATATTTAACTAAAATTTGTTTACGTTTATTCATTTTAGAGATGAGGATGATTATTCATATTATTTGGATTCTTCAGAATACTGTTCTCGTCTTGGGTGTTATTTTCAAATATTTAACTAAAATTTGTTTACATTTATTCATTTTAGAGATGAGGATGATTATTCATATTATTTGGATTCTTCAGAATACTGTTCTCGTCTTGGGTGTTATTTTCAAATATTTAACTAAAATTTGTTTACATTTATTCATTTTAGAGATGAGGATGATTATTCATATTATTTTAATTCTTCAGAATATTGTTCTCGTCTTGGGTGTTATTTTCAAATATTTAACTAAAATTTGTTTACATTTATTCATTTTAGAGATGAGGATGATTATTCATATTATTTGGATTCTTCAGAATACTGTTCTCGTCTTGGGTGTTATTTTAAAATATTTAACTAAAATTTGTTTACATTTATTCATTTTAGAGATGAGGATGATTATTCATATTATTTGGATTCTTCAGAATACTGTTCTCGTCTTGGGTGTTATTTTCAAATATTTAACTAAAATTTGTTTACATTTATTCATTTTAGAGATGAGGATGATTATTCATATTATTTTAATTCTTCAGAATATTGTTCTCGTCTTGGGTGTTATTTTCAAATATTTAACTAAAATTTGTTTACATTTATTCATTTTAGAGATGAGGATGATTATTCATATTATTTGAATTCTTCAGAATACTGTTCTCGTCTTGGGTGTTATTTTCAAATATTTAACTAAAATTTGTTTACATTTATTCATTTTAGAGATGAGGATGATTATTCATATTATTTGGATTCTTCAGAATACTGTTCTCGTCTTGGGTGTTATTTTCAAATATTTAACTAAAATTTGTTTACATTTATTCATTTTAGAGATGAGGATGATTATTCATATTATTTGAATTCTTCAGAATACTGTTCTCGTCTTGGGTGTTATTTTCAAATATTTAACTAAAATTTGTTTACATTTATTCATTTTAGAGATGAGGATGATTATTCATATTATTTTAATTCTTCAGAATACTGTTCTTGTCTTGGGTGTTATTTTCAAATATTTAACTAAAATTTGTTTACATTTATTCATTTTAGAGATGAGGATGATTATTCATATTATTTGGATTCTTCAGAATACTGTTCTCGTCTTGGGTGTTATTTTCAAATATTTAACTAAAATTTGTTTACATTTATTCATTTTAGAGATGAGGATGATTATTCATATTATTTGGATTCTTCAGAATACTGTTCTCGTCTTGGGTGTTATTTTCAAATATTTAACTAAAATTTGTTTACATTTATTCATTTTAGAGATGAGGATGATTATTCATATTATTTGGATTCTTCAGAATACTGTTCTCGTCTTGGGTGTTATTTTCAAATATTTAACTAAAATTTGTTTACATTTATTCATTTTAGAGATGAGGATGATTATTCATATTATTTGGATTCTTCAGAATACTGTTCTCGTCTTGGGTGTTATTTTCAAATATTTAACTAAAATTTGTTTACATTTATTCATTTTAGAGATGAGGATGATTATTCATATTATTTGGATTCTTCAGAATACTGTTCTCGTCTTGGGTGTTATTTTCAAATATTTAACTAAAATTTGTTTACATTTATTCATTTTAGAGATGAGGATGATTATTCATATTATTTGGATTCTTCAGAATACTGTTCTCGTCTTGGGTGTTATTTTCAAATATTTAACTAAAATTTGTTTACATTTATTCATTTTAGAGATGAGGATGATTATTCATATTATTTGGATTCTTCAGAATACTGTTCTCGTCTTGGGTGTTATTTTCAAATATTTAACTAAAATTTGTTTACATTTATTCATTTTAGAGATGAGGATGATTATTCATATTATTTGGATTCTTCAGAATACTGTTCTCGTCTTGGGTGTTATTTTCAAATATTTAACTAAAATTTGTTTACATTTATTCATTTTAGAGATGAGGATGATTATTCATATTATTTGGATTCTTCAGAATACTGTTCTCGTCTTGGGTGTTATTTTCAAATATTTAACTAAAATTTGTTTACATTTATTCATTTTAGAGATGAGGATGATTATTCATATTATTTGGATTCTTCAGAATACTGTTCTCGTCTTGGGTGTTATTTTCAAATATTTAACTAAAATTTGTTTACATTTATTCATTTTAGAGATGAGGATGATTATTCATATTATTTGGATTCTTCAGAATACTGTTCTCGTCTTGGGTGTTATTTTCAAATATTTAACTAAAATTTGTTTACATTTATTCATTTTAGAGATGAGGATGATTATTCATATTATTTGGATTCTTCAGAATACTGTTCTCGTCTTGGGTGTTATTTTCAAATATTTAACTAAAATTTGTTTACATTTATTCATTTTAGAGATGAGGATGATTATTCATATTATTTGGATTCTTCAGAATACTGTTCTCGTCTTGGGTGTTATTTTCAAATATTTAACTAAAATTTGTTTACATTTATTCATTTTAGAGATGAGGATGATTATTCATATTATTTGGATTCTTCAGAATACTGTTCTCGTCTTGGGTGTTATTTTCAAATATTTAACTAAAATTTGTTTACATTTATTCATTTTAGAGATGAGGATGATTATTCATATTATTTTAATTCTTCAGAATACTGTTCTTGTCTTGGGTGTTATTTTCAAATATTTAACTAAAATTTGTTTACATTTATTCATTTTAGAGATGAGGATGATTATTCATATTATTTGGATTCTTCAGAATACTGTTCTCGTCTTGGGTGTTATTTTCAAATATTTAACTAAAATTTGTTTACATTTATTCATTTTAGAGATGAGGATGATTATTCATATTATTTGGATTCTTCAGAATACTGTTCTCGTCTTGGGTGTTATTTTCAAATATTTAACTAAAATTTGTTTACATTTATTCATTTTAGAGATGAGGATGATTATTCATATTATTTGGATTCTTCAGAATACTGTTCTCGTCTTGGGTGTTATTTTCAAATATTTAACTAAAATTTGTTTACATTTATTCATTTTAGAGATGAGGATGATTATTCATATTATTTTAATTCTTCAGAATACTGTTCTTGTCTTGGGTGTTATTTTCAAATATTTAACTAAAATTTGTTTACATTTATTCATTTTAGAGATGAGGATGATTATTCATATTATTTGGATTCTTCAGAATACTGTTCTCGTCTTGGGTGTTATTTTCAAATATTTAACTAAAATTTGTTTACATTTATTCATTTTAGAGATGAGGATGATTATTCATATTATTTGGATTCTTCAGAATACTGTTCTCGTCTTGGGTGTTATTTTCAAATATTTAACTAAAATTTGTTTACATTTATTCATTTTAGAGATGAGGATGATTATTCATATTATTTTAATTCTTCAGAATACTGTTCTTGTCTTGGGTGTTATTTTCAAATATTTAACTAAAATTTGTTTACATTTATTCATTTTAGAGATGAGGATGATTATTCATATTATTTGAATTCTTCAGAATACTGTTCTCGTCTTGGGTGTTATTTTCAAATATTTAACTAAAATTTGTTTACGTTTATTCATTTTAGAGATGAGGATGATTATTCATATTATTTGGATTCTTCAGAATACTGTTCTCGTCTTGGGTGTTATTTTCAAATATTTAACTAAAATTTGTTTACATTTATTCATTTTAGAGATGAGGATGATTATTCATATTATTTGGATTCTTCAGAATACTGTTCTCGTCTTGGGTGTTATTTTCAAATATTTAACTAAAATTTGTTTACATTTATTCATTTTAGAGATGAGGATGATTATTCATATTATTTGGATTCTTCAGAATACTGTTCTCGTCTTGGGTGTTATTTTCAAATATTTAACTAAAATTTGTTTACATTTATTCATTTTAGAGATGAGGATGATTATTCATATTATTTGAATTCTTCAGAATACTGTTCTCGTCTTGGGTGTTATTTTCAAATATTTAACTAAAATTTGTTTACATTTATTTATTTTAGAGATGAGGATGATTATTCATATTATTTTAATTCTTCAGAATACTGTTCTTGTCTTGGGTGTTATTTTCAAATATTTAACTAAAATTTGTTTACATTTATTCATTTTAGAGATGAGGATGATTATTCATATTATTTGAATTCTTCAGAATACTGTTCTCGTCTTGGGTGTTATTTTCAAATATTTAACTAAAATTTGTTTACGTTTATTCATTTTAGAGATGAGGATGATTATTCATATTATTTGGATTCTTCAGAATACTGTTCTCGTCTTGGGTGTTATTTTCAAATATTTAACTAAAATTTGTTTACATTTATTCATTTTAGAGATGAGGATGATTATTCATATTATTTGGATTCTTCAGAATACTGTTCTCGTCTTGGGTGTTATTTTCAAATATTTAACTAAAATTTGTTTACATTTATTCATTTTAGAGATGAGGATGATTATTCATATTATTTTAATTCTTCAGAATATTGTTCTCGTCTTGGGTGTTATTTTCAAATATTTAACTAAAATTTGTTTACATTTATTCATTTTAGAGATGAGGATGATTATTCATATTATTTGGATTCTTCAGAATACTGTTCTCGTCTTGGGTGTTATTTTAAAATATTTAACTAAAATTTGTTTACATTTATTCATTTTAGAGATGAGGATGATTATTCATATTATTTGGATTCTTCAGAATACTGTTCTCGTCTTGGGTGTTATTTTCAAATATTTAACTAAAATTTGTTTACATTTATTCATTTTAGAGATGAGGATGATTATTCATATTATTTTAATTCTTCAGAATATTGTTCTCGTCTTGGGTGTTATTTTCAAATATTTAACTAAAATTTGTTTACATTTATTCATTTTAGAGATGAGGATGATTATTCATATTATTTGAATTCTTCAGAATACTGTTCTCGTCTTGGGTGTTATTTTCAAATATTTAACTAAAATTTGTTTACATTTATTCATTTTAGAGATGAGGATGATTATTCATATTATTTGGATTCTTCAGAATACTGTTCTCGTCTTGGGTGTTATTTTCAAATATTTAACTAAAATTTGTTTACATTTATTCATTTTAGAGATGAGGATGATTATTCATATTATTTGAATTCTTCAGAATACTGTTCTCGTCTTGGGTGTTATTTTCAAATATTTAACTAAAATTTGTTTACATTTATTCATTTTAGAGATGAGGATGATTATTCATATTATTTTAATTCTTCAGAATACTGTTCTTGTCTTGGGTGTTATTTTCAAATATTTAACTAAAATTTGTTTACATTTATTCATTTTAGAGATGAGGATGATTATTCATATTATTTGAATTCTTCAGAATACTGTTCTCGTCTTGGGTGTTATTTTCAAATATTTAACTAAAATTTGTTTACGTTTATTCATTTTAGAGATGAGGATGATTATTCATATTATTTGGATTCTTCAGAATACTGTTCTCGTCTTGGGTGTTATTTTCAAATATTTAACTAAAATTTGTTTACATTTATTCATTTTAGAGATGAGGATGATTATTCATATTATTTGGATTCTTCAGAATACTGTTCTCGTCTTGGGTGTTATTTTCAAATATTTAACTAAAATTTGTTTACATTTATTCATTTTAGAGATGAGGATGATTATTCATATTATTTGGATTCTTCAGAATACTGTTCTCGTCTTGGGTGTTATTTTCAAATATTTAACTAAAATTTGTTTACATTTATTCATTTTAGAGATGAGGATGATTATTCATATTATTTGGATTCTTCAGAATACTGTTCTCGTCTTGGGTGTTATTTTCAAATATTTAACTAAAATTTGTTTACATTTATTCATTTTAGAGATGAGGATGATTATTCATATTATTTGGATTCTTCAGAATACTGTTCTCGTCTTGGGTGTTATTTTCAAATATTTAACTAAAATTTGTTTACATTTATTCATTTTAGAGATGAGGATGATTATTCATATTATTTGGATTCTTCAGAATACTGTTCTCGTCTTGGGTGTTATTTTCAAATATTTAACTAAAATTTGTTTACATTTATTCATTTTAGAGATGAGGATGATTATTCATATTATTTGGATTCTTCAGAATACTGTTCTCGTCTTGGGTGTTATTTTCAAATATTTAACTAAAATTTGTTTACATTTATTCATTTTAGAGATGAGGATGATTATTCATATTATTTGGATTCTTCAGAATACTGTTCTCGTCTTGGGTGTTATTTTCAAATATTTAACTAAAATTTGTTTACATTTATTCATTTTAGAGATGAGGATGATTATTCATATTATTTGGATTCTTCAGAATACTGTTCTCGTCTTGGGTGTTATTTTCAAATATTTAACTAAAATTTGTTTACATTTATTCATTTTAGAGATGAGGATGATTATTCATATTATTTGGATTCTTCAGAATACTGTTCTCGTCTTGGGTGTTATTTTCAAATATTTAACTAAAATTTGTTTACATTTATTCATTTTAGAGATGAGGATGATTATTCATATTATTTGGATTCTTCAGAATACTGTTCTCGTCTTGGGTGTTATTTTCAAATATTTAACTAAAATTTGTTTACATTTATTCATTTTAGAGATGAGGATGATTATTCATATTATTTGGATTCTTCAGAATACTGTTCTCGTCTTGGGTGTTATTTTCAAATATTTAACTAAAATTTGTTTACATTTATTCATTTTAGAGATGAGGATGATTATTCATATTATTTGGATTCTTCAGAATACTGTTCTCGTCTTGGGTGTTATTTTCAAATATTTAACTAAAATTTGTTTACATTTATTCATTTTAGAGATGAGGATGATTATTCATATTATTTGGATTCTTCAGAATACTGTTCTCGTCTTGGGTGTTATTTTCAAATATTTAACTAAAATTTGTTTACATTTATTCATTTTAGAGATGAGGATGATTATTCATATTATTTGGATTCTTCAGAATACTGTTCTCGTCTTGGGTGTTATTTTCAAATATTTAACTAAAATTTGTTTACATTTATTCATTTTAGAGATGAGGATGATTATTCATATTATTTGGATTCTTCAGAATACTGTTCTCGTCTTGGGTGTTATTTTCAAATATTTAACTAAAATTTGTTTACATTTATTCATTTTAGAGATGAGGATGATTATTCATATTATTTTAATTCTTCAGAATACTGTTCTTGTCTTGGGTGTTATTTTCAAATATTTAACTAAAATTTGTTTACATTTATTCATTTTAGAGATGAGGATGATTATTCATATTATTTGGATTCTTCAGAATACTGTTCTCGTCTTGGGTGTTATTTTCAAATATTTAACTAAAATTTGTTTACATTTATTCATTTTAGAGATGAGGATGATTATTCATATTATTTGGATTCTTCAGAATACTGTTCTCGTCTTGGGTGTTATTTTCAAATATTTAACTAAAATTTGTTTACATTTATTCATTTTAGAGATGTGGATGATTATTCATATTATTTGGATTCTTCAGAATACTGTTCTCGTCTTGGGTGTTATTTTCAAATATTTAACTAAAATTTGTTTACATTTATTCATTTTAGAGATGAGGATGATTATTCATATTATTTTAATTCTTCAGAATACTGTTCTTGTCTTGGGTGTTATTTTCAAATATTTAACTAAAATTTGTTTACATTTATTCATTTTAGAGATGAGGATGATTATTCATATTATTTGGATTCTTCAGAATACTGTTCTCGTCTTGGGTGTTATTTTCAAATATTTAACTAAAATTTGTTTACATTTATTCATTTTAGAGATGAGGATGATTATTCATATTATTTGGATTCTTCAGAATACTGTTCTCGTCTTGGGTGTTATTTTCAAATATTTAACTAAAATTTGTTTACATTTATTCATTTTAGAGATGAGGATGATTATTCATATTATTTTAATTCTTCAGAATACTGTTCTTGTCTTGGGTGTTATTTTCAAATATTTAACTAAAATTTGTTTACATTTATTCATTTTAGAGATGAGGATGATTATTCATATTATTTGAATTCTTCAGAATACTGTTCTCGTCTTGGGTGTTATTTTCAAATATTTAACTAAAATTTGTTTACGTTTATTCATTTTAGAGATGAGGATGATTATTCATATTATTTGGATTCTTCAGAATACTGTTCTCGTCTTGGGTGTTATTTTCAAATATTTAACTAAAATTTGTTTACATTTATTCATTTTAGAGATGAGGATGATTATTCATATTATTTGGATTCTTCAGAATACTGTTCTCGTCTTGGGTGTTATTTTCAAATATTTAACTAAAATTTGTTTACATTTATTCATTTTAGAGATGAGGATGATTATTCATATTATTTGGATTCTTCAGAATACTGTTCTCGTCTTGGGTGTTATTTTCAAATATTTAACTAAAATTTGTTTACATTTATTCATTTTAGAGATGAGGATGATTATTCATATTATTTGGATTCTTCAGAATACTGTTCTCGTCTTGGGTGTTATTTTCAAATATTTAACTAAAATTTGTTTACATTTATTCATTTTAGAGATGAGGATGATTATTCATATTATTTGGATTCTTCAGAATACTGTTCTCGTCTTGGGTGTTATTTTCAAATATTTAACTAAAATTTGTTTACATTTATTCATTTTAGAGATGAGGATGATTATTCATATTATTTGAATTCTTCAGAATACTGTTCTCGTCTTGGGTGTTATTTTCAAATATTTAACTAAAATTTGTTTACATTTATTCATTTTAGAGATGAGGATGATTATTCATATTATTTTAATTCTTCAGAATACTGTTCTTGTCTTGGGTGTTATTTTCAAATATTTAACTAAAATTTGTTTACATTTATTCATTTTAGAGATGAGGATGATTATTCATATTATTTGAATTCTTCAGAATACTGTTCTCGTCTTGGGTGTTATTTTCAAATATTTAACTAAAATTTGTTTACGTTTATTCATTTTAGAGATGAGGATGATTATTCATATTATTTGGATTCTTCAGAATACTGTTCTCGTCTTGGGTGTTATTTTCAAATATTTAACTAAAATTTGTTTACATTTATTCATTTTAGAGATGAGGATGATTATTCATATTATTTGGATTCTTCAGAATACTGTTCTCGTCTTGGGTGTTATTTTCAAATATTTAACTAAAATTTGTTTACATTTATTCATTTTAGAGATGAGGATGATTATTCATATTATTTGGATTCTTCAGAATACTGTTCTCGTCTTGGGTGTTATTTTCAAATATTTAACTAAAATTTGTTTACATTTATTCATTTTAGAGATGAGGATGATTATTCATATTATTTGGATTCTGCAGAATACTGTTCTCGTCTTGGGTGTTATTTTCAAATATTTAACTAAAATTTGTTTACATTTATTCATTTTAGAGATGAGGATGATTATTCATATTATTTTAATTCTTCAGAATACTGTTCTTGTCTTGGGTGTTATTTTCAAATATTTAACTAAAATTTGTTTACATTTATTCATTTTAGAGATGAGGATGATTATTCATATTATTTGAATTCTTCAGAATACTGTTCTCGTCTTGGGTGTTATTTTCAAATATTTAACTAAAATTTGTTTACGTTTATTCATTTTAGAGATGAGGATGATTATTCATATTATTTGGATTCTTCAGAATACTGTTCTCGTCTTGGGTGTTATTTTCAAATATTTAACTAAAATTTGTTTACATTTATTCATTTTAGAGATGAGGATGATTATTCATATTATTTGGATTCTTCAGAATACTGTTCTCGTCTTGGGTGTTATTTTCAAATATTTAACTAAAATTTGTTTACGTTTATTCATTTTAGAGATGAGGATGATTATTCATATTATTTGGATTCTTCAGAATACTGTTCTCGTCTTGGGTGTTATTTTCAAATATTTAACTAAAATTTGTTTACATTTATTCATTTTAGAGATGAGGATGATTATTCATATTATTTGGATTCTTCAGAATACTGTTCTCGTCTTGGGTGTTATTTTCAAATATTTAACTAAAATTTGTTTACATTTATTCATTTTAGAGATGAGGATGATTATTCATATTATTTGGATTCTTCAGAATACTGTTCTCGTCTTGGGTGTTATTTTCAAATATTTAACTAAAATTTGTTTACATTTATTCATTTTAGAGATGAGGATGATTATTCATATTATTTGGATTCTGCAGAATACTGTTCTCGTCTTGGGTGTTATTTTCAAATATTTAACTAAAATTTGTTTACATTTATTCATTTTAGAGATGAGGATGATTATTCATATTATTTTAATTCTTCAGAATACTGTTCTTGTCTTGGGTGTTATTTTCAAATATTTAACTAAAATTTGTTTACATTTATTCATTTTAGAGATGAGGATGATTATTCATATTATTTGGATTCTTCAGAATACTGTTCTCGTCTTGGGTGTTATTTTCAAATATTTAACTAAAATTTGTTTACATTTATTCATTTTAGAGATGAGGATGATTATTCATATTATTTGGATTCTTCAGAATACTGTTCTCGTCTTGGGTGTTATTTTCAAATATTTAACTAAAATTTGTTTACATTTATTCATTTTAGAGATGAGGATGATTATTCATATTATTTGGATTCTTCAGAATACTGTTCTCGTCTTGGGTGTTATTTTCAAATATTTAACTAAAATTTGTTTACATTTATTCATTTTAGAGATGAGGATGATTATTCATATTATTTGGATTCTTCAGAATACTGTTCTCGTCTTGGGTGTTATTTTCAAATATTTAACTAAAATTTGTTTACATTTATTCATTTTAGAGATGAGGATGATTATTCATATTATTTGGATTCTTCAGAATACTGTTCTCGTCTTGGGTGTTATTTTCAAATATTTAACTAAAATTTGTTTACATTTATTCATTTTAGAGATGAGGATGATTATTCATATTATTTGGATTCTTCAGAATACTGTTCTCGTCTTGGGTGTTATTTTCAAATATTTAACTAAAATTTGTTTACATTTATTCATTTTAGAGATGAGGATGATTATTCATATTATTTGGATTCTTCAGAATACTGTTCTCGTCTTGGGTGTGTTTTTCAAATATTTAACTAAAATTTGTTTACATTTATTCATTTTAGAGATGAGGATGATTATTCATATTATTTGGATTCTTCAGAATACTGTTCTCGTCTTGGGTGTTATTTTCAAATATTTAACTAAAATTTGTTTACATTTATTCATTTTAGAGATGAGGATGATTATTCATATTATTTTAATTCTTCAGAATACTGTTCTTGTCTTGGGTGTTATTTTCAAATATTTAACTAAAATTTGTTTACATTTTTTCATTTTAGAGATGAGGATGATTATTCATATTATTTGAATTCTTCAGAATACTGTTCTCGTCTTGGGTGTTATTTTCAAATATTTAACTAAAATTTGTTTACATTTATTCATTTTAGAGATGAGGATGATGATTCATATTATTTGGATTCTTCAGAATACTGTTCTTGTCTTGGGTGTTATTTTCAAATATTTAACTAAAATTTGTTTACATTTATTCATTTTAGAGATGAGGATGATTATTCATATTATTTGGATTCTTCAGAATACTGTTCTCATTTTGGGTGTTATTTTCAAATATTTAACTAAAATTTGTTTACGTTTATTCATTTTAGAGATGAGGATGATTATTCATATTATTTGAATTCTTCAGAATACTGTTCTTGTCTTGGGTGTTATTTTCAAATATTTAACTAAAATTTGTTTACATTTATTCATTTTAGAGATGAGGATGATTATTCATATTATTTGAATTCTTCAGAATACTGTTCTTGTCTTGGGTGTTATTTTCAAATATTTAACTAAAATTTGTTTACATTTATTCATTTTAGAGATGAGGATGATGATTCATATTATTTGGATTCTTCAGAATACTGTTCTTGTCTTGGGTGTTATTTTCAAATATTTAACTAAAATTTGTTTACATTTATTCATTTTAGAGATGAGGATGATTATTCATATTATTTGGATTCTTCAGAATACTGTTCTCATTTTGGGTGTTATTTTCAAATATTTAACTAAAATTTGTTTACATTTATTCATTTTAGAGATGAGGATGATGATTCATATTATTTGGATTCTTCAGAATACTGTTCTCGTCTTGGGTGTTATTTTCAAATATTTAACTAAAATTTGTTTACATTTATTCATTTTAGAGATGAGGATGATTATTCATATTATTTGGATTCTTCAGAATACTGTTCTTGTCTTGGGTGTTATTTTCAAATATTTAACTAAAATTTGTTTACATTTATTCATTTTAGAGATGAGGATGATTATTCATATTATTTGGATTCTTCAGAATACTGTTCTCGTCTTGGGTGTTATTTTCAAATATTTAACTAAAATTTGTTTACATTTATTCATTTTAGAGATGAGGATGATTATTCATATTATTTGGATTCTTCAGAATACTGTTCTTGTCTTGGGTGTTATTTTCAAATATTTAACTAAAATTTGTTTACATTTATTCATTTTAGAGATGAGGATGATTATTCATATTATTTGGATTCTTCAGAATACTGTTCTCATTTTGGGTGTTATTTTCAAATATTTAACTAAAATTTGTTTACGTTTATTCATTTTAGAGATGAGGATGATTATTCATATTATTTGAATTCTTCAGAATACTGTTCTTGTCTTGGGTGTTATTTTCAAATATTTAACTAAAATTTGTTTACATTTATTCATTTTAGAGATGAGGATGATTATTCATATTATTTGAATTCTTCAGAATACTGTTCTTGTCTTGGGTGTTATTTTCAAATATTTAACTAAAATTTGTTTACATTTATTCATTTTAGAGATGAGGATGATTATTCATATTATTTGGATTCTTCAGAATACTGTTCTCATTTTGGGTGTTATTTTCAAATATTTAACTAAAATTTGTTTACATTTATTCATTTTAGAGATGAGGATGATGATTCATATTATTTGGATTCTTCAGAATACTGTTCTTGTCTTGGGTGTTATTTTCAAATATTTAACTAAAATTTGTTTACATTTATTCATTTTAGAGATGAGGATGATTATTCATATTATTTGGATTCTTCAGAATACTGTTCTCATTTTGGGTGTTATTTTCAAATATTTAACTAAAATTTGTTTACGTTTATTCATTTTAGAGATGAGGATGATTATTCATATTATTTTAATTCTTCAGAATATTGTTCTCGTCTTGGGTGTTATTTTCAAATATTTAACTAAAATTTGTTTACATTTATTCATTTTAGAGATGAGGATGATTATTCATATTATTTGGATTCTTCAGAATACTGTTCTCGTCTTGGGTGTTATTTTCAAATATTTAACTAAAATTTGTTTACATTTATTCATTTTAGAGATGAGGATGATTATTCATATTATTTGGATTCTTCAGAATACTGTTCTTGTCTTGGGTGTTATTTTCAAATATTTAACTAAAATTTGTTTACATTTATTCATTTTAGAGATGAGGATGATTATTCATATTATTTTAATTCTTCAGAATATTGTTCTCGTCTTGGGTGTTATTTTCAAATATTTAACTAAAATTTGTTTACATTTATTCATTTTAGAGATGAGGATGATTATTCATATTATTTGAATTCTTCAGAATACTGTTCTCGTCTTGGGTGTTATTTTCAAATATTTAACTAAAATTTGTTTACATTTATTCATTTTAGAGATGAGGATGATTATTCATATTATTTGGATTCTTCAGAATACTGTTCTCGTCTTGGGTGTTATTTTCAAATATTTAACTAAAATTTGTTTACATTTATTCATTTTAGAGATGAGGATGATTATTCATATTATTTGAATTCTTCAGAATACTGTTCTCGTCTTGGGTGTTATTTTCAAATATTTAACTAAAATTTGTTTACATTTATTCATTTTAGAGATGAGGATGATTATTCATATTATTTTAATTCTTCAGAATACTGTTCTTGTCTTGGGTGTTATTTTCAAATATTTAACTAAAATTTGTTTACATTTATTCATTTTAGAGATGAGGATGATTATTCATATTATTTGAATTCTTCAGAATACTGTTCTCGTCTTGGGTGTTATTTTCAAATATTTAACTAAAATTTGTTTACGTTTATTCATTTTAGAGATGAGGATGATTATTCATATTATTTGGATTCTTCAGAATACTGTTCTCGTCTTGGGTGTTATTTTCAAATATTTAACTAAAATTTGTTTACATTTATTCATTTTAGAGATGAGGATGATTATTCATATTATTTGGATTCTTCAGAATACTGTTCTCGTCTTGGGTGTTATTTTCAAATATTTAACTAAAATTTGTTTACATTTATTCATTTTAGAGATGAGGATGATTATTCATATTATTTGGATTCTTCAGAATACTGTTCTCGTCTTGGGTGTTATTTTCAAATATTTAACTAAAATTTGTTTACATTTATTCATTTTAGAGATGAGGATGATTATTCATATTATTTGGATTCTTCAGAATACTGTTCTCGTCTTGGGTGTTATTTTCAAATATTTAACTAAAATTTGTTTACATTTATTCATTTTAGAGATGAGGATGATTATTCATATTATTTTAATTCTTCAGAATACTGTTCTTGTCTTGGGTGTTATTTTCAAATATTTAACTAAAATTTGTTTACATTTATTCATTTTAGAGATGAGGATGATTATTCATATTATTTGAATTCTTCAGAATACTGTTCTCGTCTTGGGTGTTATTTTCAAATATTTAACTAAAATTTGTTTACGTTTATTCATTTTAGAGATGAGGATGATTATTCATATTATTTGGATTCTTCAGAATACTGTTCTCGTCTTGGGTGTTATTTTCAAATATTTAACTAAAATTTGTTTACATTTATTCATTTTAGAGATGAGGATGATTATTCATATTATTTGGATTCTTCAGAATACTGTTCTCGTCTTGGGTGTTATTTTCAAATATTTAACTAAAATTTGTTTACATTTATTCATTTTAGAGATGAGGATGATTATTCATATTATTTGGATTCTTCAGAATACTGTTCTCGTCTTGGGTGTTATTTTCAAATATTTAACTAAAATTTGTTTACATTTATTCATTTTAGAGATGAGGATGATTATTCATATTATTTGGATTCTTCAGAATACTGTTCTCGTCTTGGGTGTTATTTTCAAATATTTAACTAAAATTTGTTTACATTTATTCATTTTAGAGATGAGGATGATTATTCATATTATTTGGATTCTTCAGAATACTGTTCTCGTCTTGGGTGTTATTTTCAAATATTTAACTAAAATTTGTTTACATTTATTCATTTTAGAGATGGGGATGATTATTCATATTATTTGGATTCTTCAGAATACTGTTCTCGTCTTGGGTGTTATTTTCAAATATTTAACTAAAATTTGTTTACATTTATTCATTTTAGAGATGAGGATGATTATTCATATTATTTGGATTCTTCAGAATACTGTTCTCGTCTTGGGTGTTATTTTCAAATATTTAACTAAAATTTGTTTACATTTATTCATTTTAGAGATGAGGATGATTATTCATATTATTTGGATTCTTCAGAATACTGTTCTCGTCTTGGGTGTTATTTTCAAATATTTAACTAAAATTTGTTTACATTTATTCATTTTAGAGATGAGGATGATTATTCATATTATTTTAATTCTTCAGAATACTGTTCTTGTCTTGGGTGTTATTTTCAAATATTTAACTAAAATTTGTTTACATTTATTCATTTTAGAGATGAGGATGATTATTCATATTATTTGAATTCTTCAGAATACTGTTCTCGTCTTGGGTGTTATTTTCAAATATTTAACTAAAATTTGTTTACGTTTATTCATTTTAGAGATGAGGATGATTATTCATATTATTTGGATTCTTCAGAATACTGTTCTCGTCTTGGGTGTTATTTTCAAATATTTAACTAAAATTTGTTTACATTTATTCATTTTAGAGATGAGGATGATTATTCATATTATTTGGATTCTTCAGAATACTGTTCTCGTCTTGGGTGTTATTTTCAAATATTTAACTAAAATTTGTTTACATTTATTCATTTTAGAGATGAGGATGATTATTCATATTATTTGGATTCTTCAGAATACTGTTCTCGTCTTGGGTGTTATTTTCAAATATTTAACTAAAATTTGTTTACATTTATTCATTTTAGAGATGAGGATGATTATTCATATTATTTGGATTCTTCAGAATACTGTTCTCGTCTTGGGTGTTATTTTCAAATATTTAACTAAAATTTGTTTACATTTATTCATTTTAGAGATGAGGATGATTATTCATATTATTTTAATTCTTCAGAATACTGTTCTTGTCTTGGGTGTTATTTTCAAATATTTAACTAAAATTTGTTTACATTTATTCATTTTAGAGATGAGGATGATTATTCATATTATTTGAATTCTTCAGAATACTGTTCTCGTCTTGGGTGTTATTTTCAAATATTTAACTAAAATTTGTTTACGTTTATTCATTTTAGAGATGAGGATGATTATTCATATTATTTGGATTCTTCAGAATACTGTTCTCGTCTTGGGTGTTATTTTCAAATATTTAACTAAAATTTGTTTACATTTATTCATTTTAGAGATGAGGATGATTATTCATATTATTTGGATTCTTCAGAATACTGTTCTCGTCTTGGGTGTTATTTTCAAATATTTAACTAAAATTTGTTTACATTTATTCATTTTAGAGATGAGGATGATTATTCATATTATTTGGATTCTTCAGAATACTGTTCTCGTCTTGGGTGTTATTTTCAAATATTTAACTAAAATTTGTTTACATTTATTCATTTTAGAGATGAGGATGATTATTCATATTATTTGGATTCTTCAGAATACTGTTCTCGTCTTGGGTGTTATTTTCAAATATTTAACTAAAATTTGTTTACATTTATTCATTTTAGAGATGAGGATGATTATTCATATTATTTGGATTCTTCAGAATACTGTTCTCGTCTTGGGTGTTATTTTCAAATATTTAACTAAAATTTGTTTACATTTATTCATTTTAGAGATGAGGATGATTATTCATATTATTTGAATTCTTCAGAATACTGTTCTCGTCTTGGGTGTTATTTTCAAATATTTAACTAAAATTTGTTTACATTTATTCATTTTAGAGATGAGGATGATTATTCATATTATTTTAATTCTTCAGAATACTGTTCTTGTCTTGGGTGTTATTTTCAAATATTTAACTAAAATTTGTTTACATTTATTCATTTTAGAGATGAGGATGATTATTCATATTATTTGAATTCTTCAGAATACTGTTCTCGTCTTGGGTGTTATTTTCAAATATTTAACTAAAATTTGTTTACGTTTATTCATTTTAGAGATGAGGATGATTATTCATATTATTTGGATTCTTCAGAATACTGTTCTCGTCTTGGGTGTTATTTTCAAATATTTAACTAAAATTTGTTTACATTTATTCATTTTAGAGATGAGGATGATTATTCATATTATTTGGATTCTTCAGAATACTGTTCTCGTCTTGGGTGTTATTTTCAAATATTTAACTAAAATTTGTTTACATTTATTCATTTTAGAGATGAGGATGATTATTCATATTATTTGGATTCTTCAGAATACTGTTCTCGTCTTGGGTGTTATTTTCAAATATTTAACTAAAATTTGTTTACATTTATTCATTTTAGAGATGAGGATGATTATTCATATTATTTGGATTCTTCAGAATACTGTTCTCGTCTTGGGTGTTATTTTCAAATATTTAACTAAAATTTGTTTACATTTATTCATTTTAGAGATGAGGATGATTATTCATATTATTTGGATTCTTCAGAATACTGTTCTCGTCTTGGGTGTTATTTTCAAATATTTAACTAAAATTTGTTTACATTTATTCATTTTAGAGATGAGGATGATTATTCATATTATTTGGATTCTGCAGAATACTGTTCTCGTCTTGGGTGTTATTTTCAAATATTTAACTAAAATTTGTTTACATTTATTCATTTTAGAGATGAGGATGATTATTCATATTATTTTAATTCTTCAGAATACTGTTCTTGTCTTGGGTGTTATTTTCAAATATTTAACTAAAATTTGTTTACATTTATTCATTTTAGAGATGAGGATGATTATTCATATTATTTGAATTCTTCAGAATACTGTTCTCGTCTTGGGTGTTATTTTCAAATATTTAACTAAAATTTGTTTACGTTTATTCATTTTAGAGATGAGGATGATTATTCATATTATTTGGATTCTTCAGAATACTGTTCTCGTCTTGGGTGTTATTTTCAAATATTTAACTAAAATTTGTTTACATTTATTCATTTTAGAGATGAGGATGATTATTCATATTATTTGGATTCTTCAGAATACTGTTCTCGTCTTGGGTGTTATTTTCAAATATTTAACTAAAATTTGTTTACATTTATTCATTTTAGAGATGAGGATGATTATTCATATTATTTGGATTCTTCAGAATACTGTTCTCGTCTTGGGTGTTATTTTCAAATATTTAACTAAAATTTGTTTACATTTATTCATTTTAGAGATGAGGATGATTATTCATATTATTTGGATTCTTCAGAATACTGTTCTCGTCTTGGGTGTTATTTTCAAATATTTAACTAAAATTTGTTTACATTTATTCATTTTAGAGATGAGGATGATTATTCATATTATTTGGATTCTTCAGAATACTGTTCTCGTCTTGGGTGTTATTTTCAAATATTTAACTAAAATTTGTTTACATTTATTCATTTTAGAGATGAGGATGATTATTCATATTATTTGGATTCTTCAGAATACTGTTCTCGTCTTGGGTGTTATTTTCAAATATTTAACTAAAATTTGTTTACATTTATTCATTTTAGAGATGAGGATGATTATTCATATTATTTGGATTCTTCAGAATACTGTTCTCGTCTTGGGTGTTATTTTCAAATATTTAACTAAAATTTGTTTACATTTATTCATTTTAGAGATGAGGATGATTATTCATATTATTTGGATTCTTCAGAATACTGTTCTCGTCTTGGGTGTTATTTTCAAATATTTAACTAAAATTTGTTTACATTTATTCATTTTAGAGATGAGGATGATTATTCATATTATTTTAATTCTTCAGAATACTGTTCTTGTCTTGGGTGTTATTTTCAAATATTTAACTAAAATTTGTTTACATTTTTTCATTTTAGAGATGAGGATGATTATTCATATTATTTGAATTCTTCAGAATACTGTTCTCGTCTTGGGTGTTATTTTCAAATATTTAACTAAAATTTGTTTACATTTATTCATTTTAGAGATGAGGATGATGATTCATATTATTTGGATTCTTCAGAATACTGTTCTTGTCTTGGGTGTTATTTTCAAATATTTAACTAAAATTTGTTTACATTTATTCATTTTAGAGATGAGGATGATTATTCATATTATTTGGATTCTTCAGAATACTGTTCTCATTTTGGGTGTTATTTTCAAATATTTAACTAAAATTTGTTTACGTTTATTCATTTTAGAGATGAGGATGATTATTCATATTATTTGAATTCTTCAGAATACTGTTCTTGTCTTGGGTGTTATTTTCAAATATTTAACTAAAATTTGTTTACATTTATTCATTTTAGAGATGAGGATGATTATTCATATTATTTGAATTCTTCAGAATACTGTTCTTGTCTTGGGTGTTATTTTCAAATATTTAACTAAAATTTGTTTACATTTATTCATTTTAGAGATGAGGATGATGATTCATATTATTTGGATTCTTCAGAATACTGTTCTTGTCTTGGGTGTTATTTTCAAATATTTAACTAAAATTTGTTTACATTTATTCATTTTAGAGATGAGGATGATTATTCATATTATTTGGATTCTTCAGAATACTGTTCTCATTTTGGGTGTTATTTTCAAATATTTAACTAAAATTTGTTTACATTTATTCATTTTAGAGATGAGGATGATGATTCATATTATTTGGATTTTTCAGATTACTGTTCTCGTCTTGGGTGTTATTTTCAAATATTTAACTAAAATTTGTTTACATTTATTCATTTTAGAGATGAGGATGATTATTCATATTATTTGGATTCTTCAGAATACTGTTCTTGTCTTGGGTGTTATTTTCAAATATTTAACTAAAATTTGTTTACATTTATTCATTTTAGAGATGAGGATGATTATTCATATTATTTGGATTCTTCAGAATACTGTTCTCGTCTTGGGTGTTATTTTCAAATATTTAACTAAAATTTGTTTACATTTATTCATTTTAGAGATGAGGATGATTATTCATATTATTTGGATTCTTCAGAATACTGTTCTTGTCTTGGGTGTTATTTTCAAATATTTAACTAAAATTTGTTTACATTTATTCATTTTAGAGATGAGGATGATTATTCATATTATTTGGATTCTTCAGAATACTGTTCTCATTTTGGGTGTTATTTTCAAATATTTAACTAAAATTTGTTTACGTTTATTCATTTTAGAGATGAGGATGATTATTCATATTATTTGAATTCTTCAGAATACTGTTCTTGTCTTGGGTGTTATTTTCAAATATTTAACTAAAATTTGTTTACATTTATTCATTTTAGAGATGAGGATGATTATTCATATTATTTGAATTCTTCAGAATACTGTTCTTGTCTTGGGTGTTATTTTTAAATATTTAACTAAAATTTGTTTACATTTATTCATTTTAGAGATGAGGATGATTATTCATATTATTTGGATTCTTCAGAATACTGTTCTCATTTTGGGTGTTATTTTCAAATATTTAACTAAAATTTGTTTACATTTATTCATTTTAGAGATGAGGATGATGATTCATATTATTTGGATTCTTCAGAATACTGTTCTTGTCTTGGGTGTTATTTTCAAATATTTAACTAAAATTTGTTTACATTTATTCATTTTAGAGATGAGGATGATTATTCATATTATTTGGATTCTTCAGAATACTGTTCTCATTTTGGGTGTTATTTTCAAATATTTAACTAAAATTTGTTTACGTTTATTCATTTTAGAGATGAGGATGATTATTCATATTATTTGAATTCTTCAGAATACTGTTCTTGTCTTGGGTGTTATTTTCAAATATTTAACTAAAATTTGTTTACATTTATTCATTTTAGAGATGAGGATGATTATTCATATTATTTGGATTCTTCAGAATACTGTTCTCATTTTGGGTGTTATTTTCAAATATTTAACTAAAATTTGTTTACATTTATTCATTTTAGAGATGAGGATGATGATTCATATTATTTGGATTCTTCAGAATACTGTTCTCGTCTTGGGTGTTATTTTCACAACATTTCTATTTCACTTCCCATCTTATTCAGGTGTATTTTCTTGAACTTTCTTGGACCGCTGAAGTGTTCGAACAAGCAGCACCATATTATAATGAAGCAATACATAAAAGTGGGTTCAGGGAAACATAAAATTTACACTCAGGATAAAAAATAAAATAGGAGACGGAAGATAATTTGGTTCTTACCCCCGTTCACATTGAATACAAAAACTAGAGTAGGACTTTTTTCTTCTTCTAGATAAGCATTTTCCAGGAAAAGACAAACTGCATAAAATTTTTAATAGAAATCCTGTTAAAGTTAGTTACTCAACGGCTCTATCTATCAAGTCGATTATATCTATCAAGTCGATTCTATCTATCAAGTCGATTATATCAATCAAGTCGATTATATCTATCAAGTCGATTATATCTATCAAGTCGATTATATCTATCAAGTCGATTATATCTATCAAGTCGATTATATCTATCAAGTCGATTATATCTATCAAGTCGATTATATCTATCAAGTCGATTATATCTATCAAGTCGATTATATCAATCAAGTCGATTATATCTATCAAGTCGATTATATCAATCAAGTCGATTATATCTAAGGAACCAAGAAAGAAAGATAACACAGGCTGCTCTTGCATGACCAAAAATAGTTGTCCATTGAAGGGCAATTGTAAAGCTGAATCCTTTGTTTATGAGGCCACAATAACGGACCGATCTACAAATATACCGGAAAAAACAAGAAAGATAGATAACACAGGCTGCTCTTGCAGGACCGAAAATAGTTGTCCATTGAAGGGCAACTGTAAAGCTAAATCCCTTGTTTATGAGGCCACAATAATGGATCGATGTACATATATACCGGAAAAATATATAGGTATACACAAGGCCAATTTAAATAAAGATAATTTGCACACATGAGCTATTTTAAAGCTAAAACAAGGATAAATACAGCATTAGCTACCCGGGTGTGGGAGCTTAAAGAAAAAAGATACACCTATTTCCATAAAATGGAGAAAAATAGAGCACAAACTAGCATATGCATCGGAATTAAGTCAATGCCCGCTCTGTAATGCGGAAAAATACCTCCAGACAATTCATGACACAGAAATAAGGTGTTTAAATGTGAGGAATGAATCTTTGAAAGATTGTATACATAGAAGGAAAGCACTCCTAATAAAATGGGTCAGTGAAAACGCGCAAACTTAGATTTATATATATATATATATATATATATATATATATATATATATATATATATATATATATATATAATGTAAAAAAACTTTAGTAAACGTGTACATGCAAAATTGCTTTTAGTTGGTAAAATTGGATTTTAATCGTAATTGTATTATAGATTTAAAATTTTTGTATTATATAAATTTTTAGAAATCATACTTTATAAATGTAATTTACAATCGGTTTCCATTTGTAAACTATAGGAAAAATATAATAGTATTAATATACTAGGAAAATCCCTTAGGCTAGATAAATACTCACTTCCCCAAACCTTGAAAGAGTTGGAATTTTAAAAGAAATTTTAAAACCTATTTTGAAATTTTTAAATGTAATTTACGTTTTTAATCGATATTGATATAAACTTTGTTTGAATTTTTATATATAAAAATTTAGATTTTTTAATTAAATTGGTTTACAATTAAAACCGTTTATATATATATAAAACAAATTTTATATATAAAAAATTTCAATCGAAATCAGATTTTTTAAAATTAAAATAATTCAACTTTTAAAGTTAATGAAATCATCATCATCCGATAAATAAATCGGGGGATATAAAACAAAACGAGATAAACGTGAATTCGTGCGGTATATATATATATATATATATATATATATATATATATATATATATATATATATATATATATATATATATATATATATTCCACTTCCGGTTATAAAATAGATGCGTGGCTGAAGAGAGCTTGGTATGGATATCTAAAACGGTCCTAATTATAGGGCTTTAAACCGACGGTACCGATGACTTGTCTCATGTAACAACTTTCTGTACACAAATTACAATATATAAATATGTTAAATATACAACATATATATATGTGTGTGTGTGTGTGTGTGACGTGCAAAACATGGCAAAAAATATTTGTTAAAACTTTTTTTAACTTATTTTTTTTCTCTCTCTTTCATGTATCTTAACAAATATTGATTTTGAGTTGTATTGTTATTTTGTTCTTTCATCAGTAGCATATTATTCTTATAATTAAGCAGCTATTTTTACGTTTTCTGCAGAGACTGAATTCAGAATTGAAAAAGGCAGTGAGGTCAGTAATAAGATCGATAACAGGAAAATAGTGTCGTTACAATGTAGATCCACCAGAGTCGAGGAAAGTTAGATGTATGTGGGAAACCAAATTATGTAGTCATAGATAAAACAGGCCTCGTCTCATATAGTATTAACGATCAGTTGACATGTTCATGATAAAGGTGCATGCGGAACATCTGCTGACAATGTCGATCAGATAGAACATTTCCAAAACGGAAATACCATTAAGAACGACCACATTGGCTTCTCCGATGGAGTCCACTGAGTCAGATAGCAATTCAGCCATGGAACAAACTGATATCACAATATGAAGGAGTAAAGATCAACAGGAAAAGCCGGATGAAGAGTCTGACATACTATTGGTGGAGATGAGAGTACTAACACGTTGCATGACTTTGAGTTATCCCCTATTTGCATCACTTGGATGTCAAAGATGATAATAGGATCCATTTGAAAAGGCTTAGAGTAGGTTTGGAATTTGTAAGTGGGGAAGAGGAACAAGAGAGAGGGAATTGTTTAGGTTAGGTAAGATCTATATTCTTTGTTTAAAAAATATTCACCACTCTTGCATAATTTGACACAGATTCTTGGGAATTCCCCAGACCCATGGATCGGGTAACCAGAAATCAGCAGTTAAACCCGAGCATTGTTCAAATGTTGAAACAATAAATCGAGTATTTTATTTGTTTATTCATTTTGTAATGTTTTTATTATTTTTCTGGTGATGCTAAGGGATCGGTAGTTTTTTCTGATTATCTATTTTTGTAATTCATTGAGTGTTCATTTGTTTATCCAATGAAAAAGCGCTATTAGAATGGAAGGAGGCGACTTTCAAATTGGAAGAAAGTGAATAAACAAAAAAGCTAACAAATTCCGTTTCAAACATCCCAAAAAAGCTTTACTGAAAAAAGCCTTAAAACCCCAAAACTTATATTAATTTATTTTCATTTCGGACTATTATTCTCATCTTTATTAGTTGTTGTTTTCATCTTTATTGGTTGTTGTTTCTAACGTTTCGGACAACTATTGTGCTTACAGTTATATCTCATAGGATTGGCGAATTGTCTTCAAATCCAACGGAAATAAGTTCTTGATGAGCCATTCCACTTAAGTTAATTTACCTAATTTCTATTACTAACAATTACTAATCCAATGAAGATGTTGTGCTGAGTGGATGCAATAATTGACAGTGTAGTTCCTGGCAGAAGTCTAGAACAGAAAACCCTGAATGCCAGAGCAGCTGGCATTTGTAGAGTGGCCCCTGCCCCTCCTGGCATGTTTAGCCAATCAGGCGCCTTGAAATAGAACAACCCACTATCCCTGACTAATTGTAGGCTGGTCCAATGGCAATTAGCATACCACTAATTGCTACTGAATAAATATGTTGAAATTAGTTAAATGGTCCATAATGGTAGAGAGGGAAGGTTCTTCTGGATTCTGGATTCTACATCTCCCCTCCCCCATCACGTGGGGGTAATGGCCTCCGAGGAGGAATGAGCTCCTCGCGGCCAGGTTGATTATGTGGGAATAGCCTCGCAAGTGCCCGCGCCGACTTGGCTGGCATTGGTCTAGGAGGTTCAGGTACTTCTTCTGGGGTGATATTCCTGCTAGGTTGCTGTGTCCGAAGGTCAAATTGAGGGTCTGGTACGACAGGGCTGTTTGTCTCTGTCACTTGGGGTATGTGAGGTGGGGCCCCTGGTAGCGCACTTAGGATGGGCTTTGGAGATGTGGGAGTCTCAAGTTTTCTGAGGAACCACCGATTCCGCAAGGTGATTCTACCAGAGCCATCAACTCTGATATGGTATTGTCGATTGGGAATGGCTTCAATCACCCAATTAGTGATGTCCCAGAGACGGTTGTTTCTTTGTAGTACGACCAAGTCCCTACTTTGTAGTGGGCGGAGAGAATGGGCCGTATGGTTATACATCTCTATGAGCTGCGTGTTGTGTCGAGACAGGGTTATCTTGCGCTTTTGAGCTGCAGCGATCCATTCCGGATGTGACTTGTAAAGGGTCGGGTGAGAGGGGAGGTAGTCTCGAAGTCGTCTGTTGAGCAGAAACTGTGCTGGGGATAGGCCGATACTCTGTATAGGGGTATTTCTGTATTGTAGGATGGCCCTGGCAGCCTTGTCATTATCTAAGGACCTTTGTGGTCCTGTGTTGCCATCTACAACCCTCTTGGCTGTTTTGACAGCTAGCCCCGCTCGACCACTGGATTGTGGATAGGCCACAGATAATAACCTGCGCTTTACAGACCATCTCTCTAGAAACTGCTTAAATGGGAGGGATGTGAACGGTGGGCCACCATCACTGCTGAGTTCTTCTGGGGAACCATATGCTTGAAATATCTCGCGACAGATTGAGATGAGCTGAGAGGCGGTTGCCTGCCCTTGGCTTAGGTGGTACAAGATGAGCCAGCCAGTTAATCTGTCAGCACAAGCAAGGTATCTGTGGTCACCAACGTGGAACAGATCCATGACAATCTGCTGGAACGGCCACTCTGGGGACTGTCAATGTAATTGGTTCCCGGGGCTGGCTCGGTGCGATCCTTGTACAAGTCATGCAGTTCTCCCTGGTATTGCGGATGGAGGCATTCATTCCAGACCAATATATGGATTCGTTTGCTCGGGCTTTCATTCCAGTTATGCCCTGATGTGCTGAATGCAGGCAGTGCAGTATATTTCCTCGTTGACCTTTTGGAACGACTATTCTTCTGTCTAAGAGCACCAGGTCATCATGGGTGCTGAGGCAGTGTCGTACTTCCCAGTACTCACGGACTTCGGGTGAAGTGAGAGTTCGTGTTTCAGGAAAACCTTGCTGTACTGTACTTATCAACTTTTGGTACTGTGGGTCATGACGTCCTGCTACCTTGGTGGTGCCTGGTGATGTGATCACTACGTTGTCATTGTACCCAAATGTTGATATGAGAGCAGTAGATTCAACTATGCTATTGAGGTTCTCGGATTCTGAAGTGTCTGATTTGGAAGGCTGGAAGGGAAATACGTAAAGGAGGGTGTTCATCACGGCCGTTGGGTTACGGGAGAAAGCGTCGGGCCTCCTATGTCATTTCCCAGGACAATGTTGAAGTAATATCTCAGGGTTTTTCCTTCAATCTAAACAGTTGGGGGTTCTGGATCTTGCTTAGATCTCTATCACCAAACAGGCCCTTCAGTGGCTCGTGATCCGTCACCACTATGAGATTAGGGCAACCCATAACAAACACACAGCATTTTTCTAACGCCCATGCCATTGCTGCTGCTTCGCCTTCTATCGGTGCGTACCTGCGCTCTGCGTCAGTGCAAAATCTGCTACCAGTGAATACCAGGTGCCAACCTTCTGGGCAGCACATGGGGGCCTTTTCCATGGTACACGAACAGTGTTTCTGAAGGAGCAGGAAGCCCATTCCTTCTTTGCTCCAATCAGGAGCTATGCAAGTGGTTCGATTCTTGTCAAATGTTGCGACACCCTTACGAACAAGGTCGACAATGGCTTGTTTTGAGTGCTTGAATGCATTCTCAAGGTCCTGGTTCCACGTGAAATGTGAGTCTTTTTTCATAATATCGCGGAATGGTAGCATTACTGGTCCTAGCGAGTATGCCCAGGCTACCTGATTGACAAGCCAAAACCAGGATCTTGCGTCAGTGATGTTTTTTGGTACTGGGACGTTGGATATTGTGTCTAATATTGGTTCCAAGGGGGTTATCCCAGAGGGTGTAATTTGGAGGCCGCCAAATTGGACAACGTCTTGGCAAAATTGAAACTTGTCTTTGTTCAAGACGATTCTATTCTTTGCACAATGTAGCAAGAAATCGAATGTGATATCCGAGTCGTAGAGTGTCGTCGATGATCTTTGTTTTGCGAGGGATATCCTCAATTATTTCATCAAATCTACGTGTGTAGGCATCTCCACACGCTAGATACCCCTGGGGGGTTCGGAGATACATGAACCTCCCCCATTCCGTGATGAAAGTTGTCTGGCTGAGATTCTTTGTCCAACAGGATTGAGTGATATCCATCAACGGCGTCCAATACCGTTTTTTTTCTTGGGCGGTACCTGCGATGCCAATCGAAAGGGTGATTCGGTATGATGTGTTTCCTGTTTGCACTGTGTGTTAAGGTACTGCTAGTCGATGGTTCGTCTCGGCTTGCCATTCTTTTTCACCATGGTACTGCACCAGTCAGTTGGTGTGCCGACGGGCACTGGAGCAATGATGCCCCTCCCCACGTCGTTCCAGAGGTCTTGCTTGACCTGTCCTTACAAATGGTAAGGCACCGGGATTGGGTTATGTCTGGCTTTTGGAATAGGCCCTGCCTTCAGGTGAATGTGTGCTGGAGGTCCAGTCATGGAGGGAAATACCCCGTCGTTCTTGAATGCAGTGTCCACAAAACATTCTAACAGCCAGTCTTTTAATTTGCCAATGTTGGCTTCGGTGGCAGGGAAAGGGAGGGTATCTGGACGCGTCGGTAGGGGTTTGACCCTGTTTTCTGTATCCTGCACTTTATTTTCGACTTCTAATGACTGCATAGCCATCGATGGGTTTGGGAATTCCTTATGTAATATCCCAACATTAATGCAGGCCGCCTTGCTGAAATAAAGCCGTTTTATCATTTCACAAATGTAGAGGGCTTGTTTGGTTGTGTGTCCCCCCCCCCCACACTGAACGTCACCGGCAAACAACCCTGACATTCAAGAGTGGAATCCCCGACTGCTCGAACAACTTTCCTCGATGGGATCAGGTTGTCTATGGTGAGGTCCATGTGTCTCAAGTGTATTGTGCCACCCAGACATATAGTAGCACCGCTGTCAGGGAATATCATCCTGTTGGTGCTATTATTTTCAGGGATGTTGTTTCTCTTCCTTGGGTCTGGATTGGGTGAAAATGGGGTTACCATTGCCTTTATTTCGGTAACTTGCTCTATTGGTGTGGACGAGTACTTGTTTGTTGCCTGACCAAATGTAATGTGGGCGATCAGGCTGTCCATTGCTGCCTCGTCAAGTTCGGCGCTTTTGACAGCAGCTCTGCGGCGTTCCTTCTTGATCGACCGGCACACTCGGGCAAAGTGGTTTGATCTTCCACAATTGCTTCATGTTTGACCCCATGCTGAGCAAGATAGGTGGCGAGGTTTCATCCCCGGGGTGCCATGTTGACTGTTTCCACAACCGCTACAATGGGGTGTTGAACCCATGTCGTTGTTGTAATTGCAATTTGAGGCGGGGGCTAACGCGAGTCTGGGCTCCTTTTAGTGGGGGCACGACGCTTCTCTGTTTTCGATATGTAGACATCCGGAAGGCAGATATGTCCAATGTGTTACTCATTGTAGTCTGGCCCCATAGTGCGGACTCAAATGCCTCGGCATGGCAGATATTCTGCTCAAGTGATTTCAGTGAGCCGGCTTTAGCCAGTAGGTCCGTCTGGAGTGCGTCATTTGCTATTCCCCTTATTAGCTGGTCTTTTATGTAAACGTCAGATAGGTCATAGCTGCAGCAGGGGCAAGAGAAGTTACAATCCAGTGCTGTCGCTCTGAGACGAAGCAGGTACTGCTGGATTGATTCACTCTCAGTCTGGGACATTGATGCAAATGTGATACGGTGTACCATTGGGTTCGCTTTCTTGGTTACCAGGGCCTCGATCGTGTTCAATAATCTGTCTGGATCAGTGGTAAAAAATTTCGGGTATGTGTTTATGATTGCATTTTGGACCGATTCATCTGCACAATTGTACAATTGAATATTGGCTTGGTGTTTTAGCATGTCAGTGATTTTAGTAAATACCTCCCAATCGATTCGGAATTTCCTAAACTGTTGGGGTGTCATGTTGGAATGGAGCTGAGGGAGTTTGGCGGTTGGTGCCTTAGCATAGGCAGTCTGTGAGGGGGGGGGTCCTTGGCTTTTTCAAGGATTCGCATTGCTTCACCCATAGTAGTGATGCCTAATTCCTTTAACAGGGATCTGTCCATCATGTGTAGGTGATCTGTGGTGAGTCTTTCTCTGGCAAATGTGGTGGCATAGATTTTGGCAGACTAAGCTGTCATCCCAGCTTTGAGAAAGAAGTATTCCCAATCCTCAGGTTCCATTGTTCGTAGTGCCATGTAGAATATTGCTAGGGTAAGCCAGCTAATCCAATGAAGATGTTGTGCTGAGTGGATGCGATAATTGACAGTGTAGTTCCTGGCAGAAGTCTAGAACAGAAACCTTGAATGCCAGAGCAGCTGGCATTTGTAGAGGGGCACCTGCCCCTCCTGGCATGTTTAGCCAATCAGGCGCCTTGAAATAGAACAACCCACTATCCCTGAATAATTGTAGGCTGGTCCAATAGCAATTAGCATACCACTAATTGCTACTGAATAAATATGTTGAAATTAGTTAAATGGTCCATAATGGTGGAGAGGGAAGGTAAGTGAATTCTTGATTCTACAAACCCTTATCCTCGAGTGGTCTCTGGGCCTTGATGTCGTGATGCCTATGTAAAAAAAGATGGGTATATTTGCTGATGATCCAATGCTCTATAACATGCATTAGGGAGAACAGATGTACATAAATCTACGACAATGGTAGAATCCTAAGAAAATGACCTCCAGTCCATAGTTGAATGGGGACGCAAATGAGTAGTAACATTTAATGCTAGTAAAACTAAGCTGCTCTCCTTTAACAATTACAAGACGCCTCTTGAACCACCTATAGCAATGAAAATAACACTAAATAAAACTAAGCTGCTCTTCTTTAACAATTACAAGACGCCTCTTGAACCGCCCATATCAATGAAAAATAACATCCTACCTGAGAATTGGGACGATTTTACAATATTTTACTTTGTAGGCAATATGAACTGGAACAAATACATAGAGGACATTGCAAAGACTGCTGCAAAGATGATGGGTTCCCTCTATCGAGCTAATGACTACTCACACCTGAGAGTATCCCGTACCTCTACAAGGCCAACATTCGGTCATACATGGAGTATTGTTGCCACATCTGGGCTGCTGCACCTACCACTAATCTCTTCCTCCTGGATAGGTTTTAAAAGAATTGTCAATCTAATCCCACTATCAACTAAGCTCCAGCTCTTTTCCCATCATCACAATGTTGCATCTCTGTGGAATGTGTTCTGATGAACTCGTTGCACTTGTACCCCATACATATCCTCGACATACCTGTTTAGCAATAAGATCTCACCCCTTCACTGTTGAGGTCCCTAGATGCCCAAAAGCTTTCTATTCTAATAGTCTCTTCCCTTGAACAGCTAGACTTTTGAATTCTCTTCCTGATACTTGTTTTCCTGGTCGTACTGATATGCAGAAGTTTAAATATAACATAAATCGACATCTTGTTAATCTTTCCTAGACATGGTCCCAAAAAGTAGCCTTTTTTGTCCAATTGGTGATATGCCTCATTAATAGTTATCGTGAGTAAAATAAATAAGTAAATAAGTAAAGCTGGTTGAGTGTATATGTGAGTATATTAATCATACAATTGAATGTTAAACTTAAAAAATGATATGCATGAAAAGTAATTATAAAATGCTGAATAGGTGTGGGAGGATGGTATATGGATCTGCAGAATTGATTTCCACATAGGGATCAAGGAGTCAGGAGTCGGAGTCAGCATTCTAGGAATGCTAGGAGTCGGAGTCAGACTTTCACCATCTGACTCCACAACCCTGATAGCATATCTCATAGAATATTGACCCATTGTAACAATGATCATACCACTCTGGGATTGACAAGCAATACTTACAATGGATGTCAATTTTAAAGTTTTGAAAAAGTAGTCATGTATTTTAATTAGAACCATCTTAATGTATTGTTTTTAATCACATAATTTTGATGATGGCTAAGAGAGGTAAAATACGAAAGAAACCAACATTTTCCGCCTGTAGCTCGTTTTATATACACTTAGACTCCAACCAAAACCTCATCACTAGGACCAATCATGCAGCTTCCAGGAAGTTAAGTAACTCGATTGCGAGATGACTGACCTACCACATGGTGAGGAGAATTGTTCAATTTGGATTTTTGATTGTATATCTTAATTGTCTTTTCTTTCTCTTGTTTTTCCTACATGGACAAAGGAGAGTTTTACCTATGCAGGTAGAGAAGAGAAGGAATTTTTGTTAGTTTCATATGATTGTAGGGGAAATATGTCAGGAAATGATCAGATTTTTTTCATGCTGCTCTGAGAAATGATGTCCTTTTAGCAAGCGATGAAAAGGTGGCCTATATCCAAATAGAACAAAAATCATGCCTGTTCCTTGTGATAATCACTAGCAGTTTACCCTCTCTGTCCTCAAGATTAGGAAGGGGATTAAAATTTTACTTGCTTACATCCTCCCAGATGATCATCATAGGCAACACTTGAAATGTATCCAAATTTAATAACACATGGCTAGGGATCTAAATGTTTGATACACAAGTTTTTATTCATAACCGATGAAAGAAAAGTGCCCTATATCCAAATAGAACTAACAAGCACGTCTCTTCCTTGTGACATTCACAAGGAGTTTACCACAAGATGAGGATGGAGATGAAAAGTTTACTTGCTTACATCCTCCCAGATGATTATCATAGGTAATATTTGAAACATATCCAAATTTCATAACAAACAAATACATCTAAAAGGTAGATACACAGGTTCTTGTAATCATAGCCAAAAGAAAAATAAAAGATTATACAAATAACAAGAGGCGCATAACGGTTCCTTACTTTATTTCTATGGACAAAAGGCTACCTTCAGTCATAATCAGAAGAAACAAAAAAAGTAAAAGTCTATAACAACAGCAAAGGGTGAATAACAGCAGTAATAATAAATAACAAGAAGAATTAACAATAAAACATACAATTCAACACCAAGAAAAATTAATAATGAATCACACTTATTGAAAAGCTAAAATAATATCGTTTTTTTTTAACTTTCAAAATACCTGGATTAAACAATTTTCCAGAAGGGTCTTACCAGCTGAAATAAATTATGAAAGAAATTAGACATATAATACTCAGATTTTATTTAAATGCTACTTATATAATTCAGCTATCAAAAAACACGTGTTCTTGTAATATAACGTGTATGATGGTCATGTGAGAAAATCAGAAGCAGCTGTAGCATAACTGACTAATTTAAATATAAGCAGCCACCATCTTAGCACATATGCAAATAAAGCAAGTGTAGGTATACTGATGTCACGGGAAAGAGAAGAGAAAAAGGCAGAAAAAGGATAAGACAGAATTCAAACGACAGCAATCAGACTATTTTGACTCATTTTTTGACTCATATGCCGTGTGAGACAAAATGTGCTACATGGTCGAAAAAGTGGAAACGCAAATAAAAGGTCATTTCTCAGTCAAGCTGTGCACATGACAAATGCAAAATATTCACTTATGAAAACCCATTAATAATAATTCAAATGTTTTCATCTATCACAATAAATGTCTCCCAAAATATGAAATAGTTTAATTTCATGTCGACTTTACTTTTTAAAACAGAATTACAGTTAAAGTGTACTATCACACTTGGCTGGTTCTTGGGCTTCAGGTCGGGATCAAAGTGTAGTATCTGTTCCGGCAGATGCTGCAGGCTATGACTAGCTATGACTAGCAAAGACGAGATGTGGGGGCAACCCCACATGCCTGACCATTAACCAGCTCCCATTTCCCACCTCTCGGGAGCTGGTCCCCTTTTTCCCTTCCCCCTCCCTTCACTCCTCACATTAAAAATCGGCCTTGTGCCTAATTTGCTCGGTGGGGGAGCAAATAAATACCATCTGTTCCGGCAGATACTGCAAGCAAATACCATATGTGGGGGCAACCCCACATATAAGACCTTTGTCAATGTAAGGGCAACCCTTCATATCAATTGCCACTATACAGCTCCCCTATTTCCGGGGAGCTGGTCTCCATTTTCCCTTCACTCCTCACATTAAAAATCGGCCTTGTGTCTAATTTGCTCAGTGAGGGAGCAAATAAATACCCAGTAAGTGTTATTTTTACAATATTTGCATGATAAATAACACTCAAGATGAGAACAGTTGTCTTAATAATCTAAATAATACAAAGAATCATTCCTCATCTAAAAAATTCAGAACTTTAATATTGTAATTTGTTTAAAAATCATTGTAATTTTTTTTTATTTAGTCAACAATATTTGTAAGGTTTATTGTTTTGGTTAATGTCTAAAATCTTTCCAAACGCCTCAAATTCCTTTACAATGACGACTTTTAGAAGTTTTCTTTTCAAGGATGCTGAAAACAAATATATACTTCAAAAATCGGAGCAGAGAACTAGTTTTCATGATATGAAAAATTTACTTTTCAAAAAGTGAGGGATAACATTTAAATATAAATTAAACGTAAATTGAGCACCCACTTTACGACCATTTGGGGATGGGGTAATTTTTTGCATTTGTTTTTTGGGCGAAAAGTATTTTGTTTTTGTTTTCTTTTCTGATTTCCTCTTTCAATAAAGACACAAAGTTATTTAAGAACAAAAATAAAGTATAATCTGTATAAAGATACGTGTCACTCCTTATGTTATCAATGATGACCATTTTTGTATGTGCGCACTCGCACAAATATTTACCACAAACAAGTAGTTTTCCAAATATTAAGCAATGTAATTCCTTATGTTATCGGTGGTGGGCAATTCTGTTTTTCTTTTATTCACGCCCCCCATTTTGAAATGTCTATTAAAAAGTAAATAATTAATTTACTCACCAAAGTTTTATATATCACAAATTGAAGATAAAAGATCAATAAATAATATATTCAAATTTAAAACAACAAAAAAGTGTTTGTTTTTTTTAGAAATTTTTTTAAAATCACGTTGTTGTTTTTTTTTTGGGGGGGGGAAATAAAACCTTGGTCCTTGCTCCTTTAATTGAAAATAAAATTAGGTTTGAATTACATTTTTCGAGTAGTTATGTGCTTGGAAAGACACGGGGTCGAATTATTCAATATTTTTCATGCAGTTTCTTACACCTATCGAAACACTATAAAATAATTTGCTGAAAAAAATGAAAAAACAAGACATTTTTTTTAACTTTAAACGTCATAGCGATCCGGAACGAATGTTGAACACTGAGAGCTTGGGAGGGTCAGTGTTAAGGAACGGACGACACTGAGAATAGAGGGATCAGTGTTAGGAACGGACGATACTGAGAACGGAGGGATCAGTGTTTAGGAACGGATGACCGGTAGGGAGCTAGATTGCGAACCAGAGTAACAACGCACGAGCGAGGTAGCGGACCAGAGGTGCAAGGTGCAAGCAAGGTAGCGGGCCAGAGGTACAAGGTGCAAGCGAGGTAGCAGACCAGAGGTGCAAGCGAGGTAGCAGACCAGAGGTGCAAGCGAGGTAGCGGACCAGAGGTGCAAGGTGCAAGCGAGGTAGCGGACCAGAGGTGCAAGGGAGGTTGCAGGCAGGAGATGCAGGAGGATGCAGGTGCAGTGCAGGAAGCTATAGGCAGGAGATGCAGGAAGCTGGAGGCTGCAGGAGGCACCAAGGGCTGGAAAAGGCTGCTGATGGAACTGTGATGAGGAGGGCTAACAGAGTAAACAAGGTGGTAGGTCTTTCGTAGGAACCTAGCCCTGAAAATGACTCTTTGAATTACTGCTGTTGCTGCATCAGCGCTGGTTCTGGAGTGGTTCTGAGGAGGGCTAACAGAGTAAACAAAGTGGTAGGTCTTTCGTAGGAACCTAACCCTGAAAAGAGCTCTTTGAATTACTGCTGTTGCTGCATTGGCGCTGATTCTGGTTCTGGAGTGGCGCTGCTGCTACCGCATGAGATCCTTCGGCAAGTGAGTGGATCTCCAAATTCAGGGACTCGTAGCCCCCTAGCCGGCTTAACTTTTTGGGCCGAGAGGGTGTTACAAGTTACATCGCTCTCGGAAAATGAATAAATGAAGGTCATTAATTCCAGAGGAAATTTTTACAAATCAAACTTAGTTTAGAAGTTTGAGAATTGTATTTTAATTCATTCCGTCTGAAACAAAAAGACAATCATTTAGCTTTTAATCATAAAAGATTAATTTTTATGTATATTTCCTTTAACAGCTAGGATGCCGGGGAAAGGAGACATAAGTAGGTCAGCTGGCCTTGCCTTTTAGGTGTGGTTATTCGTCCACTCTCCTTTCTTTTCTTCTGTCGCTCATGCTAGAAATGACGCGTGCTTATTTTATCGTATATAAAACGGTGGGAAGGTAGTTTTTCTTGCCCCCACGACAAACGGAAGAGCAAGTTCGCAGAAAATAAAATTGAAGAGTAAAAATAAAAAAAAGAAATTATTTCGAAATAGAGCCGATTTATTTGGTGAATATCATGGATAAAATTAATATTATTTTATTTAACATTTTAATATTTACGTGAGAGATAACATAATTGGGATCTATCAATTTTTAGGAGCGAGATTGCAGGTGCAGGAATCTCTTAAAGTCCAAAGTAGTAGAGTATCTGCAGGACCGTTAAGAGTAAATTTAACCTGATCAGCAATTAATAGGTTTCCACCAAGGCACATCCTCACATACATAAAATAAAAATATAGATATTACTCCAGAAAATAACGACACTAGAAAAAGAACATGAAATCACTGTATTAAGATGAAATAACATTTATTTACGTGTTAGGAATATTAATTCAAATCGTTTCATGGTAAATGTTTTTTTTTTTTGTTTTTTTTTTTTGTAACGAGTGTTCATTATGCAGTCTTAATTAAATGAGGATCTCGTGAGAATAGCATGAAGTTTAAGATTACTGATTTTTATGAACAGGGTATCACACGTGACTTGAAATGAATGTGTATATTTTCTGAATATTTTTTTTCATATTAATTTTGTGAAAATATTGAATGAGAATGAATACTACTTATCGCAATGTTCCGTAATGGCCGACGCACGTGATTTTTATGAACAAAGTGTCACACGTGGCTTGAAATGAAGGTGAATGTTTTTTGAGAGAAAAACAGTCATTAAACCATGTAATCGAAATTTCTGTGATAATTTTTATCATTAAAACCACATTAAATATTTTTGATATTATTTTTGTGAAAATATTGAATGAATACTGCTTATCGTAATGTTCCTGAAATATTAAAACTATTTTTAATTGTAAACATCAACAATGTTTTATTTTTATATAAAAAAGCAAACAGAAATTCATGCGTTATTTTAATCTTAAAGACAATAATTTGCGATTTTAGCCATCATATCGGTGTCACTGGACACATGTATCCATAAGAAATAAAAATAAAACGGAGTTTTTAAAGAAAAGGAAATAATAAAATCCATTCAATAATTGATATTTTAAAGTTTATTATTCATTTACATATTAAGTTAAATGAAATGCCTTCCCCAAAATAAACCACGATGAAATATTTAGTTTGAAATACAAATAACGATTTACTAAACAACGTTTTATTTACTGGATATTTTTCCAGCATTCACCGGAAATTATTAAGTCCTCTAGTAAGTTCGATGGGTTTATGATTTTCATCTTTTTTACAAATGTGTAGTTTAGCGGAATAACTTATTTAACAGACAAAAAACTAGAAATCGAAGCCACTGTATTATTGCTTTTAAAATTTGGCCTATCTAATGTTTGACATATTGGCCTTTTTGAAGCCAAATTTGCCCCTTTTCTTAGCTCTTGCCTGGAACCATGGTCTATGCAAGAGCGTAAAAAAGCCAATGGTCCATACAAGAGCGGAACAAGGCCAAATTTGGCCTCAAAATGGCCAATCTGGCAAGCCTTACAAAGGCCAAATTTTCAAAATAAGTTGGCGGCCTCAATTGTTGTCCATTTAGTCTAATAAAAAAATGTTGAAAAAATAATACAAAATTCACTTGTTTCTGTTTTATTTCAGCCTTAAAAAAAAAAAATGGTGCTAGTGCAGTAGTGCACGTATTTATCCGTGCGGAAATAATAACGTTATTATTTAGAAAGCCATTCTTAACATGGGGTGGAGAGGGTGTTTTGTATCTAATCTGTACTTTAACCTTAAAATTTAAGGTAATCCGGAAGAAAGAGAGGACCTGTTCTCTCCGTTTGACTATAGGTGGCGTTACTGTCTGTCCACCCAGTTATGGAAGCACAAAATGTATATAATGCCACCCTTGAAATAGAAATAAATGTTTTTGTTATATTTTAATTTTAAACATGTTTTCTTTTGCAAACATATTTCAGTTTTATTTTTTTCTTTTCAAACAAAATTAAGAAAAAAGGCGGGGTCATAAAAAAAGATAAAAGAAAAAAACGTTTATTTTTTATTTTTATTTTTTTTTAAGAGCGTAAAAATACTCGCGGAAAAACGGTTGTACCCATAAATATGTTTAAAAGAAAAATATAGCAAAAACATTTAGTTTATGCTTGCAAAAAAAAAAAAAAAAAAAAAAAACGTAACTGTTTTAAAATAAACAAGCAACAAAACGTAAATGTTTGGAAAAATCAAACGTAAATATGGTTGAAAAAAAAAGTTTTAAAATTAAAATATAACAAAAACATTTATTGTTATTTCAAGGGTGGCATTATATACATTTTGTGCTTCTTCACTGCTTCCATAACTGAGGGGACAGACAGTAACGGCACCTATAGTCAAACGGAGGAAACAGACTCTTTCTTCCAGATTACCCAATTTAATAAATAACACATTTGATAAAACTTTAATTAACCTTGAAAATACTATTTTTTAAAAAATAGCGTGGATCAATAAGTTCACTAGCACCTAAAAAATAAATAATTTTTATAAATTGTGGGTACTCATTCAGAGTGATCCGTGCTGAAATAATAACGTTATTATTTAAAAAGCCATTCTTAACATGGGGAGGGAAGGGCGTTTTGTACCTATTCTGTACTTTAACCTTACAATTGAATAAAAACAAACAAACATATAAAACTTTAATTAAACGTGGAAATACGAATTAAAAAATAGCGCGGATCACTCTCTGTATTAGCACAAATTTTTGTCTGTCAAATAATTTACGCCGCTAAAATACACATTTGCCATCCTTTTATACATGCATATTGAGAGTAGATACGGTAAAACAAAAAATGAAACAAACAAAATAAACAAAACAAACGAATAAACATTGTTGAGAACACAAAAAGAAAAGATAAGAATCGAGAAGTTATAAAAGGCTGAATGGGGAGTCATGTGCGTAAGGAAATGAACAACACAACTAGAAGTAAGGGGGTCGGACATGTGGGTAAAGAAAATAAAGTTCGTAGTTAAGATGAAATAATATTTAAAAAAATAACATTAAAAATATTAAAAAGTGTCTTTAAGAAGATATATAATGTTTCTTACCGGAGATGGCTTAAACGAAATGTTGCTAACTACAATTAGGGAACAAAATACCGATCAACCTGCCGATGTCGAGTCAGGGGAAACTCTATAAGAAAAAATATCCGGTCAAGGGACATAACTATTGAATAACGAAGAGGCATAATATATGCAAATTATACAACTATTAAAAAAAAACTTCTATAATTAGTGTAAAGTGTTTATATTTTTAAAAAAAATGCTTTTTTAATTGAAAAGACGGTTTAAAATTTAATCTTGGAACTTAATTCTACTGTTTTGTAAGTAAACTACTTTTTAATTACATTGTTGTCACTTTAAAAATCGGTCTTCTTTAAAAAAAGATTTCAAGAAAATCAACGAATTTTACTTAAGTCAATAAAATATATGTATATATTAATTCCAAAAATCACTTACCTATTAAAAATACTATTCAATGGTTTTTTTTCCATTCTTCATTGTTAAGAATTTATCCATTATTATATTTTATATTCCATGTCATTTTTAAAAATATACTTTTTTATGCTAGTATTTGTGGAAAAGTTCCTTTAGGTGCAATCCGAAATATGGTGTTGCAACAATGGTTACGTTGCGACCCTTCGCTGAAGGAAATTGATAACCTTCAAGGTCTCTTATTACTTAAAGAAAGGTGATCCGTTTCACTAGGTAAGATCTTCAGATGCAAACAATCCAAACAACAACAACAAAATTGGCGCCAAAAACACTGTTTTTGTTACTCAGGTGACACCTTAATTACACTCATCGAACCAATGAGAATGTTAGCTCTACAACAACAATTTTCTATAACTACAGTAAGGCAATCATTGGGTAGATTTCTCTTCCAACCCCCCATTTTCTTATGGGTTTTAATTAGGTTATCATGGTATGATGTTCTTATGGTGACTGACGAAGGATTTATATGCTGATGGATGTATAGTATGAATGCGGCATTGTGGTGGAAGTAGAGTGAAAGTAGGAACTAGTTAGGTTAGATTAGTTAGCATTAGACAGCAAAGACAGTCCTTTCCCCTCCACCCCCTCCCATGTTTCTTTTGTCATGTTTTTGACTGTTCATTTTTATCAGTTATTTTTTATGAACTTTTTTTTACCGTGTTATAATGGTTCGGCTATGGCCGCTTCCACCATGTTCATCCAATGCACCTGCAAAACTCCCCAAACTAATACCGCACAGCTAGCAGTGTCAGAAATTTCGTGAAAATAGTGAATAATTCCACCCCATCTTTCCAAGCTTATAACTCCTCGAAAAATGTAATTCAAGCCCTAATTTTTTTTTTCAATTAAAGGAGTAAGGACCAAGGTTTTATTTAAAAAAAAAACAAAACAAAACAATGTGTTTTTTTTTTTTTAAAAAGGTTTTAAACTTCGGACTTTACAGGTAAATTTCTAAAAAACTGATTTTTTTTTTGTTTTAAATTTGAATATATTATTTATTGACCTTTTCTCTTCAATTTGTGATATATAAACCTATTAAACATAAATTAATTATTTACTTTTTAATAGACATTTCAAAATGAGAGGCGTAAATTATTCGACCCCCTATCTTTCTAAGCTTATAACTCCTCGAAAAATGTAATTCAAGCCCTAATTTTTTTTTCAATTAAAGGAGCAAGGACCAAGGTTTCATTAAAAAAAAAAAAAAAAGACAAAAAGAAAAAATGTGTTCTTATAAAATAAGGTTTTAAACTTCGGACTTTACAGGTAAATTTCTAAAAAACTGATTTTTTTTTGTTTTAAATTTGAATATATTATTTATTGACCTTTTCTCTTCAATTTGTGATATATAAACCTATTAAACATAAATTAATTATTTACTTTTTAATAGACATTTCAAAATGGGGGGGGGCGTGAAAATGTGGGGCGTGAAAATGGGGGGGCGTGAATTAAAAAAAAACGTTTGTCTAAAATATTATATTCGGTTTATTGGAAAGAACATAAAATTTCACATTGACCCTGAACATATCGTAAAAATAGAATCAATAGAAAAATTTTGATAGATTTTTAAAATTTAAAAATTTAAAAATATTGAGTTTAAAAATTGAAAAATATTGAGTTCGGAAAATTCATTACTGTTTTAAAAAAAAAATAAAAATATTTTTATTACTTTTAAAACAACTGTAATAGTTTATTTTGGAAGTATAATCCATAAAGAAAATAAATAACCCACTTTTAACAGAGAAATTACGAGATTTTTATATTGTATTCGCAGTTTCGTGTTAGGGGTGTCAAAAATTCCTACAAAAATTCTGATACTGCTACCGCACAGCCCCGTGTAAAATCAAATGAAAACTGCCTCGCCTGTCTCTTTAACCTCTGCAACCCCCCGCAATACTTCGACTGCTTCTCCCATAAATCCCTCACCAGACACTCACATTCCCATGGACACAGAGAAAAATACCTCCCCTAAAAACAAAAAAGCCCTTTGCCGCCCTGGCAAAGAAATTTGCATGATAAATGATGCAGCAATAAATAACTCCACCAACTTTAAAGGAGTTGACTTAATGAAATTAATTGAGTTCAGGGAGGTAGCCGGGAATCATGTTGACGTCCCTACCAACTTTCTGAATGCCAAGCGTGTGTTAACAGTAATCAGAAAGAAAGAAGAAGCAAAAGACTTATGGAAGAAGCCAAGAAAGCTTTCAAAACTTTAACCCCTTTAGTAATATTTAAAGACACTGATATCCACAGCCTCCGAAAATGTGTTGGGAGGGTCCCGATAAAAATACACCCTTCCCTTTATAGGATAGCTAAACTAACCTATCCATTTTGTATTGGCGGTATCTCTAATGATGGACTCATCGACACTAGGATGGGTACTTATTTCCTCATGAGAGCCATCAGCACGCTTACGACCGCGATGTTCGTTTCTGGTTCCTACCCTAAGGCACCACCATGAATCTCAAACTTGCTAGTGTGAATGTCTAAGGACTGACTCGCGCAAATGCCGCTCGAGTTTGAACCTGCAGCACCTTGGAGTGGATATTTGTTGTGTGCAGGAAACCCACTTTATTCTTAGTGATCATTTATGTGTGCTGTCTAAGACCTTAAAGGCTTACTTTAATTCTCACTCGAGAGGGGTTTCTTGGCTAGTTAAAAGGTGCCTAGATGCATCGTGCGACCCATGCTACATGGATCCGGAGGGAAGACTAGGTGTTTTGGATGTTACCATAAAGGGTAGGGCATTTCGTCTTATTGGGGGTTATGCGCTTAATAGCATCGTTGAGCTGGCTGGCTTTTTTCAGCGAATTGAGCAGTTCATAGATATTTCTAGAATTGTTATCTTAGCGGGAGACTGGAACGCCGTCTTGGATCCTGAGTAAGATCAATTTCGGTTAACATCTAGGGGAACGAACAGAGATCGGGATGCTGTTTTATTTTGTGAATTTGTAGATAAGTTTGATCTTATCGACAAATTCCCAAAGGAAAAGCCCCGTGACTTAGTGTGCACTTGAACAGGTAGAGGCGGCTCCGGCCCTGTACAGCTCTCGAGCTATATCGACCGGTACTTAGTTAGGCGAGTCGACGTAGGAGTATTGGATTGTCCAAGTTTCCACAATATAGTTTACTCGGATCAGAGACTTGTTCATGCACGGGTAAACTTAGGTAGACACAAGCCTAGATTAGCCAGTTACTAGAAGCTCAACACGTCATTGTTCAATATGAAGGGCTTCCGTGATGGGTTATTACTAACCCTACAGTGGGAATTGATGGGGGCAATTTTTGGGAATAAGTGGTGGGTAAAAATTAAGGAAGCCATTAGGTCCTTTGCTGCCAACTTTAGAAAAAGACTCAACCTAGATTCTATGGCAGCTAAAGCGACACTGAAGTCTAGATTAGATCGGGCGGTAGAGGAGGGGGATAGTGCTAATGTTAATATAATTAAGGATCAGCTTGCCCCCCTTACTGAAAAGGAGCACCAAGCTTTAGTGATTAGGGCTAGGTTAAAAAGAATGCCCCACGAAGCAACAAATATGGCTGCTGAACTGCGTGCAGAGAAGCTTAGGCAAGCGGCTGATAAGCACATCGGTCGTGTCACATTGCCTGACGGGTATACCATGACTACAAACCAGGGTGTGCTGGGGGCGTTTAGATCTCATTTCCAGGAGCTTTTTTTCATGGAACCCGGTATGTCCTCTGAACAGCCCGACACTATTTAGCTGACTTTTCTTGTCTTTCGACGACCGAAGTGGCTAGGTGTGAAGGTGGCATAACGGAGGATGAAGTCATTGAAGCCTTAAAGTGTGTCGGTCTTAATAAGTCACTGGAGATCGATGGTCTTCACTAAAAATTTTATTTGAGTTTGTTGCACATCTTTTTCCCTTTGCTGACAGTTTTATTGAACTCATGGTTTAGGAACGGCTCAATCCCCAAGTACTTTACCATGGGTGTGATAAAGCTTGTTCATAAAAGCAAAGTTGGTGAGGATGGGTTAGGTAATTTCCAGCCGTTAACGATGCTTAACGCTGAGTTAAAGATTTTGGCCAAGATTTTTGCAAATCGTCTGCAGCTTGTTTGGTGTGTCTTATTAGCCCCGAGCAAATGTGTGCCGTGAAGGGCAGGACAATCCAGGATAACTTGCACATGATACGCCTGATGATAGAAAAAGTCGACACTGAGGTCGCGCTGATCAATTTAGATCAGTCCAAAGCCTTCAATATGGTTGACCATCAGTACATGGGAGCTGTTTTGTCAGTGGCTGGTTTTGGCCCGCAATTTTGGTCAGGGGTTCATCTTCTCTATGTTAACCCCGCGGTAATGGTAGAAGTGAATGGGAAGAGGTCGAAATCTTTCAGTTTGTCACATTCAATTCGTCAAGGGTGCCCGTTATCACCCATGCTATATGTGCTTGCGATTAAGCCATTTTTGCGCAGGCTAAAGGTGAATCCGGTCCTATGCGGAATCACTTTGCCAGGTGCAGATGCCCAGGTAAAGTACTCCACCTTTGCCGACAACGTTACAGTGCTTGTAACGAGCAGTGCTGAGATTAGTGTCCTCGGTGTAGAAGTCAGATTGTATGAAATGGTAACAGGGGCCAAAATTAACTGCGACAAGTCTTTGGGTTTGCGCATCGCTGCTTGGAGGGGTACGCCCCTTCAAGGGCCCTTTAGTTGGTGCAACGGCTCTTGCAAGATACTCGGCGTCTGGCTTGGTCCTGACCTCCAGCTAGAGAAAAATTGGTCGGAGGTTTTGAAAGCAGTTCGGTCCACAGCTGGGCTGTGGATCAGTAGAAACCTTTCATTAAAGGGGAGAGCGGAGATGTGTAATACCCACATCTATCCAATGTTTATTTATCGCCAATCAGTGCTTCGAATCCCGTCAGATACGCGGCTATATTTGCAGAGGGCTCTTTTCAACTTTTTATGGCTTGGAAGGGCTCTTATGGTCTGTCGTGATGTCTGCTATCTACATCCTTCTGGAGGCGGTCTAGGTATGCCAAACCTGGAGATTCGGCTCCACACACTACGGCTCTACTACCTAGATCGAATGTGCACACAAGATAGGGAAAACGGTGGCCTCTGGAGTTCCTCTTAAGAGTGAAGGAAAGCCTCTAAAACTCTCTGCTGTTGTCCTGAAAGGCATTATATCAGGTTTTAATGAGGGGTCCATAAGGGATGTTATCAGTGAGAGGCTCCCTTTGACGCAGGGGCAGTTCTACTCAATCTGGCCCTAGGCGCCTGGGTCAGGATGCCTCACTAACGATGAAGCCTCCTTGACCTGGCTGGTAATTCAGGATGGTCTCTGGGTCGGTAAGATTCGCCTATTTGTAAACGTTGCGGCGATGAGATTGAGACTTTATGTCACGCCTTCATATATTGTCGCATTGTGGTGCCGCTGATTGAGTTTGTTACAGGTCTCATGGTTTGCATGCTGAACACATCGTCCTTAATTTTGGTTCCTATTAATGTCTGTAGTAATTGGGCACCAATAACGGATAGGCTTAGAAGAGAATTGTGACTGACATTGCTAGCAGTGATGAGAGATGTTATTTGGAACACACAAATGAGAGTGGTCTACGGATCTGAGGACTTCGCTCCCCTCAGCCTTATATGAATATTCCATGATAATTTGAAGGCTCGTATCAAGGTGGACAGAGTTAGACTCTCTTCGTCAGACTTTGTTGAAAGGTGGGTGTCAATTGCGCATGTGTATCGGGTGAGAGAAGCAAGTCTTGACTGGTTCTTGGATGTGCCTTAGACAAGAATTTTGGGTAGCAGAAACGAATAGCAGCTCTGACCCGTTTTTAGTCCAGAAGTCGAGAGTAGGTCACGGTTTAGGCTACAGTAGGACCATTTTTAGGCTTCTATGTTCATAACCTAGCTAGTGTGTGATAGCGATCATTAGGCCCCGTTTTAACTTTGTCCCATTTTTTAATTTTTTTAGCCCCATTACCCTCCCCAATTAGGTGACAAATCGCTTGATTCGCCAGAGATTCGGGTTCCCTTATGAAGTTTTCGTAAGAGGTGTGGTCAATAAAGCGTTTGGGCCCGCATCACCCTTTTGACTGTATCTACGGGGGGGGGGGTCTTTTGTTGTTAACATTGTAAATATTTCATTTTTATTTTTTTTGTTGTTAACATTGTAAATATTTCATTTTTATTTTGTATATAAAAAAACTTATTTTCCCAAACCCCCTTTTTTATGGGTTTTAATTAGGTTACCATGCTATGATGTGCTTATGGTGATTGACGAAGGATGCATATGCTGATGGATGTATAGTATGAATGTGGTATTGTGGTGAAAGTAGAGTGAAAGCAGGAACTAGTTAGGTTAGATTAGTTAGCATTAGACAGAGAAGACCGTCCTTTCCCCTCCCCCATGTTCGGCCTTGTGCTAAATTTTTCTGAATTTTTACTGTGTAAAATTTTCAGAAAATAAATATTTTCATTTTTATTTTTTATGTTACTGTGGTTACCAGACCTGAAAACAGAAAAAGAAAGAGACAACCCCCCCCCAAAGAAACAACAAATAAAGATGTTTCGTTTCATTTATATAAAAAAAAAAACTGAGAAAAATGGGCGAGGGGAGGCGAAACATTTCGATTCATATTTACATTTCCGGTTCTATGTTTTGCTGTCTTAATTGGAATTCAGGGTAAATTATTTCCTTGAGCTGAATTACACTCATGGTAAGTAACCAGTCAAGGTTATCGATTAATTTTAAGCTTTAATCTTTAAAACACGTTTAAAAAAAAATCGGAAATCGATTAAAAAATATGATAAGCGTTCAAAACTCAGAAAAAAGTCAGATCGAGCGTACCGTACCGCGTACCGGAAAACGAAATGAGACTAACGAAATGAGACCTCATTTGATCTCATTTCGTTTTCCGGTACGCTCGATCTGACTTTTTGATCACCCGTCTAGTCGGCCATATCAGAGAATTATCGTTAGTTATTTAGACGAGACATACACATTTAAATCATGATTTTCTCTAGTCCAGATGGGTGCAGTAAATAAACATTTAACTCGAAATGACCCCTAATGTACTAATGTATAACGTAAGACACAGAAAAGAAACATTTATAATGCGTACACAGCTTTATTTTCTCATAGAACCACCGACCGCTTTCAATGGATTTTACCATAAATAAATAAAAATACGAAAAGGCGGCTTTAAAAACTATCAGTTTCCGCCATTAAATTGCACATGCAACGAATTATAAAATTAATAAAGATGAAACTTGTAATCTGTTCTCTCTCATGTAAATATTAAAATGTTCAATAAAATAATACTAATTTTATCCGTGATATTCACCAAATAGATCGGCTCTATTTCGAAATGATTTCTTTTTTATTTTTCCTCTTCAATTTTGTTTTCTGCGAACTTGCTCTTCCGTTTGTCATCTTGAATGTTAAGTTGAACTTGTAAAGTCAATCACATTTGAAAAATCGATTCCTTTATAAAAGCAGACAAAGTTAATCGAAAGCAGATTATAAAACAAAAACGTAAGTATTACTACATGGCGCACGTATGTGTATTTTTTATTTTCATCTTTTTTTTTCCATCGGATTATTATCGAATGGTCACTAATCTATCAGATTTTGTTTTCAATACTGACTTAAACAACAAAAAAACGGTCAATACGTAATTCTTTATGTTATCAGTGGTGCCCAATTCTGTATGCGTTTTCACGTACAGAATTGATAACATTTTTCTTGATTTTTGTTTTTTTAATGTCTCTATGTCTTTGTTGAAACATGAAATCAGAAGAAAACAAAGAAAAAAAAAATTAGCTAAAACAAAATGCCCGCCTTACTAGGTGGTCATAAAGTGGGTGCTCATTTTACATTAACTTTATAATGATAAGTGATCCCCCATTTTTCGAAAAAGTAAATTTTTCATATCATCAAAACTATTTCTATGATCCACTATTACAGTATATATTCGTTTCCAGCACCCTTGGAAAACTTTAAAAAGTCGTCATTGTTAAGATTTGGAGGGGGTGGGATATTTTTTACGTGGAGTAAAACAATTTATCGTTTACTAAAAAAAACAAATGATAGATTTTTCAATGATTCATGTTTCAAGTAAAAAAAGAATGCTCGATGTATGTATCGAAGTGGTACCCCTCCCTTTCTGTATTTTTTTATTTTCATCTTTAAAAAAAATTCAATGGATTATTACCTACTGGTCACTAATCCGTCAGATTATCAGAAAAAAATAATCAATATTTACCATTTTTTTAAGCTGTGTTCTGTTTCTCATACAACATTCTAGTAAATCGATCCCCCAGTTTGGAAACATCTACTTTTTCAGCCAACTTTTACGAATTAAGCCGTTTTTTTTTTTAGCCTTTTGGATGTGTAGTTATGTTTTCTCCTTTCATTAATTAAATGTTTGTATTCTCGTCTAGTGCTTTCAATATGAGGGATCGATGTATTAGAAACTGTTTACACACGTAAGTATACCAAAAAGTTTTCCTGTTAATTTATTTGGAAATGCAGTTATCAGATTTTCTATTCGTTTGTTTAAAGAATGCTGATAATTAAAGAAACTTATGTTGTATTTTTAAGTTCTCTTAAAAATACATTTAACAAACCTTACAAATAACTTTGACTAAATAAAATAAAAAATCATGATTCTTAAACAAATTACAATTTTGATTTTTTTTTAGATGAGGAATGATTCTTTGTATTATTTAGATTATTAAGACTACTGTTCTCAGCTTGAGTGTTATTTATTGTTCAACCATTGTAAAAATAACACTTAAGATGAGAACATTTCGAATAAAGAACATCGATTTTTGTAACTGTTGTCTTTGATTCGTCATTCAACAATTGAAGGTAATGTGTAATCATCTCTATAATGAACGTTGTATAACCCCCTTACAAGTAATGTGTCTCCCTGTCCCCTCTCTCCATCACAAGCAATGACTGTCCCCTCCTGTGTTAAAAGAATTGATCACCCTCTCTCCTCGCTAATCTCTGTTATAAGAATCCAGAGAACTGTAACATGTATAAATCTCTCCCCCTCATGATTGTTATATGTATCCACCATCTCTCTCCAAATATGTCCCCTATGCAATGGCGATAATGGAAATGCCATATTTACTTACCGGATTGTGATAGGTTAACTTTGATTCTGTTTGGAAAAGTGAATACGACATAAAATTAAACTATTTTGTATTTTGTTGAGCATTAACTGTGATAGATGAAAAGGTTGAAGTTTATTATTAATGGGACTTTCATAAGTGGATGTTCTGAATTTGTGTAGAGAAAATCATAACTTACTTGGCTAGCATGTGCTTGAAAGTGTTAGTTGTGTAACAAAAAAGAAAGGTTAAAATGGTTTTATTGTTGACGTGTTTCTATGTATGTTGTGATTGTTGTGTAACGGCCTATTGTCATCAGATCTTTAATGTCTATTGTAGTGACCTGTGATTCTTCTAATTGGTGCTGTGTACTTTCATATCAACATATATACATATATAACATAACATGACATCATACTTGGTTCTGCTACTTCTGATAGATGTGTCATACGTCCTTGTTGAGCTTGAATCTGTTTAAAGGAACGCTACAAGACAGGGCCCAAGACAATGTAGGATTTTGTATCTTTGAATTGGGGATTTCTTCTATGCTTATATTTTGAGACTTCTCCTTCACAAAGGTGACCCATTTAATCCCATCTGTCTTTCTCAGCGTTTTTAATCCAACTTCAGCTATGCTCGCACAAACTGGAACATATAACATGTCATCAAAAATTACTTTAAATCTCTTGTCAAGTTTTAAAGTTGGAAGTTTTTGACAGCTGTGTATCGAATTTACCTGAGAAATTGTTAGTTTAACAATAATTTGCTAATTTATATTTATCTGCTGAAAGGATTATAGTATAGAAAGACAAAGTCTCATTCTAACATAAAAAAACAGTTTATTAATTTTATTCGTTAGTAAAAATGTATAAAATAAGAAAAGGATTGTAGAATGAACCCATGTTTCCACCAATCAAGCAATTAAATGTGATAGATGAAAAGTTTAGAGTTATTATTAATGGAACATTTTTAATGGGGCTTTCATAAGTGGATGTTCTGAATTTATGTAGGGAAAATTGTAACTGACTTGGCTAGTATGTGTGTGTGTTTTATAAGTAGATCCTTTGAATTTGTGTAGGGAAAATTGTGACTTGGCTAGCATGTGTGTGTACTTCAAAGAGTTGGTAGTGTAACAAAAAATAAAGGAAAGAAAAGCTAAAATGGCAAAACTGTTGGTTTTATTGTTGATGGTCAATTGTGCAATGCAGACTGTCGCCATTTCTATGCCAATGAAACAGGGAAATTAGTTAGTAGAATCCCCATCCAGTGTGTTGTCAATACCAATAGCTGGAAAGGAAGAGAGGATTGCAAATTTTTAACAATTTCATGAATGTTGTCATGTGCTTAGCTTGCTTGAGAAATGACCTTTTATTTGGTAAGCTAGAAGAGAAGTTAATTGCTAACAGCAATCAGCACAGCTTATAAACCAAAAATTCAAAATCTCAAACTGTGAGGTGTCGGTGCTGCTGCTATAGAAATAATGGTTTCCACCTAGACTTGATATGCTGCTTTTGGTTATGACTCAGTAATAAAGCAACTGGCACAGTTACTGATCCTGGTTTCGAATCTCACTGATCATTTATAGAGATGAAAGTATTTAATGTGGCTCTTACATTCGAACAGTGTTATTACATTTCAAAAACTTAGACCCGCATATTGTCTGGTACCATCGCAGAAACAAAAAACAATGAAGCACATTAAAATATGACTCAGCATTTTATAAGTGGATACAAAAAAATTATTCTAGTAATTTTCAACAACGCACTTTACTGTGTTTCAAAATATCACTTTCTTACATGTGTCTTTTTTGTCACCTCCTTTCCATTTTTTGACCATGCAGCACATATTTTCTCTCCCACTGCAGATGAGTCCAAACACGTCCTATTGCTTTCTTTTTGTGTCAAGTTAAAAATGAATTTCTTTTGTCTTTCTCATAATCTGTTTTTTATTTTTTTTAATCATGCATGGCACAAACCCAATAAAGGAATATTCTTTTAAAAACAGAAAATAGATCTTACCCAACCTAAACAATTCCATCTCACTTGTTCCTCTTCCCCACTTCCAAACACTGAGCCTACTTTAGGCCTTTCCGAACGGATCCTAATATCGTCTTAGACATTTACAAGTGATGAAAACAAGGGATAACTCATGTCCAAAATATATGCAATTTTCGATGTTATGCTCTGTGTCGTGATTTTCCTCCTCAATGTCAGACTCCTCATCTTGTCTTTCTCATTAGTCGAGTCCTCCATATTAAGATAGCAACTTCTTCTTTGACTGAATTGCTATCCAACTCATGCGCTCTTTCTTAACAGTCTTTCCAAGTTGAGAATTTCCCATTCCTTGATTGACATTGCCTACAGATGTTATGCATGCACGTTTGTCATGGAGCCCATCAACTGGTACTTAATCCTATATGAGACTGGCTCTGTTTTTCTATAACCACATAATATGGTTTCCAACATACATCTAGCTTTCCCAGCCTCTGGTTGTTCTTATAATAAACCAGATCTTTAATCTTAAAATCTATGGACTTTGTTTTCTTATCAGAGTCCTCTATTAATTTTTCGTAGCTTTCCGAATGTTATCTTTTACCAAAGTAAAAGATTGATGCATCTCTTTTAGAGTGATCTCGTGTTGCTCATCACCATAGTATATTCTACAAGGCATTAATATATTATCTAATGGTAGGATAACGTCTCTGTTGTAGAACAAGTAGTATTGTGATAATTTTGTTATTTCGCTCACATGAGATTTTGTTTATGAATAAATGCCATGACAACTCATTGTTCACTAAAATATCATGCATCATCCTATGAAATCTTTCTATTTTCTGTTAGGGAGATAAAACAACGTGGTCACGTGATGTATTTTGAGGTCCTCCCATGCCTTCTTCATCACTTTAACATTTTCTACCTTCTTATTATTAAGGATCACAAAAGCCTCCGGCAAACCACTATATGATGAAAGTCACTATGTACTAGTTACCTGAAACTGCAGGGTAGAGCGTGGAAATATCAAATGTCAGTTTTGCAAAAGGCACTTCTGCATTTGAGGTTGTTGCTTCCTCCGGTTTCTGGTTTGGCATGAAATACATTTGCCTATGTAATCATTCACCTTATATGAACACGGACGAAAATACTTTTATTGCTTATTCCACGCACATGTGACCATTATTGTCATCATACTACACTAACAGTGTTTTTCTTTGATTCGACAGTACATATAACCTCATCAATAGTTTGTTTTGGGGTTTAATAAGTAATACACTATCTCGTCTATCACTAGAAACTATTTTTCCGTTTTAGACGATTTACTGTTCTTCATCCGCATCTTTAAATTAAAAAATTCCTTATCTGCCTCTTAAATCTACACTCAAAATCATAGGACGTTCGGGCGATATTGATGAATCCTCAAACCTTTTTATATGATGCAAATATTTTTGGCTCCAAACGATTTGAGTTTATCGCAGCTACCAAGTAATTTCTACCATCTATTTCTACCGGGGAACGTCATTGTCTCAGCCTGAATCCACAGTGCATGACAAGAGATCCACACAAAAATTTTCCTTCGATTTCATATACTGTATGGTGCAGTTATATGCAGCCAGACTAAAAAACCAGACTCAAAAAGCCGACGTCTGTATTTTGCTATTCGGTATAGGCAAGTTTAATAAATATTCTAGTGGTCTGTGATCAGTATAGATAAGGAACTTTGCACTATGCAAATAGTGAGTCAACTTATAAAGAGCGTAGTGTATCGTGTATGCTTCTTTTTCTATAGTCGACTATCTCGTCTGCATATCACTAACTTTATGTTATAACAAGTAAATTGCTTTTTAACCTCCTTACCTTTCCTCTGATCATATGACAATTTGCTACAGACATTTCCGAAATGCATGATTGGATGCATCTTTATACAGTCAGCTGTCCTTTTCAGGATCAACATAAGCCAGTATAACAATATCTGCAAGCTTCATTTTAGGTTATCAAATGCAGACTAGCATGTGTTGTCCCATTGGAACCTTGCATATTTCCACGTCAAGCAAACTAACGGTTCGATTGTCCTGGAATTTTTTTTACAAATCGTTAATAATATGATGTGATATTGATGAAATCTCTAATTTTATCGATTTGACTCCTAAAAATCTCTATATCCTGTTCACTTACTTTGAACCCCAGATACTGTACTTCTCTCCTAGAAATCTCACACATTATGGCTTTTAACCTGAGGTTGTGCTTATGTAAACTGGCTTGTACCCTATCTATGTGATCTAAGTGACTTTCCATCGAATCTGAGAAAATTAAATAAATTACATAAACTCGCTCGTACGTATGATCGTATCTGGGAATCGAAAATATCATTCAAATACAGTTATGCATAATCTTCCTGTCCCTGTATAACTATGGACATTAATTCCGAGAAGACCCTGGATGCATTTGCATGTTCAAACGGCATCACGTTAAACTGAAATAAAACTGGGTGACAGATGAACTCAGTTTTCTTATTATTGTCCTTACTTAAATTTAAGTTGCCAGTATCCTAATTTTGGATCTATTTTTGAGAAATATTTTGCTGAGCCGTGCAAGGCAGTAATGCTCAGGCATGCTTCTTGGTGACTTTGTTTAAAGCCTGAAAATATACACAAAATCTTTTCTACTAACACTAATAGAAAAATCCACGGCCTATTCAATGTCTTAATCACACCTGTCTACACCATTTTGTCTATTCTTCAAGTCTACCAACTTTTATTGCTTTAGTGGTTTTCAATACGGGCGTCTCAGTATGAGTTCATGCCTTCCAATATTGATACGCTTCTCCAGAATATTGGTTTTGCCCAAGAAAAATCTCTATTCATCTTCAGCAACATATCAACTTCCAACTTGAATTCTTGAGGTACTTTTATTCCCTTCAAATTTTTTTCTCTTTTGTTCATCATTCATGGTAATCTCGATAATGTTACCAGTCACACTACACTTAGTTATTTTGCAGCTCCCTCTCAAGTATGTATGCAGATGCTGGTGTTTTAATGTAATTCTCATTGCTAACTGAACTATTGATGAAATATGGGCAAAATCTTCCAGAGCGATATACTCATCAAATATTCTTCTTGCTTCTAAATCAAAGTACATCCTAATCAATTTTTCCTAATAAATTTTTCCTAATAAATTTTTCCTAATAAATTTTTCTTAGGTTGCGGTTTAGTATAAAACTTGTGATGAGATTCTCTGTAACAAAGAAGTCCTTGTGGATAGACATATTTCATATCCCTAATCTTAATCGAACGAACCCTTCTACAATTAATGGGGGTCCATTACCTGTTCTTAAACTATCATTTTCATTACATTGTTAGGTCCCCATCTAGGTGCTTTAAAAAAAATTATTACTGACACCTTTGCTCCCCTATCCACCAGAGCTATATAATTCTCTCTCTGAATTCTTATTGAAAAGGAGTTTGATACGCCCATTTTTCCAACTATGTGAATCGATGCCCTTGTTCAAATTATCAGGCATCACAAGGATGAAACGCCTCGGTTTCCTTGTATATGGTCCACCTCGCCACAATAACTAATATCTAATTATCTACCTGCCTATTCACTTCTCTCTAGTTTTATATACTAGTCCCTTACTCTCTAATTGGTTTCCTCTTTTATGTCTGACTCTATATCTTTGGGTACTAGCTGGACCCATAGTCTCAACTAGAATCCACTGTCTCATGTGACAAACCTCCATGGGCTTTTCTTCATACTCCTGCCTTATGTCGAGCCAGATCTTCCATTTAACTTTAGCTAGGGCCTTCTGATAGATCTTTTGGCTCATGCTTCATCACAACTATCCTCACCTCCCTATCACTGAGACCCTCTATAAAAAATCCCAGTACCTCTTTTCTGACTAGTCTTCGATAGTAATCCTTTAGGGACCTCTTCAAGTCTACCCATGTTAAACTTTCATTGTTTAACATGAATAGTTCATGAATTGTCCGACTTGGCCGCTTGTGGTTAGTAGAGCAATCTGACATTTTCCTCATCCACTGCTCCGGTCACCCAGAAATAACACTAGGCATCAATCCACCTCCTTTAACCAATGTCTATTTTATTTTCCAACAGCACTATTTTCTTAAAAAGAGATTCTCCTCTTATCCATCTTGTTACTGAGCCCACTGCATTTTTCAATAGTAAGTCAATCCCTGCACAAAATTTGAAAATTATGCTACTGACGAAAGAACAAGATACAACTCAAAATCATTTTTTGTCAAAAAACACGAAACAGAGAGAAACATAATGAGCTGAAAAATTTGGAGCATATATATCTGTTTTTGTCATCTTATGTGCGTCACATGTGTATTTATATATGTATATATATATTCCTATATGCATATATATATATATATATATATATATATATATATATATATATATTGAGCAGACACGAGGATAAAGAAATCAAAAACATTATTTTGTTTTTCATTTTGCTGAACTTCACAGAAAATTTCTTTATCGTGTGTTGATGGTTCATTTAGTCTCCCGTATTCTTTGTTAGAATAACTGGTCAAAAATAGCGCCAAATGAAACGGATGTTTTGCAGTCAGTTTTTTGTTAAACTTGTATACTTTGTGTTATGTTGATTGCCGACTGACTGCAAGCCTCTTTTGCCGTTTTCTCTAGGCTGTATGTGACCTGCGTTTAGGAGGGGCACTCACTTTCGACAGCTACACTCGTGAAATATAATTGTCTTTTTACTACTGACGATATCAATTCTGACAACTTTAATCCATCCTTCAGTGGATTTCATACCAGCTGTTATGACTGTGTTTGCATGTGTGCACATTCAACACACGACACCAATTAAACTCTTGTCTCTTTTATTTTCCATGTCATGTCATGCCACATGGCATTAACATCATTAAAAGACTCTAATAACACTCAATATATCTTTAAATATGTAGGCAGGATCAAAACTTCAATTCTTACAATCTATATAATGTAAGGAAACTAACATCATGTTTCCTAAAACACCGAGTAAAAGCAGTATGTACTAATAACAGTATAATAACAATATATTAAAATGAGGTAGAAAGTTTAAGAAAAACCCTCCACCAGAGAGCAAAATACAAAATGTTTCCAGATAGTCAAATCGCTTCTGAATACTGCCCTTATGTAATATGAATAGCAGGTTTTATACCATATATTGGCAAAAAATTGAAAGAATCTGTAATCTATAAAACACTCTAAATAACTCTTTAAATATGTAGTCAGTATCAAAATATTAAAATGGAAAGTTTAAGAAAAACCTTTTACCAGATGTTTCCAGATAGTTAAATCGCTTCTGAATACTTCCCTTATGTTATATGGATAACAGTTTGTATACCATATAAGAAGGACTTGTCAGAAAAACTGAAAAAATCTGTAATCTATAAAACGTCAGGAAAGTCTTCAAGAGTGGTTCAACTCTCCAGAAATATGTTGTGTGCATCAAGCGGTTTATGAAAATTCAGGACTAAAATATTTACGTAAATGAGGGAAATTATCCAAATGTGAGCCATGTCATTTACTAACAGTAAAATTATAAAAACATATAAAAGCTGTAATATGTGGAGAGATTGAAAAATTAGTTATAGCAGAATATATATGGATGGAAAAGTTAAATCATCTACCATTATGGGATAAAGTAAAAATTATAAATGGAGAAGATCAATGAAGAGTAAGCTAGGTTATGTATTATTTAACACGATAAAGGAACTATTAATAATAAATAATATGTATATATAGTAATATGTAATAAAAACTGTCTATACATCCATATGTATATATATATATACATCCATATATATATATATATATATATATATATATATATATATATATATATATGATAAATGGAGAAGAGCAATAAAGAGTAATCTGACTTAAGGAAACCGTATATAATCTGGGTGATGATCAATTACTAAGCCTAGTATAGTATTTAACACATTAATTATAAATGATATAGTAATAAGTAGTATAAAGTAGTTCTATACATCCGTATATATGTTGTATAGTCAAGTGGGAGATATTAAAACAGTCATATTACACAGCGATGTGGAAGGATGATATTTTTCTTATAACATTTGTATTACACGTATAAACCGTATTATTGTTTAGCCAGGGATATGCTATCGACGTGTCTACTGAGCCATGTTGGATCAGAGTTATCACATTGGTATATTTACAATACATGAGCTTTAACCTAATACAATATCCACCTTTTAGGCAACAAAGTGTCTCTAATGGTAATTATTGTTGTTCCAGGTTATACAACGTAACATTTCGTCCATATGCTTCGACTTTCTTTGTGATCTCCACTAAGTAATTAGCATTAATCCTAGGTGCAAAATTGCTAGGTGGGAGAGGTTCAGTTTTTGTGTTGGCGTTATTAGAGCCAATGGTTCAGGGCCTATATTTTGCTTTCAAGGTCGAATTAATTGGCCAAAGTACATAAATATGTTGACTGAGTATTTTCTTCATTACATCAAGCAACAGCAACACAAGGATGAAATTTTAAATCTGGAAAAACTGGACAAAACTTGAAGAGAAATGGCATGCCTTTAACCAGAGTATTGTCACAGGCTAATTCAGGAAATCCCCCCAAAATTGCTGACTGTAAAATTGCAAGAGTGCTACTAAATATTAACTAGTTCATTGTGTTCCGATTGTATTTGTCTTGCATTAATGTTCTGCACTTGTATTTAAATAAAAATTTTCAATTCCACAAAGTGTCTTTTTACCTTCCTGATTAGAAGTTTATTTTTTAGATTGACGTGAACACTATATGTCAATTAAAAGTCAAATATGAAAAAGTAAAATTATAAAAGGTGAATCAATTGATGTATAGGTTAATTAGAAGTTATATTTAATTTAGCTAAAATTTGTAGTTTCTGAAAAAAATTACAAGTGCAGACTTTTTTTGTATCACTGTATATATATACATATATATATATGTGTGTGCGTGTGTGTAGTAAAAAATAGTGATAACATTTAGAAACAAAATAGATCCTAACATTAAAACTAGGATTATCTGCAAGGACCCATGGTGCTATGGTTGGAGTTCTTGGAAAAAATCAGTTGTAAGTTAAATACTTGTGAACGTTGACGTTTGAATCCTCGGTGATATTGAAAAGAAAATTTCAAATTCAATAGGATTTTTATGTAGGCATCGCTAATGCTACAAGATAAGAACAGTAGTCTGAAGAATTAAATAATATGAGTAATCAATTTTCTAATTTGTAAAATCAAGAAATGTGAAAATTTTAGTTTAATATTTTACAATAGAAACAAGTTAATTTTGTTAACTAACCAATATTGCATAAAACTATGCTCATTTTATTTTCAATTTAATTAATAATAAACATGGATATTTTAACTAAATATCAACATAATAAATTCAATTTTACCGCATGAATTTTATTTTTTAAAATTTTCTTGTATATTTCCAGAATTTGCAACAATTAACAGAAATCTATTAATGGATAAGAAGGACCTTTCTTCATTGGTAAATGAAAAATTTTGAAAATAATTCTAAATTCTTTCAGAGAAATAATCTAAAGTTGAAACTTATCACCTTATTATTAGACACTCAATTCAATATACTTTTTGTGGATGAAATAAAACATGGGAGACAAACCACATTCATGTGAAGTATGTGGTTCTTCTTTTGCACAGAACTCACATTTGTTGGATCATATAAAAACACATACGGGAGAGAAACCACATTCTTGTGAAGTGTGTGGTTATTCCTTTGCACAGAAGTCAACTTTGTTGAGTCATATGAAAACACATACAGGAGAGAAACCACATTCTTGTGAAGTATGTGGTTCTTCTTTTGCACAGAAGTCAAATTTGTTGAGTCACATGAAAACACATACGGGAGAGAAACCACATTCTTGTGAAGTATGTGGTTCTTCTTTTGCACGGAAGTCAAATATGTTGAATCATATAAAAAGACATATGGGAGAGAAACCACATTGTTGTAAAGTATGTGGTTCTTCTTTCGCCTCGAAGTTAACTTTGTTAAATCATATAAAAGCACATCTGGGAGACACACCACATTCCTGTAAAGTATGTGGTTCTTCTTTTGCATATAAATCAAGTTTGTTGTATCATATGAAAGCACACACGGGAGACAAACCGCATTCTTGTGAAGTATGTGGTTCTTCTTTTGTATTGGAATCACATTTGTTGAGACATATACAAAGCCATACGGGAGAGAAACCACATTCTTGTGAAGTATGTGGTTCTTCTTTTGCACAGAAGTCAACTTTGCTGGATCATATAGCAACACATACGGGAGAGAAACCACATTCTTGTGACATATGTGGTTCCTCTTTTGTACGGAAATCACATTTGTTGAATCATATTAAAACACACACGGGAGACAAACCACATTCTTGTGAAGTATGTGGTGCTTCTTTTGCACAGAAGTCAACTTTGCTTGATCATATAGCAACACATACGGGAGAGAAACCACATTCTTGTGAAGTATGTGGTTCTTCTTTTGTACGGAAATCACATTTGTTGAGACATATGCAAAAACATACGGGAATGAAACCCCATTCTTGTGAATTATGTGGTTGTTCTTTTACCCTGAAGTCAACTTTGCTGAATCATATAGCAATACATATGGCAGAGAAACCACATTCTTGTGAAGTATGTGGTTCTTCTTTTGTTTGGAAGTCACATTTGTTGGGTCATATGCAAACACATACAGGAGAAAAACCACATTCTTGTGAAGTATGTGGTTCTTCTTTTAGACAGAAGTCACATTTGCTGGATTATATGACAATACATACGGGAGAGAAACCATATTCTTGTGAAGTATGTGGTTCATCTTTTGCACAGAAATCAAATTTGTTGCGTCATATGAAAACGCATACGGGAGAAAAACCCATTCATGTGAAGTATGTGGTATTTCTTTTGCATGGAAGTCACATTTGTTGAGTCATATGACAACTCATACTTCAGGAAGGAACTAAGCCAAATAAAACAATTTCTTTAGGATTCCTCAGTACAGAGTCAGCCTAAGGTCACCATTAGAAAACTTTGACGGTAAATGCTCTGACGAACTGCAAACATTTTTGCCCTCTCGACGTAAATACCCCTGACAACCCTGACAAGCAGCTAAATCCCACCCCTACACAGGACAACTAGACTTTGGAATTCCTTCTGGCTCCCTGTTTCCCCAACTGTACTGACATGCATAAGTTCAAGTGTAACGTGAACCGTCAGCTTGCTGCCCAACTCCCTACACAATACTCCTGATGCCTATGTCCTTGATAGTAGCCCCCTACAACAAAATAGCAATGGGATTTTTTTGGGTGAAAATGTAATTTAAAAAAAAAACATTATTAGGCTCAACGAAACCAAGGCTCACATAACTCCTGGTACGATAACAAGTAAACTGGCACAATTATCCAACCACAAAGCACCTGGCATCGACAATGTCCAATACTTTTAGCTGAAAAAATTTACTGCACTCTATCACCACTACATTGATTGCTTCAGCAGGATGCTAAAAGGTGAAGAAGCAACACCCTGTCTGACAGAGGGGGACAGTAGCCTCATACCCAAGACCAAGGAAACAATACCCAAAGAAATACAGGCAAATATGCTGTCTAACAACTACTTACAAGCTTTTCACTGCTCTCGTAGCCGACTATATATATGACCAACTCTTTTCTGTGACCTACCTTGAAAAAGAGCAGATAGGATGCAGAATAAAACGCCTTGGTACCAAAGACCAGCTATAGATCAACAAGACCATGTTAGAAAATAAAGTATCTGCTCTTCATGGATGACCTTAAGCCGTATGCTAGCTCTGACACCGATCTGTACCAGCTTCTGCAGGTAGTACACACATCACATTCTCCAATGACATCGGAATGGAGTTTGGCTTGGTTAAATGTGCCAAGTGTACACTCAGAACTGGGAAGACCCACACAGAAAATATGCAGCTTAATGAAGACATCGACATCAGGGATCTAGAAGAGCACGAGCCTTATAAATACCATGGCATTGAGGAAAACGAGACCATACAGCATGCCAAAATGAGAGAGAACTAATAACTTTGCTAATCGTCGTTATTCTACTTATATAAAAAATTAGAGCAGACTGGCCATGTCACAACATTTGGTGTTAAATCATTTCTTAACTTCATTCATTTATTAAAGGAGTGAAAAAATTAAATAAAATTAACAAAATATTGTTAAAGGGGTGAAAACGAAATAAAGTTAACAAAATGTTAGACATTTCCATTAATTTCACTTTGGATTAAATAGTTTTAATCTGCATTTTTTATTTTTTCATGTAATTTGGCATTAAAATTGTGTTTCATTTTTCTAATTACAATTTATTGATTAGTTGAGGAAGAATACATTGTGACGTGCATATTTATTATAAAGGAAATAAATTAAACATTAATGCATATTACAGTCACCAGTTAGTAAGTGCTAATTAAAAGATAAACATAATTTTTTAAATGAAAAATTGAGGAAAACATAATTTTATAACAAAAACTGCTTATATCGACAATTTTCTAAGGATATAATAGTTATTTTCGATCAGTAATGTTTCTTTATTAAAAATCATGGCACAGAAAGCAGACTCTCATTAATGTGTAAGAATATGTGCGTGAGATAAAGGTGTAGCGTCTACCCGGGAATTTATTTTGTCAGGACATTAAACATTTCACCGTTTCTGGAGAGCTCCGAAAAAAAGACAAAAAAGTCGTGGCGCCAAATTCAAGGACTCTCTCGGCCTCTTTTTGCTTGCGCACCCGAAAAGTTAAGACGCGTTACTGTCACGCTCCGTCGCTTGTGCGCAACACATCCTGTGCCGATTTCCCTTGATGAAACAACACACAAAAAGAAAGAAAAACATTCTTATCTTTCCTTCAGCTCCTCACTTGACGCATTTCCTAAAAAAAATTAATTTCCAACGTAACGTCAAAAACATTAAACTAGTCAAGAAGGATTTCTTTTCTTTATCTTCGGACTAAAAAATAACACGAGTGAGATATTCCAGGCAAATAAATTCACATCTATTACAAAGAGCTTAGTCTGATGATTTGTTTGTTTTTAATTGATTTTTCCAGATGTTTATTTCGTATTAATATTTTGAAAAATTAATCGTAAGTGAGCTGTTCGTTGTTTTTGCCCAGCGAGCACCTCGCTTCAAAGGCATGTATGTGAGTTATTGAAGATTCTTTTTCGCCTCTTTGCTTCCTCCGGCCAACTGAAGAGAGAGGGTTGTTGTTTGGCACTTGTTCTTGGGTATTTTGGCTAAGCAAGCTTGAGAAATTTGCAGAAATCTAATTGTGTTACTCAGGGTACTAGATATATAGGCTTGGTTAATTTAACTTAATGTTCAATAAAAGCTCGTACACAGTCAATAAAGATTTTTTGGTTTTAAAGGTTTTATTTAAATTGTTCGAGGGAGGAGAGACCAATATCTAATTACCTAATTATTTCATAATCAGTTTTTCTAAGTTAGTCTTAAGGAAAGGAACTGAGACACGTAGACATCTTACTTGTCTCGCTTCATGATTCAGGCTGCTTGGAAATTCTCTTCTATCCTCAAACACGTGAGATACTTTTTTGCCATATCATGTGACAATTTCATTTCTTATGCGTTCATCTAGGGAACGAAACTTTAAATCACACCATCCGCAGCACTAGGTGTATCATAATTTGGGGAGAAGTCGCCATTGCTAACAATTGATTAAAATAGACACTACACGTCATCAAGCTTATAACAATATGAAAATGTAATTTCAAACCCTAATTTTTATTTCAATAAAATGAGAAAAGAAAAAATTTTAAAACCATAAAAGGTTTAATCGAGAAATATACAATATTTGTTGTTTTTATCGTTTTTCTGTAAAAAAGATTTCACGAAAATCAACAAATTTAACTTTACGGAAAAGTAATAGAAATATATAACTGCCAAAAACTCACCTGTTCAAAATTGCTAAGCTATGGCTGCCTCTAATCTTTATGGCTAAGAATTTGTCCATATTTATATTTTATATTCCATGTATTTTTTTAAATAAAAGGATTTTTAAACAGATATTCGCAGAACCCGGTTTTTCGAAATGTGTAATCCGCCATTTCGCAAAACCAGAAGTTCGATGTGTCATATACAGAAGCATCGAAGTGAAATAAATATTTATATCAAAAATGTAAAAACACATTCGTAATCTCGATAGTAACTATATGAATAAACAAACATTTAATGTAAAAATAAGGAGCAAAACACGTTTTTTTATTATAAGCATATTTTATTATAAGCATATTTTATTCAGTTTTGTATAAAATAAATGAATGTTTATGTGTATATTAAAAATATTATAAGAAAACTTTAGAAATGCCATTTTCCGATTTTTCAATGTAACTAAGGTTTTACTCAAATTAATTTTTATAAATTCTTCAAAGATGTGAGAAATTAAGCCAAAAGACAAAGAAATGAAATTTACATTCATTGAAATGAGAAAAAACAGAAATTGATTTTTTTTTAATTCAGGGGGAAAAATGAAGTTTGAAAATGCCTTCAACACAAGAAAATAATTTAAATTTTCTAGGATACATTTTGAATTCGGAATAAATGTTTAAAATAATTTTTTAAACAAGAAAATAAGAAAATCTAAAAAGTCCAGGATAGAAAATTTTCAATATTTTCTTAATAAGAAAATAATAAAAATTTTCCAGCGCACATTTTGAATTCGGAATAAAAGTGTACCTATTTACAATGCCTCCCCTCGGGACAGAGGTAAACACCAGGGTCGTTTTTTAACGTGGAGAAAGGGTACAAAAATTAAAAATGGTCTCAGTCGTGAAGGATTTCTCCTCCACTTAAAAAGAACATAAGTGGAAGATACTACATTTTGATTTTGACCAAAAGGCCAAAGTGTAAATAATTTTTGGGAAACAAGAAAATAAGAAAATCTAAATTTTGTTGGACAGATTTAAATTCCAGGATAAAATGTTTTCAATAATTTTTTTAAACAAAATAATTTAACTTTTGCAGCAGACATTGTAAATTCGGAATAAAAGGTTTTAAATAATTTTTACACAATGAAATAAGAAAATCTAGATTTTCCAGGATAAAAAGTTTTTAATATTTATTTTTAACAAGAAACAAAAATTTTCCAGCAGACATTTTGCATTCTGAATAAAAGGTTTGGATTAAAAAATTTTAAACAAGAAAATAAAAAATCTAAATTTTATTGGACAAATTTAAAAACCAGAATAGAAAGTTTTCAATAATTATTTTAACAATAAACTAAATAAAAATTTCCAGCAGACAGGTTGAATTCGGATTAAAAGGTTTTAATTTTTTTTTACACAATGAAATAAGGAAATCTAAATTTTCTTGGAAATATTTACATTCCAGGATGAAAACATTTCAATATTTTTTTGTAACAATATAATTTAACTTTTGAAGCAGACATTGTAAATTCGGAATAAAACGTTTAAAATAAAAAAAAACGCAATGAAATAAGAAAATTTAGATTTTCTTATTTCATTGGGTAATTTAAAGGATTAAAAGTTTTCAGTATATATTTTTGTAACAAGAAATTAAATAAAATTTTCCAGCAGACATTTTGCATTCAGAATAAAAGTTTTAAATTACACTTTTTTTAAACAACAAAATAAGAAAATGTAAATTTTCTTGGACAGATTTAAAATCCTCGAGAAAAAGTTTTCAGTATGTTTTATTTGTAAAAAGAAATTAATTTAAATTTTCTAGTACTGATTTTAAATTCTAGATGAAATTATAATTTAAAACAAAGAAAATAAGTAAAATAAACATTAACAGTTATATATTAGAATTAAACAATGGAAAAAAGCAATTATTTTTAATTTTACTAATAAAATAAATATTGACAGTTATATATTAGAATTAAACAATGGAAAAAGCAATTATTTTTAATTTTACTAATAAAATAAACGTTTACAGTTATATATTAGAATTAAACAATGGAAAAAAGCAATTATTTTTAATTTTACTAAGGCTAAGATTTTTTACTAAAACGACATTTATTTTGTAATTATGCAAAATAAATATGGCAAGGATGTAAAAAAATTAGATAAAAATTAATTCGTTATTTCTATAGTTTGCTGCTAATTCATATTTAGTTAATACAACTTTTTCAATTACTTCATCTTCCTTATATTCTACAGTATACTTGTTATTTTCAAAACTAATTACTTATATAATTATTAGTTTTGACTGTATACTGATCTTTCAGGGATGTGTAAAAATATATATATGTTTTCATCCAAGGACCTGAAAGAAGCTAACACCTAAAACACCTAAAACCTGTAACTCTTAATATGCTACTTCATTCCCAAAGGCAGTTTCTAAATCTTTGCACAAAAATTTAGTATTCCTACAAGTCCGTAAATGTAATAAAAATTCTTCTCTTTGTGTGAATTAAACTAAATCTAATTGAAAAATTATATTAATTCTATTATTATTATATAGAAACTACTTTAGTTGTAAATTTACTTCCTAAGAAATTCTTAAACGCTTTAATTAAACCTAAAGTATTATTATATCTAAGAGAAGACATTTTCATAATTATCTGATGTCCTATACAATCCTGGCCACTAAGGACTAACTCACGAACACTATCATCCTCAAAATGCTTCAATTGCAGACATACCTCATTTGTAATTGCTTCCAAAGGATGTATGTTGCAATTGAGCTGTATTAATTGCTTTTTCCATTGCAATTCCAATATTTCGACAGTACGGTGATTGACAGCAGCAGCTCTGTCTGTCAAACACGAGCCAATTTTTTCAATTACTTTTTAATACTAACTGCAGGTTTATCAAAGATTTTAGAGAGTATCTGAGCCAATTTACTAATGCAGTCATTGATGTGATTTGCATAGTCCTTTGCATAACCACCAGGTACACTCTGGACGGCTATGACATGGGTTGACATCATAACATTATTAATATGTTCTTCATCCTTGGTGGTGGCGTCAAAAATCAAAGTACACGCAGCAGAGTTAAGGATTTTATCCACAGTCATAAAACCTAACTCTGCTGGCACCATAAAACTATAGATGCTGAATACATTTTACATTTAAAAATTTACAAATTGAATTTACCAAATGTGGACAAATGTTTGTTGGCAGATTATGCATCTTGCATGTATAAAAAATAATTCTCGAAAGATATGTAGATGTTTTTTTTGGCGGCTGTTTTTTTTAAATTTGTCTGCGATGATGCATCACATGTGGTTTTTGTTGTGCTGGTGGTGTTGGTGCTTAGGTTACTGGTAGTGGTGGTGCTGATGCTTAAGTTACTGGTACTGGTGGTGGTGCTGGTGGTGCTGCTGCTGCTGATGGAGGAAGAGGACTGTGGTGAAACAGTTTATGCACAGGTTTCTTGCATAAAGTAATGAACTCTCCAAACTTTGAATGGAAGAAACATTTCCTGTAGTTCTTCAAGTTTTGTCAATTTTGGAGACATTAGAAAATGAAACTACAGGAAAACCATTTGCTACATTTTTTTCAGTTGCTCACTCTGATATATTCCAAAATGGCTTATGTTGAACTAACATATAAAATATGTGGCCAGTCAAAACTGGCTCATTGCCTCCAACTTTTTCAAAATCCTTTAAAATGGAAGCCAAAAGTGTAGTTTTTAGACTGAAAATAATAGAAAAAAAATTATTTTCAAACTCGGAACCTAATTTTTCAGATTGGATAAAATTTTTGAAAATCGAAACAATTTCAATAAACCCAAAAAGCAAATGCTACAAACAAATTATAGTTATTAAAATTGTTACATTTTAGGATTTGTATTACTTTACATATTGAGTTGAAAAGTTGTCAAAAAACAAATATATAACAAATTAATGTTATTAAAGGAAAGATAAGTTACTATTCTACCTAACTGGATCATTTTCTATTGTTTATGATTAATGTAATATGTTCATTCAGAACGATGTATTGTAAAATAAAAAATGGCGCCCAACTCTGTCTTTCACACGGGAAGTTTGTGAAAAGGAATCAAAAATATAAAAAAAACTAGACAAAATACTGCTAGAAACTCGCTCAATATATGTTACCGTGACATAGGCTGACATATATTCGGTGCTTTTTAATAGGATTTTGTCTATTTTTAAAAAAAATTTATAACACCTTTTCCCAAACTGACCATGTTAAAGAGATTCGAACGCCATTTTAATTGTCCAATACACCGATAAACACTGTATGTTTTTCGAGCCGAATAAACATGTTACATTGAATAAAAACACAAAAAATATATCTAGTTTGGTATAAAAGTAAACTATCTGACGTTTGATAACATTTATTTGTTATATATTTTTGATAACTTTTTCGAATCTATATGTACAGTAATACAAAGCGTAAATTTTACATGTATGTTTGTCGAGCTGAATAAACATGTTACATTACCAAAAAACACTAGAAAATTATCCAGTTAGATAGAAAAGTAACTTATGTTGTCTTTGATTAAAACTTTTTCTTTTTACTCAAATAATGTTTCAAATATCAAAATAAAATTAAATTAGAACTTTCTCATGAGTTTAGAAAGTAAAAATCACGTGTGGTAAAAAAAATGAACTCGCCATTTTCTGTGCAAGTCCAAGAAGTCTCGGCTAGCCAAAAGGATTAAATATAAAAAACGAAATAGTCGTGTCGACGTGACAGGAGTAAAATTATATTAAATGGAAATACTGATATATATATATATATATATATAAAACTTGTAATAAGTGCAAGAAGAAAAGCAAATGATTTTATTCCAACGTTTGCAACTCTCCACATGGGTAAAAAAAGAACTTTAATCAGCTTCGGTTGTCTCCTATTGTATATATGCTATTCAGCATTATCTCCCTTTAGCTATTTTTGCAATATTTCATTTCCACTCAAACTGACCAGTAGGTGTGTCAGAAATTTCGTGACAAATATTGAATAATTCGACCCCCGTTTCCAAGCTTATAACTCCTCGCAAAATGCAATTCAAGTCTTATTTTTTTTCAAGTTCATAACTCCTCGAAAAATATAATTCAAGCCCTTATTTTTTTTTCAATTAAAGGAGCAAGGACCAAGGTTTCATTAAAATAAAATAAAAAAAAACAAATAACGTGTAAAAAAAAACAGGTAAATTTCTAAAAAAACACTACTTTTTTGTTTTAAATTTGAATATATAATTTATTGATCTTTTACCTTCAATTTTGATATATAACACTTTGGTGCATAAATTATTTACTTTTTAATAGACATTTCAAAATGGGAGGCGTGAATTAATTCGACCCCCTCTCATTCCAAGCTTTACTCGAAAACTGTAATTCAAACCCTAATTTTTTTTCAGTTAAAGAAGCAAGGACCAAGGTTTCAGTAAAAAAAACAACGTGTTTTTTTAAAGTTTTAACTTCGGACTTTACATGTAAATTTCTAAAAAAAACACCACTTTTTTGTTTTAAATTTGAATATATTATTTATTGATCTTTTATCTTCAATTTGTGATATATAAAACTTTGGTGAGTAAATTAATTATTTACTTTTTAATAGACATTTCAAAATGGGGGGCGTGAATAAAAGAAAAACGTTTGTCTAAAATATTATATTCAGTTCATTGGAAAGAGCATAAAATTTCACATTGACCCTGAAAATATTGTAAAAATAGAATCAATAGAAAAAGTTTGATAGATTTTTAAAGTTTAAAAATTAAAAAATACTGAACTCGTAAAATTTAATTAATTTTATTACTGTTTTTTGTTTAAATAAAAAAATAATATTTCTGTTACTTTTTATACAATTTTAATAGTTTATTTTGGAAGTATAATCCATAAAGAAAATAACCAACCCACTTTTAAAAGAGAAATTACGAGTTTTTTAATATTTTATTCACAGTTTCGTGTTAGGGGTGTCAAAAATTCCCCCAAAATTCTGATACACCTAGTGTTTCCGGTGTGCTAAAAACGAATATATACTTCAAAAGTCGCACAGAGAATTATTTTCCATGATACGAGGAAATTACTTTTTCAAAAAGTGAAGATCAGTTTTCCATATAAATTTAATGTAAAATAATCACCCACTTTCTGGCCACATGGTGATAATTTTTTTATTTGTTTTGTAGGCCTGCCTGAAAGCCGTTTTGATAAATTGTTATTTACTTTCCAGCTGAACAATCATCTTTACCCTTACAACTTCGATAGGTTTCTGGGTATGCTGAAAACGAATTTCACATTAAAATTTGCTGCAAACAAGTATCTGGATATAAAAAATGTAATTATTTGTTATCAGTGGTGGCCAATTAAGTATGCACTTGCACATACAGAATTGCCCACCACCGATAACATAAGGAATTACATTGCTTAATATTTGGAAAACTACTTGTTTGTGGTAAATATTTGTGCGAATGAATTATTTACTTTTTAAGCAAACATAGATAAAAATACTAAAGCTTCAGTTTGTGATATATAAAAATTTGGTGAGTAAATGAATGATTTACTTTTTAAGCGTACATAGATAAAACACTGAGGCTTCAGTTGATGGTACATAGTGCTCGACCAGTTGAGCCAATGAAACTGTTTGTGACAGTGAGAGAAACTTGATTGAATATCTTCATCTTATCCTCTTCCAAACAACGAGTTAATGAGACACGTGAGTTGGAAAGAGGTATTTAAAGAGTCAGAGCCCAAGAGGAAGAGAACGCTAGTCTGCAAAACATGCATGAGGAACTCCGTCCGCATTCCATGGTAGAGGTTTCTCACGGTTTTAGCAATAATTATAATAAGTGATTGGTAAAGTTCAAAGTTAATTATATGTTTCGTTTCATTAATCCATTATCCCAGGCATTATCTACTTATTTTGGATCACAAATTTTATATTACTTAGAATTAAGAAAGCTGTTTGCAGTTGGATAAATTTGACATTTTTGAGAGCTTAATTTTTGAAAGCTTAATTCTAAATATGAATTGACCTTGTGTTTAACGTATGCTGTAGAATGCATATAAACAAATTATCATTTTGTGGTAGTATTTCAGTGTAATGTGTGTTCTGTCCTTTTTAAAAGTTAGAAGGTTTTAACTATATAGTAGTTAAAAACAATGAATCACATTCCACCACAAAATTATTACCAATGTGTTTGTTAGGGTGATTAAATTTTATTTGTTGTATGGATGGGCGTACCATATTTGATGATTGAAGAAGAAACTTATCATACTACCTACGTATACTTTGTGGTGCTGATAAATTCCTATTGTCATTTCCAACAACAAGTTAGTTCTTGCAAGAACGTGTTAGGTCAAAATATTCATAACCTTCGAAAATTGTGTTAAACTAGAAAAATTACACTCTAATTCTTATATATTGGAACCGTACCTCCATGACAATTTTCTTAATTCGTATACATTTTAGAAAGGTTTAGAGTCGTATATTCGCAGAACCCGGTTTTTCGAAATGTGTAATCCGCCATTTCGCAAAACCAGAAGTTCGATGTGTCATATACAGAAGCATCGAAGTGAAATAAATATTTATATCAAAAATGTAAAAACACATTCGTAATCTCGATAGTAACTATATGAATAAACAAACATTTAATGTAAAAATAAGGAGCAAAACACGTTTTTTTATTATAAGCATATTTTATTCAGTTTTGTATAAAATAAATGAATGTTTGTGTATATTAAAAATATTATAAGAAAACTTTAGAAATGCCATTTTCCGATTTTTCAATGTAACTAAGGTTTTACTCAAATTAATTTTTATAAATAACCTGTCGACAAACGAAATATGCCGTGCTGCAGGTGGCAGGATTTAAAGTTTCGTTCCCTAGATAAACACATGAGAAATGCAATTGTCACATGATGTGGCAAAGAAGTATCTCGCGTGTTTGAGTATAGAAGAGAGTTTAATTAGATTTAGTTACATGAAGGTCAGGGGTCAACAATTAAAAAAATCTTGCATAACAAACATATGAAAACAACAATGATAAAAGGTTAAAACATGAATTAGATATTTAAACATGAAAACTTGATATAAAATAGACGTTTTATTGAGATATATTAAATTAAAAATAAAAATAAAAAACTGTAAAGACATGACCTCAGCTCTTTTCGGTGGTTTTAAAGATTTACATGAGAATAAAAACTGTGTTTTTAAAAGAAAATTATTAACATAATAAAAAATATCATATTCGTTTTTCACGTTTTCGCGTGATAGAATAACACATTTTTCAACACAAGAATACCAACACACATAACAAAAATATCGTTTGAAGTTTTAAAATTTTTTATCATTTTAGTTCTTTTCGCTGTGGATGGACGTGTAAGAAGAAGGCATGCTACATACGTAGTCATGGACAAATCAACTTGAAAGAGTGTTGAGTTTTTGAGTCGAAAGTTTCGAAACAAGAGGGTCAAGTTTTGAAATTGGAAGTTTTGACAACTAAGTGTCGAATTTACCTGATAAATTGTTAGTTTATCCAAACATTTAAGTTAGTTTGAAGAGATTCTCCTGGAACTTACACGTGATTTAAAAAAAAAAATAGAGAAATTTATAGACAGTTATTATCCCTGTTATCGGTTCATTGCAAAAGTTTTATTTATTTATTGTGGAATATTATCTTCATTTTTATGGTTGGCTTAAGGTAGGATTGAAATAATTCTTTAGGTAAGATTGAGATAATTCTTACTTGAAACCGTAGAGATTCAACGTCATCACTATCAACTGCGCCACAAGCTCTAAAAGATGATCAAGGTTGGATTGTTAGGTCTAATAATCTACGTTTATTTATTATCTGATCTTTCATGTTCGGGTCCATACCGATTGGTATATTATTTAATTGGATTCATTATTGAGATGAGTATTATTTATTAATTTATTTATTGTGGAATATCCTCATCTTTCTTATATGTTGTTTCATGACGTTTTGGCCAATATGAACAATAAACATATATATAAAAACAACAATGATAAAAGGCTCAAACATAAAGTCGATATTTAGACATGAAAACTCGATGTAAAATAGACATTTTATTATAATATATTACATTTAAAAATAAAATTAGAAAACTCTTAAGACATGACCTCAGGTCTTTATGGTGGTTTTAAAGATTTACACAAGAACAAAAAAGTTTGTTTTTGAAAGAAAATTATTAACATATTCAAAATATCATATTCGTTTTTCACGTTTTCGCATGAGAGAATAACACATTTTTTAACACACGAATATAACACACAAGAATATGGTTTGAAGCTTTTACACATTTTATCATTTTAGTTCTTTCCGCTGTGGATGGACATGTAAGAAGAAGGCATGCTACATACGTAGTCATGTGCACATCAACTTGAAAGAGTGTCATGTTTTGAAATTGGAAGTTTTGACAACTAAGTGTCGAATTCACCTGATAAATTGTTAGTTTACCCATACATTTAAGTTAGTTTGAAGAGATTATCCTGAGACATACACTTGATTTTTTTTTAAAATATAAAGATATTTATAGACATTTATTATTCCTGTTATCGGTTCATTGCAAAAGATTTATTGCGGACTATTATCCTCATTTTTGTGGTTGGCTTTAGGTAGGATTGAAACTACGATCTTCAGACAATTGTTATTTGATATTCAACGTTGCTATCAACTGCACCACGAGCTCTGAAGGTTGGATTTTTAGGTCTTATAATCTATGATTATTTATTATCTGATCTTTCATGGTCCGATCCATACCGAATGGTATATATATTATTTAATTGGAATTCATTATTGAGATGAGTATAATTTTTATTAATTTATTTATAGCGGACTATTATCGTCATCTTTATTAGTTGTTGTTTCATGACGTTTCGCCCAACTATTTGTATGGCCTCCGTCAGGTGATAACCACGACAGGATAGGAAGTTCGAATTTCCTAACCGCATTCTTAGCAATTACTGCCATCCATAGTTGTTGTCGTCTCTTCTTAACCATATCTGAGAAAGATGACGATAATATTCTGCAATAAATAAATTAATCTCAGTCGAAGTTCCCAGAAATATATGACACAACAACAAAGAACCACATACGTTAAAGGAATGTGTTTTGTCTCTTTTAATTTAATGCTTTTGTTTAACCTGGTGATGGCCAATCCTACTGGATGCCGGGCATTCACCATTTGTCTCATACATTTCCACTGAACAATCATTTTAAGATTCTAACATCTCTTTTTGAGTAATTGCTTGAATCTCGCTTGCACTTGGTTCACCAAGTATATTTGCCATGTAGTTTTAAAAATTCTTTTGTTTAATTTCAGTTTCTCCTATCATTACTGCAATAGAGATTTTCCAAAGATTCCTATTTTTTTCACGTTGTACATTAGTATTTTGTTACTTTTTACTCTCCCTCTTTTTAAGCCAATATCATTGAAGACATTAGCTTTAATGATTGTGACTTTCTACTTATTGTCTCATATAATTATGTCAGGTTTAACAGCTTCATTTCAAGGCACGTAACTTTAGGAATCATAGAGCCATATCGGATGGTGTATAACATGTCCAACTGCTGTTCCCATGAATTTCTGCAGCATTCAATATTCAACATGCTATAGATCTTCATGTGGATATATTTATATATATTTAGCTTGATTGCTGTTATGATGACTGGTATGATTGATACTTTCTCAAGATTCCAGTTTCTTTTCATGTCCTACATAAGTCCTTGGTATTTTGTTATTTTTTACCTTCACTTCACTGTTAAGGGCAACATAATTAGGGACGCTTACTTTAACTAGAGTGGCCACATTCTTGTTCATGTCCCAAATAATTATACCAGGCATAATAGCCACATTTTCTACGTATGTAGCTGTAGTTATTTTCTCCTGCTCTGCTCTGTTTACGCCAGCATAATTGGGACGCTTATATCTGGTACATGTTCCCAATATTTCCTACTACATTGGATATTCGGGTTTTTAGTTTTTTAGTAAAGATATTTTTGTCCCAAATGTGTGTTCATATGAATAAACTAATGTGACTTCTGTGCAAACGAAGAACAACATACTTCACAAGAATGCGGTTTGGCTCCCATATGTGTGGTCATATGCCTCAAGAAATTTGACTTCTTTGCAAAACAAGAACCACATACTTCACAAGAATATGGTTTCTCTCCTGTATGTGTTTTCATATGATTCAACAAATTTGACTTCCGTGCAAAAGAAGAACCACATACTTCACAAGAATGTGGTTTCTCTCCCGTATGTGTTTTCATATGATGCAACAAATCTGACTTCTGTGAAAAAGAACAACCACATACTTCACAAGAATGTGGTCTTTCTCCCGTATGTATTTTCATATGACGCAAGAAATATGATTTCCGTGCAAAAGTAGAACCACATACTTCACAAGAATGTGGTTTCTCTCCCGTATGTGTTGTCATATGATTCAACAAATACGACTTCTGTGCAAAAGAAGAACCACATACTTCACAAGAATGTGGTTTATCTCCCGTATGTGTTGTCATATGATTCAACAAATGTGACTTCTGTGCAAAAGAAAAACCACATACTTCACAAGAATGTGGTTTCTCTACCATATGTGTTTTTATATGACGCAGCAAATTTGACTTCTGTGCAAAAGAAGAATCACATACTTCACAAGAATATGCTTTATCAGCCATGTTTGATTGTATCAGATTCCACAAAATGTATATGCAATGTAGTGTATGATCATAGGAAGGTTAGTAAGTTTTAATTTAAAAAATGCAAAATTATTTTAAACCTTTTTTAAATCAGCAATGAAGAAAGTTCCTTCTCATCCATTAATTTCTTTTCATTGTTGCAAATCCTGAAAATATAAAATAAATTTAAAAAAATATATTTCCTTAACTTAAATTTCTCTTGTTCATTTTTATTAAAAATATCTAAAACATTATTATTAATAAAGTTCAATATGAAATACTGGTTAGTTAACAAAATTAATGTCTTTCTATTTATTAACTATTTTCAATTTTATTTTCAAATATTTATTTTATTTTCAAATATTTAACTAAAAATCTTTACATTTCGTTCATTGTAGAGATGAGGATTGATTATTCATATTATTTGGATTCTTCAGAATACTGTTTTCATCTTGGGTGTTATTTTCACAACGTTTTCATGTTACCTCCGATCTTATTTAGGTGTATTTTGTCAAACCTCTCTTTTGAACTAAAAATCTGTACGGAATTCTGAATGGAATATTTTGTATATAAGAGTAGCAAGCTTTCCGGTCGCATGAGGATTGCAACATCAACGTTTAGGAGTATGCAACCTACAACTGAATTTTAACAAGTGTTCTAACCATAGCACCACGGGTCCTAGCAGACAATTCTAGTATGAACTTTATGAACATTTTTCTTTCTGGATGTTATCACTATATATATATATATATATATATATATATATATATATATATATAGTGGCAGCAAAATAAGTCTGCACTTTTCAAAAGCAGCAAATTTAAGCTAAATTGAATGTAACAATTAAAATAGTTTAAAAACATATACCTCATTGAGTCATCTTTTACTTTTACTTGAAGTATGCTAATGTTCACGTCAATTTAAAAATTAACTTCAAATTGAGAAGTCATAAAAATTCTGCACTATAGAAAATTGTATTTTATTATAATTTTAGAACATTACTGTAACACAAATACAACAGGAACACAATGAACTAGTTAATATTTAGTAGTAGAGCACTTCTGCAATTTGACAACCTGCAATCTTTTGAGCATTCTTCGAATTAGTCTTCAGCAATACTCCAGTGAAAACGCATCGCATTTTTCTTTTTAAATTTTTGTCCAAAATTCTCCCCGATTTGAAATTGTATAACTGTAGCTTGATGTAATGTCATACGTTTTAGATAGGATTGAGGTCTGGACATTATGCAGGCCAATTCAAATATAGAAAATCATGCCCTTCAAGTAACCTCTTAACAGTGTCAGTTGCGTGAATGGGAGCATTATGATATATACAGATGGGATTATCATCCAAATTTCGGCCAAAGTTGGGTAGAAAATGCTCAGTCAACATATAAATGTACTTGGTTGAATTCGACCTTGCAAGTGGACTATAGGCACTAATATTAAATCACATTAATACTGAACCTTAACTATCTTGCAGCGTTGAACCTGTGCACCTAGGATTACATTCTTCATCTTCCCATCGACTGACGTACTGCCTTCGACCAATCAGTGCCTTGCCTATTAGATTTTCGTTCATTGCTAAAAATCACTTTTGACCAATATGGGGTGTCATTATCTTCAATGCATTTGTCGAAATCTAGACCGGACTCTCTGTTCTTTACAGTAATCATTGATTTGTGTCTTGCAACAACAAGTCTCACAAATTAAATTCCTGCAATTTGTTCAAAATTGTAGAAAGAGAACCCTTTTTAAAAAGATTACACCGTTGTTGGATTTAGAAAGCTGTTTCACATCTGTTTCTGACGTTGCGAATCTAGATAGCATTGTCTTCCCTGTAAGAAGTAACTCTATGAAGACTAGATTTAGGGGCGTCATGAACATTGCCAGTTTTGGTGCTTTTGCAGTTACTCGTACTGTCATCTAATCACATTTCAATTTGTAACCGATTTCTTGATTAGATATACTAGAAAGCTGGAGAGTAGTGAGCTCCTAACACCCACTAAGAGGAAATCGAGGAATATGGACTAGATGTTACGTTGTCTAACCAGGAACGACAACAATTACGATTAGAGATGCTTTGTTGCCTAAAAGGTGGAATTTTAAGATGGTTTAAAGCTCATTTGTTTCCTTAAGACATTCATTACTTTTCACTGTTCTTCACAATCTATAATTATTTACTTCATCCTATAAGGGTTAATGGTTTCCCTTTTCCATCCATATATATTCTGCCATAATTGATTTTTAAATCTTTCCACATATTACAGCTTTTCAATGTTTTTCTAACTAATGAATGAAACGGCTCACATTTATACAATTTTCCACATCTAATTGGAATCTCTTAATTATGATTTTACCATAAGCCACTTGAATACTTTCATGTCTTGCTCTCTGTTTGATGGGTTTTCTTTAATTTTCTACCTCATTTTGATATGTAGTGTTATTAGTATATATTGCTTTTGCTCGGTGTCGTAGAAAACAAACTATTACATTGTTTACATTATATAGATTGTAAGAATTGACTGGCTGCAGATTTAAAGATATTAAGAAATATTTGGTTGTTATGAAAGTCTTTTGATGATGTTAACCCGACGTGGCATCACATGACTTGGAAAGTAAAAGAGACAAGAATTTAATTCCTTGGTATAGCATGAAGATGCATGCATGACAGATGGTAGCAAATGCACAGGACGATGAGGTTAGTTTGTCATACTTGATATTGTCAGTGGTGTAAGGTCAACTATTTGACGCACGTAGCTGTCGAGGGTGAGCAAATAAGCAGGTTGTATATATAGTCAATGACAGCAGAACATACATTTCATTTGCCGCCGTTTTGACCAGTTATTCTAACAAATAATAAGGAAGCTGTGACGAACTGTAAACATACAACAAAGAAGGGTACTGTGAAGTTGAGGAAGACAAATATTTTTAAAGGGCAGGTGACATTTGATGTTTTAACCATCCTGTTTTTTCTCTCTTTCGTGTATTTTAACGAAAAATAATTTTGAGTTGTTTTGTTTTCTTGTTCTTTCGTCAGTAGCATTTGCTATTGTTATAATGAAGCAGCAGCTTTTTCAAATTTTGTGCAGGAACTGAATTCAGAATTGAAAAAACGCAGTAGGGTAGGTTAAAATGACTACAGGGCTATATGCAAAATTGAAATTATGAGTCCAGCTAGTCGCCCAGGATATGGAGACAGACGTAAAAGAGGAAACAAAGTTGAGAGTAAAGGACTAGGATTTAAAACTAAAGTAAGGAAAAAGCTAGGTAGATAATAAGGTCTTACTGAACAAGGACGTACAAATGCACATAGACTTGATTAGAATTGAAGGGAAAAAATCATAGAGGAGCAGAGTTGTCAGAAATAAATATGGTAGACAGTAATTACTCTGTAAGTGCAGTGAACTCAGATCATTTTGATTCAATTGAGTTTACGTCATATAAGGAGGTTAAATGTGAAGCTTATATGTACCACAGCATATGGTCACAATGTATATATTGAGAGAGAAATAAAAATTACAGTAAGTTTACTAAGGTAATCAAAATGGTAAACTTAAGATATATTATAAATATTAAAGAGTTAATATTTACAAGTAAAGTAATCTCAACCAGGAAATAGAGCTTATAATATGAACAAATGATTAATAAAACATGTTAAAAAAAACATCTTTAAAAAGAGTTAAAAACATATTTAATTTTAAAAGTAGTGGCTTCCTTCAGTGTTGACAGACTATGGATACCCACTGTAAGAGTGCCTACGTGTGAGAACTGGTGCGTCAACATGATTATGTCGTATATATAACTTGATTTCATGATGATTGATCTATTGATTAGCATTTTTGATTGCATATTCTTAATTTTCTTTCTTTTTCTTGTTCATCCTTTTTGAATAAAGCTGTTTAACTTATGCAGACATAAAGTTGGCTGTGGAAAGACGGAGGGAAGAGAAAGAATTTTTGTTAGTTCCTTATGATTTGAGGGGAAATTTTTTTGTGAGATGGAAACCAGAAACCATTTTGAATATTTTGCACATGTCAGAAAATGATGAGCTTCTTCTCATGCTAATCTTAGACATGATGCCTTTTTTTAGTAGTTTTTTTTTTTCAAAAATAGAAATAGTCTGCATTGCACAAGTGACCGTCAACCATTTTAGACTTTTTTCTTTTTTCCTATTTTTTTGTTACATGACCAATCCTTTGAAGCACACACACACATGCTAGTCAAGTAAGTTACGATTTTCCACACACAAATTCAAAACATCTACTTATGAAAGCCCCATTTATAATAACTTTCTTTTCATCTATCACAGTTTATGTCCCCAAAATACAAAATAATTTAATTTTATGTCATCTTCACTTTTAAAAAGAGAATTAAAGTTAAAGGGTCATGTTACAATCTGGTAAGTAATTATGGAATCTCCATTATTTAAAAAAACAAAAACAAGTTTTCGACATGTAAAAAATACATAAAAAAACATGTTATTTGCTCGTATCATTTGAATTATTTGGACTATTGTTCTCATCTTAAGTGTTATTTTTACAATTTTTGAACAATAAATAACACTCAAGATGAGAACAGTAGTCTTAATAATCTAAATAATACAAAGAATCATTCCTGATCTAAAAAATTCAGAACTGTAATATTGTAATTTGTTTAAGAATCATGATTATTTTTTAAAATTTAGTCAAAGTTATTTGTAAGGTATGTTAAATGTATTTTTGAAGGAACTTAAAAATACAACATAACATGTTTGTTTAATTATCAGCATTCTTTAAACAAACAGAAAATTTGATAACTGCATTTCCAAATAAATTAACAAGAAATATCTTTGGTATACTTACGTGTGTAAACAATTTCTAATACATCGATCTTTCATATTGAAACCAATCCATGTTTAAATTCACAACATTGGTTGTCGATGTTTCCAAAATGGGGGCTCGATTTACTAGAACTTCTTATTAGAGACAGAACACATTTTAAAAATTGTAAATATTGAACTTTTTTTGATAATCTGGTGGATTAGTGACAAGTACACAGGAGCATACCACTTCCATGCATGCGTCGAGCATTTTGTTTTTTACTTTAAACCAGTGAAAATCATTTAAAATTCATAATTTTTTTATCACTGTTAACTATAAAGCAGTTGTTCTGGTCAATGTCTAAACTCTTTACCACTTTTATAAGTTTTCAGGGGTGTGAAAACGAATATATGCTTTAATAGTGGTGCAGAGAAATAGGTTCATGATATATATCACTTTTTATTATAAATTTAAAGTAAAATGAGCACCCACTTTATGGATACCAAGTGAGTGGAGCTAAAGAAATTTTTTCTAATTTCATCTTTTAATAAAGCCCGAGGACATTAAAGAACAGAAAAAAGAGAAAAATCTATATACAGATATGTGTCATTCCTTATGTTATAAGTGGTGACCATTTTTATATGTGCAAGCATATTCATATTTTTGCACAAAATAGGTGTCTGATTAAGAAGTGTAATCCCTTATGTTATCAGTAGTGGTCAATTCTTTACATTGTGAAATATTCGAAAAACGACTATTTTGCGACAAAGTTTAATGGGATATTCGTTTTCAGCATACAAAAAGCTATAGGAATCGTCATGTTAAAGGTGATTGTTTAGGTCAAAAGTAAGTAAAAATTTACCAAAACGGCTTTTAGACAGCTCCCACCTCACCAAAATTATCACCGTGTGGCCTGAAAGTAGGTGCTCATTTGGTGTTAGTGAACTTATTGATCTGCGTTATTTTTTAAAGTAGTATTTTAATTAATTAAAGTTTTATATCTGTTTTTATTAAATTGTATGGTTAAAGTATAGAATACGTACAAAACACCCTCCTCTCTCGATAGTTAGAATGGCTTTCTAAAAATAACATTATAATTTCAGCATGGATCAATAAGTGCACTAGTACCGCTCATTTTACATTAAATTTATATTTTAAAAAAAGTGATTCCAACTTTTGGAAAAAGTAATTTCCTCATATCATGAAATCTAATTCTCTGCGCCACTTTTGAAGTATATATTCGTTTTCAGCACACTCGAAAAACTATAAAATGGTTTTATTGTTAAGATTTTTTTTCTTTACGTCAGATTCTAGACATTGATCGTTGTTTTTTTATGTTTAAGAATTGAAAATAAAATAAATTAATGATAATAATCCACTGAGAAAATTGAAAAAAGATGAAAACAAAACCAATTAAACAATGGAAAACATTTAAGATTTAAAGGTTTTTTTTTTTTTTTTTTTTTTGTCTTTAGTAAACAAAAAAACGGTACTCATGCAGAGAGTGGTCTGGTCCGTGCTGAAATAACGTTATTATTTAAAAAGACATTCTTTACATGTGGAGAGGAGAGTGTTTGTACCTATTCTGTACTTTAACCTTACAATTGAATAAAAAAAACATATCATAAAACTTTAATTAAACGTGAAAATACGATTTAAAAATTTGCGCGAATCTCACTCTCAGCACAAAAAAAAAACAACATATTTTTTTATGTTTAAGTCAATATTGAAAACAAACAAAAAAAAAACAATCGTAACGTATACTGCATATGCGCAAAATTCGATACTAAATTCATGTAGTAATACTTACGTTTTTGTTTTATAATCTGCTTTCGATTAACTTTATCTGCTTTTATAAAGGAAACGATTTTTCAAATGTGATTGACTTTACAAGCTCAACTTAACATTCAAGATGACAAACGGAAGAGCAAGTTCGCAGAAAATAAAATTGAAGAGGAAAAATAAAAAAAGAAATCATTTCGAAATAGAGCCGATCTATTTGGTGAATATCACGGATAAAATTAGTATTATTTTAGTTAACATTTTAATATTTACATGAGAGAGAACAGATTACAAGTTTCATCTTTATTAATTCTCTAATTGAACGTGCAAATTAATAGCGGAAATAGGTGAACATAGTTTTGAAAGCCGCCTCATCGTATTTATTTTTTTTATATAGAAACAGATTTATTTATTATCGAATTCTTTTATAGATTTCAGATTTTTTTTTGTGTTTGAAAGATTAAAATATGAAAATTACACGTGAAAAATAAAGTTATGATGAAAAATGTTTTTACGGCAGCTTCAGAAACTGATAAATTCAGCTAAATTTAGAAGTTAAATAAATTTCAAAGATAATTAATAAAGTAAAGTGTTAAAATATTGATACAAAAAAAATTAATTACCCCTCACCACCACCTCCAAAGCGAGAGGTGAGTAACAGATCAAAACAAGAGACAACAAAAATATTTTTATAATTATATATTTTTTCATGAAAGTATTGAATGAACATTGCTTATCGTAATGTTCGTGAAATATTAAAATATTTTTATAATTATTTTTTTTTTCATGAAAATATTGAATGAATTCTGCTTATCGTAATGTTCGTGAAATATTAAAAATATTTTTGATACTTGTACAGTTTAACCAAGACATTAAAATGAAAATATCGAAAAAAATTCAATTGTATGTATCCGTTATGGAACGAAGTTCTCCGAAAAAAAAAATATCAAGTAGGTTTTTTGGTAATATCCATTGAAAGCGTATGGTGGTTATATGAGAAAATAAAGCTGTTTCTTTTCTGTGCCGTATCATGATTTAAATGTGTATGTCTCGTCTAAATAACTAACGATAAATATTTAATAGGCCAACAAAACGGGTGATCAAAAAGTCGGATCGAGCATACCGGAAAACGATTTTTTTTAAAGAAATTTTATTATCCACTTTGTCCCGTGGAAGTTAATTCTTCTTAAACAATTAATCGTTACTACTAACTCTGAAACTGAAGGAAAAAATTACAAACAAAAAGAGAAAAATAGGAGAAATAGAATTTATTAACAAAGATATCTAAAGAAAAATAATGACCTCTATGGGCTGCCAAAAATGTCCATCTGGCTTACAAGAGTCTTGTAGTAGTAACCAAAACGGGGAGAGAGAGTGAAGGGAAATAGAAGGAAAGAGAGATAGAGAAGGAGGAAGAAGGGGGAAAAAAGGAGGGGATCACTTACTGGAAGCTTCTGGGCGCCCTTTTACGAAAGGAACATTTAGAAAGTTCGTTTCCTTGTTGGTTTTATTTTTTGAGTTTGTGTTGTTTAAAAGTTCCCTTTTTCTTTCTTTTTCCTGGAAATTCGTTTTTCGTAGTCCTTCAGCAAGGTCGAAATTTCTTAAGGCTGAATATTCTGGTGTTTTCTGGTATCTTCGAAAACTTCCCTGCGGCGAATTTTCTGTTTAAAACTTCTATTATCTTTTCTCGATAATAATATTAGTTTTCAAGTGTCTTAGAAAACTTGGTTCTTCTGTTTAAAACTTCTATTATCTTTTCTCGATAATAGTATTAGTTTTCAAGTGTCTTAGAAAACTAGGTTCTTCTGTTCAAAACTTCTATTATCCTTTCTCGATAATAGTATTAGTTTTCAAGTGTCTTAGAAAACTAGGTTCTTCTTTTCAACTTCTATTATCTTTTCTCGATAATAGTATTAGTTTTTAAGTGTCTTAGAAAACTTGGTGCTTCTTTTCAACGAATTTAATGTCTCGTCAAGACAGAGTTGTACAACGCCTTAGTAAATTCCAGGCGTCCCTTTTTATCCGAGACCGATAGGACAGTTCAGCTGGTCTCCTCAAAGCCTTGTTCACAACTGCCCACTTTAACTCAAAATATCACACACGTGCGTCAATTTAGCGCGAAAACGTCTCATCCAATCAACGAGCATAAGGGAGTCAGGTGACATAAAAAAAGGGGGGAAGCTAGGGAAGGGGGTAGGAAAGGGGTTAAGAAGAAAGGAAGGAAGAACCGAAACAGGAGAAAGAAAAGGGAAAGAAAGATGGTGGAAGATAATTTCCACACTCTCCCTAAAAAGAAAAAAGACAAAAAGAAAAAATCCTCAAACAACCAAACGTATTCTAAATTTCTTTCATTTAAAGATTTAACAGACCTTTCAGGCCTAGACTGAAAGTTTTCCCTGTCCCGACTAGTCCCCGAGCTCAGAGAATTGCCCTCTCCATCGTTAGAAGCTTGGTGAGAGTGGGTATGGAAAGTTCTAAAGGACACAAGTTCCTTAAGGAATGTTCCTGAGTGCTGCCATCACTCCTTCTGATTAAAGCTGACCGAACTAAGCTATCCGACCCAGAAGTTAGATTAACCACCCTTCCCAAGGACCAGTAAGGACGAGGCTTCATAGGGTTTTTCTTATCAAAACTCCAATGAGAGCTTCTTCAGCGAAGAAAATCTCTCTACTTCAATTATATAATTGCCCTGAATGACAGGTTCACAACCAATAACTGTACTGATCAACATCTGGCTAGCCGGATTAAGACAATTAAGGTCATAACTAGGCCAGATCAAGTTATCTCCTCTCAACCATTCAGGCCCGAATAATCAACGAGTAAAAATCATTTTAAATTTGTTTAGGGACATACCCCTCGTGACAAAGTCAGCAGGATTGTCATCAGTCTTCACATACTTAAACTTCACTGTCAAACCTTTATCACTAAGATTTTTTACCATCGCTTTTACATCCTTTAACCGGTTATGAGTGAATTGACATTTCGTATGGACATTGTCAGATAAAACCCAGGACAGTACTACCTGTGCATCTACAGCGATAATCACAGAACTGAGCACTTCCAAAGGGAGTATTTTCACCAGAACAGAAATGTGCTTCATGCATAAATATACCGCTAACAGCTCCAAGGTGGGTAAGGTTCTCTTAACAGAGGGAACAACACTGGCTTTAGCGAATATCAGTCTGGCTTCTCCATGCTGATGTAAATATACCGCGATTCCATAGGCCAGGTTCGAGGCATCACAAAACACTATCAACATGGCGGAAGAATCGGAAGCCACGGAGTAACGGTCGAATTCAAGCTCCCCGATACGTACCAGATCCTTATACAACTTCTCCCAGCCAACCATAATGTCGGGTGGGACCGGCTGGTCCCAGGATACTTTCAACTTCCACAATTTACTAAGAAGGATCCTACCTTTAATAGTAACAGGGAGCCTTAAGCCAAGGGGGTCAAATACAGAGGAATTTACAGACAAAATATCCCTCTTAGAGGATACTGATCTTCCTTCAATGCAAGAACTTACTCGCATTTTGTCAGAGGAGGCGTTATACAAATAGCCCAATACCTTCTCAGTGTCAGAACCGTGGGAGGAGAGACTGTTATCCTGCAACATTCGCTTAGCAAGCACTTCATTGTTGCTACAGCAATTCCTCAAGGAAAATCCACCTTCCCCCATGACAGAAACAGCTTCCAAGTCCAGCTGCATCAGAAATTCAGCAGAATTATGAGTTTTCACCAGATTGTCCAGATAGAAGTGGCCCAAAAGCATCTCCCTACAAGGACCAGGAGGGTATTTTTTTTACATGATATCGAACCATGTAGCTCAGTATGAAAGGACTGGATACAAAGCCAAATATAAGAGTGTTGTATCTAAAGCAGATCAAATCATCACCCAATCTTAAAAAGAAGCAGAATCTATTTTTGTCACATTCGTCATTCAAACGAATCATTAAAAAGGCCTTCCGAATATCGGCCAGTAGAACATACTGGTTCATCCGAAACCGCAAAAGAAAATCCAGCATGTCAGTGCACATATTGACACCAGAATAAGCGCAGTCATTTAAAGAAGGTTTCACACCGGTTCTTAAAGAACAATTGAAGACCGGTCTAATCTTGGTCGTGCACTGTAAATCCTGTTTTATCACTGGTCGATGAGGAATCCATACATATTTGTTAAAATCGGAAGGAGTAACCACAATCCTTTCAATTATTCCTTCCTTTTCTTGATCTAAGAAGACCTGACAATAATCCTCGTACAACCCCTGTTCCGTCAGCTTCTTCGATATGCGATTCAAAACTGACAAAGACACCTGATGATTAGCAGGAGGCACCGATTTTAATGTTTCTTCATTCCAAGGCAAACTGACATAGTAAGAGTTATCTATGAAGCAAATAGAGGAGCGAAAGGACTCAATCATATTCTTATCGAAATCACTGAATTCCTCCTCGACAATACCTATGGTTTCCAAACTAAACATTTTTTCCACAGTTCTCTCAACAGTAGACTCCTCAAAATAACTGAACGGATCAGTATACACAGACTTGGGGTTCAACACAAAATATACATGAGAGAGGTCGCACACAGAGTGTTCTTTGACGACTTGAGCATAATTCAATTCCAACCCCTTTTCCAGGTCTTTGTGAGGAGGAGACCCAAAATCCGTCAGATCACCAAACAAGACCATTCCTTGGGGAAATTCCCACACAAGGCCCTCTCTAAACTCCTTTAAATTCATAGGTCCCAAAAACCTAAGCACGTCCACACCCAGTAAGCCATATACAGGCAAAGTGTCATCTCTCAACTCCGAGAAATTAGCAGCCAATTTGACCTGATGTTTCTTAAGGTCTTCTACTACAGAATTCAATCCGTGAACACGAAACGAAAGGTCCATATCATCCACCAAGAACAAGACAGAATGGCAGGAATTTGGAAACCACACTTGAAGATTAACTTCCTTCAAGTATTTAACTTCTTTTCCCAAAAAGGTCTTAATCAGAAACTTACGATCTCTCATGGGAGTATCAATATCAGAAAAGGCATCCAACATTTTTCCAGACAAATAGGATCGCTCACTACCAGTGTCACCAGATCCATTGTTGACGGCAACCTCAACAACAGGCAGCAACGAAGAGCTATTCAAGTGCCAACAAGCAATAGAATCAGTAGCTTCACCCCCAACAGAAGGACACAGCACTCTACAGTGACCCTTCTTATTACATAGCCAGCACATTCCATACTCCTCACCCTTGCAAATACATGACTCTTCTGCATGAGAAGGACTCGAGCACTTGCTACATAAGCCAATCTCCATACACCTCCTCAGCCGCTCTGCATGAGAAGGAAAAAACCTGCAGGAATAACCGTTATGGTTATTGGTTCGGCAAAAATTACACTTAAATCCAATCTTAGTAGACTGGATATGAAAGTTTTCCAGCGTAGAAGGCTTTTCAGCATCTGACGAACCCAAGAATCTAGGAGAAAAAGTTTTCTTAGGTATACTAGCCACCTTCCAAGGATATGTTTCCTTATTTTTACTAAACTTGGGACATTCAATTTTGGGCGTTATCCCTAGACGTTTCTCCTTAATAAGAGAGACTTTGAGATTTGCACTATCCTTCACTTCCACCGAAGGCTTGAGTCTCGACAATTTTCCAAAACCTTCACTCGATGAAGAGCGCAATCCCTACTAAATGACCTTATCTCCCCCTCTTCTGTTCCCTCAATTAAGTAAGCATTAATAATTTGCTCTTCTAACAAATCCTCCGAAGCAGTGTAATCATCTATCTGCTTTTTATACAATGTATAACCTGCTTCGTTTATTTCGTCTAACGAGTCAAAGAACTCAGAAACCGTTAAGATTTTGTCTCTAATCTTTCTTTTTTCAAATAACATTGAGGTAGTGGGAGAGGTAGTCATTTTAGAATACTAAACCCCGCCCCTTCTAACCTATCAACGGCTAAATGCTAAACCACTACCCTTTTGACGCGCGCGCCACAACAACCCTTCTTGGCGCCAAAAATGCCTGTAAAAAAGGAACAAGAAGCCAAAATGGCGGACGCAGAAACAAAGAAGAAGGAAGGAGGGAGGGGGGTACTATCTACGCGATGGACAGCAGCGGGTCATCAATAAGCCCAGACCAGTTCAGCAGAGAGTAGCTTACTAAACTGGCAGAGTTATTAACTCTATGAGTACCTATTTTTGGCAGAGTGAAAGAAATTTTATTATCCACTTTGTCCCGTGGAAGTTAATTCTTCTTAAACAATTAATCGTTACTACTAACTCTGAAACTGAAGGAAAAAATTACAAACAAAAAGAGAAAAATAGGAGAAATAGAATTTATTAACAAAGATATCTAAAGAAAAATAATGACCTCTATGGGCTGCCAAAAGTGTCCATCTGGCTTACAAGAGTCTTGTAGTAGTAACCAAAACGGGGGAGAGAGAGTGAAGGGAAATAGAAGGAAAGAGAGATAGAGAAGGAGGAAGAAGGGGGAAAAAAGGAGGGGATCACTTACTGGAAGCTTCTGGGCGCCCTTTTACGAAAGGAACATTTAGAAAGTTCGTTTCCTTGTTGGTTTTATTTTTTGAGTTTGTGTTGTTTAAAAGTTCCCTTTTTCTTTCTTTTTCCTGGAAATTCGTTTTTCGTAGTCCTTCAGCAAGGTCGAAATTTCTTAAGGCTGAATATTCTGGTGTTTTCTGGTATCTTCGAAAACTTCCCTGCGGCGAATTTTCTGTTTAAAACTTCTATTATCTTTTCTCGATAATAATATTAGTTTTCAAGTGTCTTAGAAAACTTGGTTCTTCTGTTTAAAACTTCTATTATCTTTTCTCGATAATAGTATTAGTTTTCAAGTGTCTTAGAAAACTAGGTTCTTCTGTTCAAAACTTCTATTATCCTTTCTCGATAATAGTATTAGTTTTCAAGTGTCTTAGAAAACTAGGTTCTTCTTTTCAACTTCTATTATCTTTTCTCGATAATAGTATTAGTTTTTAAGTGTCTTAGAAAACTTGGTGCTTCTTTTCAACGAATTTAATGTCTCGTCAAGACAGAGTTGTACAACGCCTTAGTAAATTCCAGGCGTCCCTTTTTATCCGAGACCGATAGGACAGTTCAGCTGGTCTCCTCAAAGCCTTGTTCACAACTGCCCACTTTAACTCAAAATATCACACACGTGCGTCAATTTAGCGCGAAAACGTCTCATCCAATCAACGAGCATAAGGGAGTCAGGTGACATAAAAAAAGGGGGGAAGCTAGGGAAGGGGGTAGGAAAGGGGTTAAGAAGAAAGGAAGGAAGAACCGAAACAGGAGAAAAAAAAGGGAAAGAAAGATGGTGGAAGATAATTTCCACATCTTGAACTTTGCGCCTTTCGGATTATTTTGTTATTTTTAATTTTCCTGGTGGACATTTTTCTTTTGGCCGTTTTTTTTTTGCCAGAGATTATAGTCATAGGTAATTATTAACAACAAAATTGGTGCAAGTCCAGATTAGCACTTGTAAACAAAAATGAGTACCTTTTGTTTTCTTAAATAATAAAAAAGAATACTCGACGAGAACACGACTGTTTTTTGCTTTAATAAAAAATGTTTTATTCAAACGTAACAAATAAAAAATTCAATTTCAATATTTTTATAATTATATTTTTTCATGAAAATATTGAATGAATATTGCTTATCGTAATGTTTGTGAAATATTAAAAAATATTTTTATAATTATATTTTTTCATGAAAATATTGAATGAATATTGCTTATCGTAATGTTTGTGAAATATTAACAAATATTTTTATAATTATATTTTTTCATGAAAATATTGAATGAATATTGCTCATCGTAATGTTTGTGAAATATTAAAAAATATTTTTATAATTATATTATTTTTTCATGAAAATATTGAATGAATATTGCTTATCGTAATGTTTGTGAAATATTAAAAAATATTTTTATAATTATATTATTTTTTCATGAAAATATTGAATGAATATTGCTTATCGTAATGTTTGTGAAATATTAAAAAATATTTTTATAATTATATTATTTTTTCATGAAAATATTGAATGAATATTGCTTATCGTAATGTTTGTGAAATATTAAAAATATTTTTATAATTATATTTTTTCATGAAAATATTGAATAAATATTGCTTATCGTAATGTTTGTGAAATATTAAAAAATATTTTTATAATTATATTATTTTTTCATAAAAATATTGAATGAATATTGCTTATCGTAATGTCTGTGAAATATTAAAAATATTTTTATAATTATATTTTTTCATGAAAATATTGAATGAATATTGCTTATCGTAATGTTCGTGAAATATTAAAAATATTTTTATAATTATATTTTTTCATGAAAATATTGAATGAATACTGCTTATCGTAATGTTCGTGAAATATTAAAAATATTTTTATAATTATATTTTTTCATGAAAATATTGAATGAATATTGCTTTAAATGTGTATGTCTCGTCTAAACAATGAATATCTAATATGGCCGACCAGACAGGTGATAAAAAAAGTCAGATCGGAAAACGAAATGAGACCAAATTGACAACTGGCTATTTTTTTTTCTATATTTTTTTTTATTTTATTTTTTTTTTTGCTTGAACTTTGCGCTTTTCGGATTATTTTGTTATGTTTTATTTTCTTGGTGGATATGTTTTTGTCGTTGTTTTTTTTTGGGGGGGGGCGCCAGAAATTATAGCTATACGTAATTATTAACAACAAAATTGGTGCAAGTCCAGATTAGCAATTGTAAACAAAAATGAGTACCTTTTATTTTCTTAAATAATAATAATAATAATAATAATAATAATAAAATACTCGACGAGAACACGACTGTTTTTGATTTAATAATATTTTTTTATTCAAACGTAACAAATAAAAATTTCAATTTTGCTTGAACTTTGCAGTTTTCGGATTATTTTTTATTTTATTATTATTTTTTAGCCGGATTTAACTAACAGACAAAACAAAACAAAAACATGTTAGTGCTTATGCACTTATGTTACCGTTATTTTTAAGGTTTAAGTGCGTTCCCCAGTTTGAAGTGTTTCTAATGTTTTTACCCACAACTATAATTTCTGACAACCCCCAAATATCCATCAAGAAAATAAAACATAGTAAAAAAATCCAAAAAGCGCAAAAAAAACACAACATTTAAATCATGATTTTCTCTAGTTCAGATGGGTGCAGTAAATAAACTTTTAACTCGAAATGACTCCTAATGTACTAATGTACATAACATAAGACACAGAAAAGAAACATTTCTAATGCGTAAACAGCTTTATTTTCTCATATAACCACCATACGCTCTCAATGGATTTTACCTTTTTTTTACAGCGAATAAACTATTTGTTATGATACCGAGCAAAAAGTTCGATTTTTAGGGGGAAAAAAAGCTAGTATTAAAGATGGTGAGGGGGTGTCGGCGCTTTAACTGAAGTTATCTCCCTTTGGCATTTCTAAAATTCAAACATTTTTTTTTAATTCAAGATGTCTGCCTTCAACGCGCACGAAAATATTGAATGAATACTGCTTATCGTAATGTTTGTGAAATATTAAAAATATTTTTATAATTGTATTATTTTTTATGAAAATATTGAATGAACATTGCTTATCGTAATGTTCGTGAAATATTAAAAAATATTTTTATAATTATCGTAATGTTTGTGAAATATTAAAAATATTTTTATAATTATATTTTTTAAATATATTTTAAGGTATTTTTTTTTAACATTAGGTTCACCTCAACAATTCACTTTAAAATAAACTTAATGTTGTATGCACGCGCGATAAACAAATCTACTTCTCTGTGACCGACAGTGCCACCTAGTGGAAACAAATCCACTTTTCTTCACAACCGAGAAATTAGTAATATGCATGTGTATAAGCCAAAACAATTACGACTTTACTTCCTTGAGTAATTTCATGTTAAGAACGGCTTTCAGAATAGACATCCTCAACCTCCCTATGTTAAGAACGGCTTCGGAATAGACAACCTCAACCTCCCCATGTTAATTCTGGAAATTCTTAAAGGAGTGGCTTTTGCAATAAATATCCCATTTGATGGGGAGGGGGATATTTGCCCCAAATGTAACTGTGATATTCGTTGCTAGCATACCCACCCGCAAATACTATATTTAAAAAAGTGGGAGTTGGCAGTCGCAGAGAAGTAGATTCATTTATCACACGCATACATGGAAGCCAGTGAATTATAGTGCATAATACAGGTCGTTATATCCCCCAAAATACTTGTCTCTGCAAAATTTAAATGATATTTTCTCATTCAGCATAGTCGAAAACATTTAAAAGTCGTAATTTTTAAAATACTTGTGGAGGTTTTATCATAAAAAAAGCAACCAGAAATTCATGCGTTATTTTTTTTCTTTAGTTCTTAAAACTTGATATTGTAGGTCGATTTTGGAATTGAACAAATATAATTCGAAGGAAGTTGCCAGACTAAGCACATTATCTACATTTGTTCTCTGAAGCAGAAAATAAGATATTTTTGTTTTTAATTTATTGTGAAGGGGACAAACATAATATCTAAATTTTACAAATGTTGAAAGAAATGAATTTCTACAGTTAAAATAAATATTGAAAGCCATTTTTCTATTTTATTTGACATGTAAAATAATTTTTTATTAAATCTGTTAAACTGTATTGTTAATATTAAAAAAAAACTGATATTTTAGGTTCCTGTGGAAAATCTTGAATATTAAAAAGATCAGAGAGTTAAAAGATGACCTTAGTTTCTTGTGAATATGGAGTCAGCTAACAGCCAAAATTTCTTTTATTATTAATTTTCCATATCATAATTTGTATTATTTTTTCTTTTTGAATTAGTCTTTATTCTACGAAATACCAATTTTAAATTCCTAAAACTGAGTTGTTTTTTTTTAAATCTTAACAAAATCCTTGAAATTAAAATTCACATTTTTATTCAATATTAACAGATTGTAAAAGCTGCCGTGCACAAAAAAATTTAATGAACTCTTAAATCATAACTGTTTCAGCTACTTTTATATTTTAATATGTAAAAAAAAAACTAAAAAACACACACACACACAAATCGGTACGGCCAAAACAAAAACAAAAAGAGAGAGTAAGTATACTTTTTGACGAAGGCTTTCTTTAAAAATCTATCAAAAGTCAAGTAATTATCTAATCAATACGTAATTTTCACCGATTATGAAGTGAGGAATGAATTTTATAATGATATACGTTTTTATAATCGATATATATATATATATATATATATATATATATATATATATATATATATATATATATATATATATTGTCTACAACCCCTTCTTGAATTTGTGGGTACAAATATGCTTAAAACGATAAGCCGAAACTTTCATTTTTAATATACCATGCTTTTAAGTGCTTTTAAATCCTTTTAAGAATCGATACAATAAAAGAAAAGAAATTAATAAATAACTGCGCATTTTGCTAAAAAATACGATGATTTCTTTTGGCAATATCTTATTTATTCACCTATACTGGCCTAACCGTGATACTAGATGCAAAAATTGTTTTCAACACATACGACGCCTAGCATTCCCCAAATAGTTATGAATCTGGTATTGGCTAGCCTCATCATTGTTTCACTTTGGGGTTATGTAGGCAACATATATATATATATATATATATATATATATTCTCTTCTTTCTGTTTATGTACTTATTATTTATTCTTTATTATAATCATTAAACGTTTGCTTTTACTAATCGTTTACTTTTACGTTTTCTTGTTACGAGTACTTTAACGTTTATCACTGTTCTTACATATACGTGTGTGGGTGTGTATGATCTTACGTATATTACGTGAAGTCCACTGCTATATGTGCGTGTGTTCTCATTCTTACACAGTTTCTTTTGCCTTGGAAGGTTTCAGAGACGTGTATGCACAATGTAGTTTGAACATACTTGGTTGCTTTGGCCAGCGGATGATATCTTCTGGTCGCTGGTCTGCCATCTTGCTGGGGAGTGGTACTTACTGCTGCAGACAGATTCATTAATGAACAAGATGGGATTTGAAGCTTCAAATTTTTATTCAAGGCAAGCCTATCATCTCGGACCCTGATTGTCGGGAGGGACCCAATTTTCCGTCTGCTTCATCTGCTGCCTAGACCAACTCCCAGCCCATGTGGTCGTCAACTGGAAGCCTACCCACAATTCCCGTATCACCCCTTACTTCCCGGTGCATTCTATCTAGGTTGTTCAAGGATGACTTGAGTTTGATGCCTGTCAAACCTAACCTTCTGACCCTGCTAACTCGCTGATGGGAAATCAAAATATGCTTACATAACTTTCTCTTTCTAAACTACTTAGATAGCAATTAAGCTGGGATTCCCAATACTACATTTCTTCATTAACACTACTTTTTATATGTATTTTTCGTTTTATATTCTTTTTTATTTTTTAATTCACTTCCCCCACTTTTCCCTTCCTCGTTCTCCCCACCAACCTTGGTCTCTCCTCCTAACCTTTAAACTAGAAAAATAACACTCTTAATATTGGGATTATACGTCTGAATTTTAGAGCCGTACATCTCAGGATAATCTGTCAGCAAACAGAAATATGCCATGCTGCAGGTGGTGTGATTGAAAGTTTCGTTCAATAATTAAACACGTAAGAAATGCAAGTGTAACATGATATAGCGAAAAAGTATATCACGTATTTGAGTATGGAATAGAGTTTTGAGGGAGTCTGAATCTGGATTCTATACAAGCAAAATTAGTTTGAAAATGGAAGGAAAATCTAAACCATTAAAACCTTCATGTCTAGCTGTCTGCATCTCTAAATTTTCATCCTTACAACTAACTTAGAAAAACTGATCAAGAAGTAATTAATTAATAAGATAATGGTCTCTCCTCCTCTGAAAAATTTCTCTTTAAATAAAACCTTTGAAAACTAGAAAATCTTCATTATTTTACTACACGTGTAATTTTTGTCTGTTAAATTTATCTAAAGTGAGAGCCAGACCTCAACCACCATGAGGAGATCAGAAGTCAATTACCCTAATTTAATCGAGCATTACACAAAAAACCTTAATCACTTGAAAACGAAAACGCAAGTGAGAAAAACTATGTGTTTATAAAAAGACTATATGAACTTCTGTTGAACATTAAAATATTACATTAAGTAAACCAAGCAATTTATACCGAGTGTTCTGGGAAACAAAATTATACTTTCTTGATATCATGATGCTGCAAAAGTAAATAATAATGCCACAGTCTAATTTCAAATATAATTAGAAATACAAAAATTGCTACAGTTTTTAGTTTCTTTTTCTAGATAAAAACATCACAGAGTTACACATTTCTCCCATCGTTTAATGCATTTATGGAGAAAGTTTTTGTAGAAGATGCAGAAATTGAGAAATCAAGCTGCATCTCTGATTATCGGAGTGATATTTTGCAGGGACATATTTGCTGATCTGATCCCACCTCTTAATGTTGATTTTTATTTATTTAATTTTCTATTAAATGAAGTACAATAAGCCTCATAATGATGATAGCTTTATTGAATTTCCTATAAAATGAAGTACAATAATCTACTGTAATTGAGTTAAACATTGCCAAGAAATCTCTCATCTCCATTCCTGCCATTATTGAACGTTTCTTGTTCTTTAAAAAATCTTACAACGCTTAATAGATATTTAAACATGAATACTCGATATAAAATAGATATTTTATTGAGGTAGTAAATTTTAGAAGTAAAAAACCTGTTAAGACGTGACCTTGGCATAAAAGTTGTGTTCTTTCATTTTAAACATTTACTTGAGAATAAAAACTTTTTTATTTAAATAAAATTATCAACATAATCAAAGGATTCTATTCTTTTCTCTTTTTAGAGAAGTGCCACATACATTACAAAAATATGGCTTTTTAGTTTTTCTTATTTTACTTTGTAGGAAATATCGAAATTACTTGGCATGTGTGAATGCTTTAAAAGTTTGGTATTGTAACAAAAACAGAAAAAAACACTAAATAAGTTACCAAGTTGGTTTTATCATAGGCGATCACTAGAGCGATGCAGACTGTTGCATTTCTATACAAATGATAAAAAGGTGAATAAAAACAGACGTAAACAGAAACAAAAAAACAGAAGACGAGTAAGAAGGCGTTCTACGTAGTTGTGTGCAAATAAACTTGAAACAGTGTCAAGTTTTGGATTTAGACGGTTTGACAACAGAGTTTGTGTTTGGGAGTTGAAAATTTTTACAACAGAGTGTCAAATTTGGGAGTTGGAAGTTTTAAGATTCAAACCGTCTCTCTTGCACTTGGTTCACCAGATATATTTATCAGGTACTTTGTTAAATTCTTTTAAGTAATTTTATTTGCTCCTATGATTACTGGAATAGATTTCCCTAAAATTCCAGCTTCTTTTCTATCTACTTAGAAGCATTGATAATCAAATTTTGTGTATTTTTGAAGCAGATTTATTTTCTGATTTTGTCATATCTGTAAGAAAGTCTTGTGAAAAATGATTGACCAGTTTACTGACAGACGCTGTTCTGCTGGTTCTTGTTTTGTGATGCTGAATACAATTTTGAGGTATTGATTTCGGAAAATCATCAAATATTGTTTCTCACATGCATTTCATATGACTCAAGGAAGTAGACATCTGTTCAAAAGAAGAACCACATACTTCACAAGAATGTGGTTTCTCTCTGGTTTGAATCTCTTTTGCACTTGGTTCACCAGATATATTTGCCAGGTAGTTTTTTAAATTCTTTTGTCTAATTTGATTTGCTCCTAGAATTACTGACATAGAAATTTTCCAACGATTCCAGTTTCCTTTCTATCTACTTAGAAGCATTGGTAATCAAACTTTGATTGTGAGCAGTCATTATAACTCTGTCCTTATCATAGTGAAGACATTCTCTTTAAAATCAGTCTATAACGTCTCCCTTATTTATATAATAATAATAATAATAATAATAAATCCAGAAAAGACTAGTCACACTCTTATTTGGCCCATTTTTCCAATTTTCTGAAATGCAAGTTGGAGTATTTTAAACTACTATTTTGTGTGATTTTCGAAGCAAATTTGTTTTCTGATTCTGACATATTTTTTAAGAAAGCCATGTGCAAAATGGTTGGTCAGTTTCCAATATGACTTATCTGCAAAAGAACAGCCACATACTTCACAAGAATATGAGTTGTCTCTTTTTCTGAAATAAACGAAGTTCTCAGAAATCAAGGGGCCCACAACCAGGGGCTAACACTTGAACTCTATATGAGATACATAGATATTCGAATGTTCCATTTAAGTTCTATATCTCTCAAACACTGAGTTAGTAAAGAAATTTTCTCTTTTTTTCGATTTAACTTCAGTCAGTCTTAAGATATCAAGGGGCTCCCTCCTGGAGCTAACACTTTGTAGTGAAAAATGAAGAGCCGAATACCTTTGTAAAGGTTTTATTCACAAAAGAAAGCAAGTCACAAATAGCGTTAATTACGCAGCATTTATAGTTAATGGAAGAGTTCATTCAAGGGATGAGCGGTTAGGGATATTTCACTTTCCCCTCCAAGTTTTTTTTTCGTTGTTATTTTATTATTTTTTTTCATTATTTTTTTCTCTAACTTTTTTTTACCTATAATTTAAACTTTTTTTTCGTGCCTTACTTAGTAATGAAGTCCTTGTATTTCTCAGGAAATTTCAGTATTCTGCCAGATCTACTCACCGGCTCGGTTGGCATTTTGCTCTCAACTGGTTCCCCACGGGTGTTTTCTTCTATATCTCCAGGATATTGTATACATTCGTTTTCACTCCCTGGCTTACTCACAGGTGGCATGCAACCATTCTCTAACGTGGCATAATTTACAGCATAGGTCCCGAAGATCTTGTAAGGAATAAGTGAGAGCAGATATTCGGGAAAACGTATCAGTGACAATATTTTCTCTACCTTAAATTGTGACAGTTCAATGCGCCAACAGCATATTTTGTCATTTTTGATTTCCTGGTATTATTAAACATGAAGCTAATACTTTTTTGGTCCGTAATTACAGTAAACTGTTTACCAAGGAGAAAATGTCGCTACTTACGTAGTGCTTCAACAATAGCAGCTGGTTCTTTTTCTACCGCGTGATGTTTCGTTTCACTAGGGCTTAGTGTTCTGGAATAGAATGATTCTCTTGATTAAGGTGGCATTTCAAGTAGAGGTTTAAGACGTTCGTAGTCGGGTGATATCTGGTTGTTTTTGATAGTGTACCCAAGTAATGTTATCGTTGAGACTGTTTTTTTTTATTAAGCGTGATGTACTGTTTAGCAACCTCATAAAATTTTTGAAGATTATAGTCATGCTCTTTTTGGGTTTTTCCACAGATAGTAACATTATCCACATAGACAAAAGTATCTACTAATTGCTCTTTGCTGACAATGCCGTCAATGGTCCTTTGGAAGGCGCTTACTCCATTAGTAACCCGAACGGCAGGTGAGTAAACTGGTATAATTTACCATTCGCCTTGAATGCTGTAAATTTACGATCCTCCTTACTGATGGGGACTTGATGGTATGCTGATTTAAGATCAAGCGTAGTGAAAACATTATACCTGTCTATTTCCTCGACAATCTTTGATATACTTGGTATCGAATAAGCGTCTAATTCAGTAAATTTGTTGATTGTGTCGCTATAATCAATCACCATTCCTTTTTTTTCGGTTTTCATTCGATGTTACAAGAACTTGCGCTCGCCAAGGTGAAATTGAGGTTTCTATAACATTTTCCTCCAACAATTTTGCAGTCTCTGCTCTTATAAATTTGCTATTAGCAATTGTGTGGCGACGTGACTTGGTGCTGATTGGTGTTGTTTTCGTAGAGAGATGAGAAAATAATGGGGGAGGAGAAACGTTCATGGATGGAAAAAAGGTATTCTTGGTGACTGCTCCGATAATAAGTTCTTCCTCCGGTCCATCGAATTTGAAAGTTACCATCTTGTATCTGCCGAGAATATCTTTTCCTATGATTAAGTCGACAAATAAATTTTAATGACCTCCACTATTATGTTAGAGTGTACATTATTATTTAGAGAGATATCGACTTTAGTTTCTCCCACAATTTTCGCACACGTTTTTGGGTCGGCTAATGATATTTCTTTGTTTTTGGGAATAATTTCGAGGTTCATTTTTTTGCAATATTGTCGTTAATGAAAGTCCCCACACTACCAGAATCTATCATGGCATTGACAGTGAATCTATTTATTTTACACTTAGTAAAAGTGTCTTTTTTCCTTCCTAGACATGCGAGACTCGGGAAATCAGTGTCTTCATTTAACACCGCTGACACGGAAGATTTGCAGACTTTGGCCCAGTGTCCATTTTCAAACACTTATTGCAGTTCGACTCCCATGCTGGACAAAGGCGATGCGGATGACGAGAATTCCCGCCGAAAAAAACAAATTTCCTTTGGCCTCGTTTTTTTTTTGTGTTGCAGCCAGACTCGTATTTTCTCCTGAAGCGATTATTGGCGCAGAAATAACACTCTCCTGGTTGTAACACACAGAGTGTTTTTCTGCTTGTTCCAGAGATCTTGCCATCTTGTATGCTTCCCGAAAAGTTAGCGAGGATTTCTCGAGAAGTCGTTGCCGAATTGAGGAGGAGGAGATACTGCTAATAAAAGCCTCCCGCATATACTGGCTTTTATTTGTTTCAGCACTCACGACTTGGAAGTTGCATGTCTTAGCGAGGTTTTCCAACTGTAGCCTGAAAGAATCATCTGCTTGCGCTGGTTGTTGTTTCATGATTATAAGTTGGTGTCGGTTGTAAATGATATCAGTAGGCCTGATGTATGCCGCGTCCAGAGCTCTCATGGCAGATGCATAGTCGCTTGTGTCACTGATTATTTCGTATACATCAGCCGATATGCTATTTATCAAAGCATAGAAGTCAGTTTGGGTGTTTCCAGTTTTTTTCAGTGCCGTTAACCGTATGTAAGTAATTCAAAAACGTGAGTTTCCAGTGTTTGTACTTTTTTCAGCATTGAAGGCTGTAGACTCGGTGCCGAATCGTTCGGGACGAAGTACTTGGTCCATTTCTTTTGTGAATAAAATTGGGCTTGTTTCATATTACAATATCGTGTTTGATAGCTTTGTCTTTTATGTATCTGCCCGCCTGTATTTCTTTGTCATAGAACATGATCACTTTTCCGTGTGATGTTATCGGTGGTTGTTCATGTTCGCAGATGTTCGTTGCTCTGTCAAGTTGCATCTCTCCACAGATCTTCCAATGGAGGTACTTACATACTTTGTTGTGACGGGCAGTGTAAAGACCATCGGCCAATAAGATTGGACATGCACACATTAGGTGGCTTGGGCTCTCAATTGCAGAGTGGCAAAACCGGTATTGGCCATTTGCTTGTAAGCCGGCCTTTTTCTTTAACTTTCTGGTATGATTGATATCTCCCTAAGATTCCAGTTTCTTTTAATATCATACATGAGACATTGATATATGGCCTGTTTCTCCCTTTCAGCTCTGTTCAGACATCCATCATTAATGACACTTCAACCAAGGTTCTCACTCTGACTTATTCCTTATAACTATGTAAGGTTTGGCAGCAGCATTTTCAAGGTAGGTGGCTGTAGGGATTACATATTTGTAATGTATGGTATATGAGTCATTTCTAACTGTTCTTTAAGGTTGATGTTCCCAGAACTTGCTGCTACACTGAATGTTTATTTTTTTACAGATGGTCCAGTGGAGGTACTTACATACTCCATCATGTCTTGCTGTGTAGTAGCCATCTTTTAAAAGAAACTTTCAACTCGATACCAGATGACTCACACTTTCCGATTCCGTGTGGCAGAATCTGCATTGTCTCTTTTTTTTAATTTTCTTCCTTTGAAGATTGTAAGGCTGGGTATGGGGCAGCCAAACCAGCTGTCAACATTGCCCTGCTTTTTATTGAAAACAATCAAAAGCTCTTTTTAGTATCCTCGTTGTTACCTTAAGTGCAACTGTCTGCATCTCTTTTGCCCTTGGTTCACCAGGAATATTAATTAGGAAGGACTTCAGGTTCTTCTTCATAAGCCCTATGGCACCTATAAGAACTGATATGATGCAACCAATCTGACATTGTTTCCTGTATATGTTTCCAGATGATGCAACCAATCTGACATTGATACAAAAAAAGAACCAAATATTAAACCAGAATATTTTTTTTCTCCTGTATGTTTTCATATGAGGAAATAAAGGATAATTCCATGCAAAAGAACAATATACTCACAATAATGGAGTTCGAGTTTTTTAATTTCATTTAATTTGTTTTTGATGTGATAGAGCATTCTGCTAAATGTCAAACCTTCTCCCATTAATTTACTCCAACCGAGGGATCTTTTAAAGATTCTAACAATCCCTGTAAGAGCAATTTATTGTATTTCTCTTGAACTTAGTTCACAACATCTAATCACTAGATAGTTTATGAAATTCTTTTCTTTTCTATAGGCCAGGACCATTAGGGACGCCTCGTATGTGTTTTCATATGAGTCAAAAAAGTTGCCCTCCATGCAAAATTTAAACCACATACTTCACAAGAATGTGGTTTCTCTCCCGTATGTGTTTTCATATGACTCAACAACTGTGACTTCCGTGCAAAAGAAGAACCACATACGTCACAAGAATATGGTTTCTCTCCCGTATGTGTTTTCATATGACTCAACAACTGTGACTTCTGAGCAAAAGAAAAACCACATACGTCACAAGAATGTGGTTTCTCTCCTGTATGTGTTTTCATATGACTCAACAAATTTGACCTCCATGCAAAATTAAAACCACATACTTCACAAGAATGTAGTTTCTCTCCCGTATGTGTTTTCGTATGACTCAACAAATATGACTTCTGTGCAAAAGAAGAACCACATACTTCACAAGAATGTGGTTTGTCTTCCATATGTATTTTCATATGACGCAACAAACTTGACTTCTGTGCAAAAGAAGAACCACATACTTCACAAGAATATGGTTTCTCTCCCGTATGTGTTTTCATATGATGCAACAACTTTGACTTCCATGCAAAAGAAGAACCACATACTTTACAAGAATGTGGTTTCTCTCCTGTATGTGTGTACATATGACTCAAGAAATTTGACTTCCATGCAAATGAAGAACCACATACTTCACATGAATGTGGTTTCTCTCCCGTATGTGTTTTCATATGACTCAACAAATGTGACTTCCTTGCAAAAGAAGAACCACATATTTCACAAGAATGTGGTTTGTCTCTCATGTTTGCTTGCATCTGATTACACAAAAAGTAAAAATCCAATGAAGTGTATGATGATAGGCATGCTAATAAATTTCAACATAAAATCATTTAATGAAGAAATTTATAATTATTTTGAACCTTTTTAAATCGCCAATGATGAAAAGTTCTTATCCATTAATGAATTTCTTTTCATTCTTGTAAATTCTGGAAATATAAAATGAATTTTTTAAAATACATTTCATGTGGTAAAATTGTATTATGTTGATTTTTATAAAAATATCCAAAACATTTATTGGTAATGAATTTTTAAAAAATGAGTATAGTTTTATTAAATACTGTTTAGTAAACAAAATTTTTTTTAATTTAACTAAAAATAATCACGTTTTTTTCATTTTGTGGGTGAAGTTTGATTATTCATATTATTTGGATTCTTCAGAATAATGTTCTCATCTTTTTCATAATGTTTCTATTTTACCTTCCATCTTATTCAGGTGTTTTTTGTCGAATCTTTCCCTTGAACTAAGAAATCTTTACATAATTCTGAATCGCACCCTTTATTTAGTATATGAGATTAGCATGCTCTTGGATTGTTAGTGATGACTGGGTAAAAATTCCTAAGTAATTTTAAATTCTATTTTAAATCTCACTGAGGATTGAAACTTCAACATTCAGGAGTATGTAACTTACAACTGAATTTACTTAGAACTCTAACAATAGCACTATGGCTCTGGCAGACAATCCTAGTATGAATTTGCGGAACTATTTTTTCTAGACACTTTTTATTACTTATTACTAAATATATCCATAAACATGTTAATATATATATATATATATATATATATATATATATATATATATTAACATTATTTATAAATGGTTTCTATGTAGTGTTAATACTATACTAGATATGTTTAGTAGTTGATCATCGGAATATGCACTGTTCCCTTAAGCAGATTATGCTTCATTGTTTACCTCCATCTATAATTTCTTCTTTATTGCATAACTAGCCTGGGTAGCCAGCGTTGCCCGGGTGTTTGTAGATGTGCGTTGGGCAAAATAAATGAAGTTGTAGTAGGCAGGCAGGCTCAGACTGGTGATGCAAAGGTGGAAAAGAAAGTTGAGGTGTGTGTAAAAGTGTTGGTTGAGCAAAAAAAACAAAGGAAAATTGCGAACACAAAAAGTGGTAGTAGGCAGGTAGGCAAACCTGTACCGCGAAGGAGGAAAAGAAAGTGAAAAAATGTAACATCAAAATGACATAGGTTTAAATTAAATTTTACCCCTTGTATTATAGATGGTAGAGGGTTGCCCTTTTCCATCCACATATATTCCACCATAACTGATTTTTCAATTTCTCCATATATTACAGCTTTTCAATGTTTTTTTTGACCTTACTGTTATTGAATGACATGGCTCACTATTTGACGCATGCAAGTGTCGAAGGTGAGAGCATCTGCAAAAAGCATGTCATATATATAAAACATAGAAAAAGGAAAAGGATGAGAGGCCTACAGTCAGCCAGGAATGAGCATCGCACAAGCATTATTTACTCTACCAACCTCCCGGTTCACACTCTCCATCTCTAGCTAGGCACACACATATCATGCAGTATGAGAAAGAGAAAATAAAATTATTTATATTTTTATACAAAAACAAATCAACATCGCAGTCCACACTCTCCATCTTAACAAAAATTGATTGTAAGTTGTATTGTTATTCTTTCATCAGTAGCATTTGCTACTGTTATGATGGAGTAGCAGCTATTTTCAAATAGACGGTGGCTACAGATGGTGGGTGGACCATGTAGAGCAGTATTTAAAGGTGACCAGAGCAGTGGATGAAGAAAAATATCGGATAGCTCTCTTAACCACATGGGGCCTGGTCGAACAATCATGACCAGACTAATCTTAGACAATGAAAGTTTAACATGGGTTGATTTGAAGAGGTCTTTAGAGAACTACTATGGAATTGTCACAAACCCTAACAAACAAAGTTGAATTAGCAAACGTGAGACAGGGTAGGTTAGAAGGTGTACCTGACTATATGCACAGGATAGTTGGATTAGAATAAGGCGCTTTTAGTGGGATAGTCCAGAGAAGCAGACTATGATCTTCAAGTGGCTTGTCAGAAAGCCTTAGAAGAAGTTAAATGGAGAATCTGGCCTCATGCATACAACGAGTATAAAAACTATCCCATGGAGGTTTGTAGCAGATACTAGTCGAGACTATGGGTCTAGCCAGTTCCTGAAATATGGAGACAGACATAAAAGAGGAAACCAAGTACAGAGTAGGGGACTAGGATTTAAAACTAGAGAGAAGGAAAGAGGCAGATAATTAGGTGTTACTATTTTGTTGAGGTGGGCAACATACAGAAATTCTGCAAGAACCATATCCAGGGAAACCAGGAGAGCTTCATTCATGCAATGCCACCCAGCTGAATAAGGGCATACCAATACCATACTTGATAATATGGGCGCATCATATTCTGTTTTGATTAGAATTGAGGGAAATAATTATAGAAGTCTGGTGGATAGGGGCTCAGAGTTGTCAGTAATAAATAGCAGTGTTTTTGAAGCACTTAGACAGGAACCTGAATTATGTGATAAAAATTTAAGAACAGCTAATAGGTCCCCATTAATTGTAGAAGGGCTTGCTCGATTAAGAGTAGAGATAGAAAGTCAGTCTTTCCACCATGACTTGTTTGTTGCAGAGAATCTCAACATAAGTGTGATAAAAACTGTGAGTACTTAAGAAAAATGGGGTGAGGATGTACTTCGATTAAGCTGAAATGATGCAGGCAGATGTAATTGAAAGATTGAATAGCCCATGGAGTATTCTGATTGTGTAAGTAGAAAAGAAGGATGGTAGTTGTAAAGTGTTGAAACATTATGTTGAACAAAGATGGCAGTAGAAAATAAAATCGGCAAAGAGTCAATGTAGTCAATGTCTCAACACTTTACAGGTTATGTGCCATCGACTTTGCTTTGACGGATCTAAATTTGAATTGTGGCAGGTGAAATTCCTGGTGTATTTAAGATACGAAAACTACACAAACTTATTCAATCTTCACAAGAGAATCCTAATGACACTGAATTCATCCAAAAATATGTGTATATTTTTGCAGAACTGATTCAATGCTTAGGCGACAGAAGTCTATCTGATTATAAGAGATGCCTTGGATGATGAGTAACCTCATCAAACGCATTAAACCTCTTAAATCAAATATTTTGCTAAATTCTCACCAATGTCAATTTTTTTTTATTCAATTTTCACCCCGAACAAGGCACAGTGCCACTTTGAAGTAGGGGCCTACTATCAGGGACATAATTCGCAGGGGCATTATGAAGGGAGATGAATAGGAAGATGTTTGTTCACATAAACGTTAGACCGAGGAGTTTAAAAGAAGTACTTTTAGGCAATGTGTTCTTGGCCATTGCTATTGGTGGTAGAGAAGGTTTCTTGTAGTTATTGAAGGAAACAAGCTTTAACGAGAATTAGAATTTTATTGAAACTTGCTGCTCAATACAATTTAAAAATACATGAAATGGATATAAAAAATGCTTGTTTAAATGCTCTGATTGACTTTGAGATATATATTCCTCCCAATTTTGTATGGAAACTGAATAAATCACTGTACAGTCTAAAAGATGGCACTCACAATTAAAATTTTACAATTAAAATTTTACAATTAAAATTTAACACTCCATAATTATTTAATAGAACAAGAATTCAGGCAGTGTCCCATAGAGGTGTGCATGCATACCAAAAATATGTGTAATAAATACTTGATTTTGGTGTTTTGGGTTGACGATATATTGCTCACAACAATTTTGAGACAACACTTTAAAAGATGTTAAAAAATAAGTTAAACAAAAAATATGTGTAATAAATACTTGATTTTGGTGTTTTGGGTTGACGATATATTGCTCACAACAATTTTGAGACAACACTTTAAAAGATGTTAAAAAATAAGTTAAACAAAAAATATGTGTAATAAATACTTGATTTTGGTGTTTTGGGTTGACGATATATTGCTCACAACAATTTTGAGACAACACTTTAAAAGATGTTAAAAAATAAGTTAAACAAAAAATATGTGTAATAAATACTTGATTTTGGTGTTTTGGGTTGACGATATATTGCTCACAACAATTTTGAGACAACACTTTAAAAGATGTTAAAAAATAAGTTAAACAAAAAATGTAAAATTACCAATCTTTGCCGATTGTCATAGTTCCTCGGTATAAAGTTTACCTGCGAAAATGAAACTATAACAATGAACCAATCATGGTACATTGAAAAAATCCTGCTGAAGTTTGGAATGTGAGATTGCTAACCACCACCATTGAGATTGATATAAATAAGAATATAGAGATCGAAACTAAATTAAGAGACGATCGATTATACAGAGAAATTATTGGAAATCTAATTTATTTGATGACTGTCGCTATGCCTGATATATTTTACACTGTAACAAAGCTATCCAAAAACTTATCAAAACTGACAATTAAGGACTTAACTCATGCAAAACAAGTCCTTTGTTATCTACAAGGAACAAGCTTATCAGTCATTGATGCAATAAAAGCCCCACTTGGGTCAGCCAAATACTTGCTAAACTTAGATCTGAAATCAGGGTACAGACAGGTAAAATTACTGTATTTGGATAATATTTTAATATCCTAAGATACTATGGAAAGTCACTTAGATCACATAGATAGGATACTACTAGCCAGTTTACATAAGTACAAGCTCAGGATTAACACTATCAGTGTGGGGTTTAAGGAGAAGTACAGAATTTGGGGTTCAAATTAGTGAATGGTGTATATAGCCAGAACTGGACAAAGTCAAATCGATAAAATCCAACTCCAACTTGTGTGAGAAAAGTCAGAGCTTGGATTGGTATGACGTCATATTATTGATTATTTATAAAATATATTTCTGAGATTGTCGAGCAGTTAGTTCATCTAATGATGAAATATGTGGAGTTTTAATGTGACGTTACATGTCATTTTGCCTTTGATAGCCTAAAACCAAAGCTCACAGATATGGTTATACTGGCTTATCTTGATCCTGAGAAGAATTACAGAATGTACACAGATGCCCCAATCATGCGATTGGGGTATGTTTGTCACAAATTTTGTGTCACAGATTTTATCAATTTGACTTTGTCCAGTTCTGGCTATATACTCCATTCTCAGGAGAGACATTACGAGCCGGTCTTTGTTTTATCATTACTTCCATAGCAAGTGCTCGTCTGAGCTCCAATCCCTGGTGCCCCCTCACAGATCTTTCATGAAAAAACACCCGTCTAGCTGAAACCACTGTCAAAAATTTTCCCCACTCTTTATCTGTGCCAAAACCAAAACGTAGATTCCATGAACAAAGCTTCTTTCTTAGAAGTGCACGCCTGTGGAACTCTGTTCCGTCTGCCTGTTTCCCACCTCACTACAACCTGGATGTCTTCAAGTCCAACATAAACAAATTCCTGATGAAGCGTCCTCTTAACTAAGACACTTTATCAAATCTCAACCCTAACGTACTGTACACACTATAACCCTTAACCCCGAGTGGCTTCCAGTCCTTGATAAGTGGTGACCACCTTGTAAAAAAAAATGATCTATGATCTGAGCGAGGGTAATGATGTTAAAAACAAATTTGCTTCTTATTTCATAAACTTAGTGATATGCAGACGAGATGGTACTTGAGAAGGAAGGACACTGTGTGTGTGGACGTCTAGTCGAGACAATGAGGATCCTGGTAGAAATAGATGATAGCAATTACTTCAATCATTTTGCTTGAGCCAAAATAGTTTTCAACATATCAGAAGCTTGAGGGTTCATCAGTATCGCACGACCATCCTACGTTGTTGGGTTTTTATTAAATTAGGGAACCAGAGAAAGATAATTAAATTTTTAGATTCAAAGATGCAGAACAAAAAAGTTCATAGAGATGGACAAAATAGTGTATTACTTGTCCCAACCCGACACCAAACTATTGATGAGGTTATATGTACCGTCACATCTTTAAAAAAAAATAGTGGTAGTATAATACCAGGACAATAATGGTCATGGAAAAGACGTTTTATGCAATTTAGCAAAAATATTTCTAGTGGTGTTTATTTAAGGAGCTGAATGAATACGAAGGAAATGTATCAAATGTACCAAACCAGAGATCTGATGAAGCAACAACCTCAAATGCAGAAGTGCAATCTGCCTCCTTTTCCTTTCATAAAACTGGCATTGGATATTTTTAGGCCCAAAGACACTTTTGCGTAACCAGTACATAGTGATTTTCATTGATATCGTATATTGGTTGGCTGGAGGCTTTTGCAGTTCCTAATAAGCCAGAAATGGTGGTGCATCTGTTGTTGGATGAAATTCTCCTCAGATTTGGGCACCAACCCAGCTGTTAACAGATAATGAGCCGGAAAATATTAACAAAGTGATGAAGAAGGCATTGAAGGACCTCAACATACATCATGTAACAACATCAGTTTATCACCACACAAAGAAATAGAAAGATTTCATAGGATGATGCATAACAGTTAAGCCAATATATATATATATATATATATATATATATATATATATAAGTGAAAGTGCCTGTCTGTGTGTGTGTGTCTGTGTACATTTCCCTATGCAATAACTCTGTCAATTTTAAGCCTACAGATTCGGAATTTGATATACAGGGTACTGAGATTTGGGAAAATCGATGTCATTGGTTTTCAGACAGAAATTTGGGGATTAAGGGATCAAAGTTCAACGATTTCACCTTTGAGAACTCTACCAAACTCCTCCTACAATTTCGGGTCCAAACACGTGAAATTTTAGATATAGATTTCTTGGACATGGATCTAACTTAATAACTTTATTTGAGCCCTAAACAATAAATTTTAAGGGGTCATAATAGGGGTTTAATTTAAAAAATTCACCTTTTTTTTTGGCTCAGCATACACCTCAAAATACCCGTGCAACGCTGGGCACCCATGCTAGTATATATATATATATATATATATATATATATATATATATATATATATATATATATTATATAAACCAAATGTTGGCAGCTGTCAGATTTCATGTGAGCTAAACTACAAATAACGAAATTATCACCATACTATTTGCTCTACAACAGAGACGTGATTCTGCCATTAGATAATATATTAATGCCTTGTAGAGTATACTATGCTGATGAGTAACACTGGATCACTCAAAAAGTGATGCATCGATGTTTTTGGTAAGGAATAACATTCAGGAAGTTAGGAAAAAACTGATAGAGAACAAGGATAAGAAAATAAAGTCATTAGATTTTAAGATTGGAAATCTGGTTTTTTATAAGAACCACCAGAAGGTGCATGTGGAACATCTGTGGGCAACGTTGATTGAGGAAAGTCCAATAAGTTGGATAGTGATTGAGCCACAGAACAAACTGATATCCCAATATGGAGAAGTCAACATCAATGGGAAAGGCTATTGATAGAACGGAGAGTCATAACACATAGCATGACATCGAAAATTGCAAATATTTTGAACACGAGTTATCTCCCATTTGCATCAATTGTGTTGTCAACCACAATAATAGGATCCATTTGGAAAGGCCTAGAGTTGGCTCGGAGTTTGGAAGTGGGGAAGAGGAACAAGTGAGATGGAATTGTTTAGGTTGGGTAAGATCTATATTCTTTTTTAAAAAAAAATATTCTTTTCTCAGGGTTTGTTCTATATGTGACACTTTGGAAGATGATTTCGGCTAACAATTTTGTCAGAGTATGTGAAGTGTTATGAATGAGTTATGAAAGAAAAGATTATGAGAAAAACAAAAGAAATGTTTTTTCTTGTTTTTAAACTCGAGCATCAAAGTCATCGAGTGTCATCTACCGATGTTAATTTTAAATTATCAGATGGTATTCATCATGCATCGCGATTTCCCCATATTAAGACATTTAACAAAAGAAAAAAAGAAACTTATTCTTGGAAAGAAAAAATTCAGTTAACAAGACAATAACGAATTTTTCAAATATTAAGCAATGTAATTCCTTATGAATGGTTCCCACCACTGATAAATAAAGAATTACTTAGCTTACGATCCATAAATCTACTTGTTTGCGGCAATTTTAAATATGATATTCGTTTTCAGCATACCCAACAACCTATAGAATTCGTCATGGTAAAGATGACTGTTAAGGTTGAAAGTAAGTAACAATTTACCAAAACGGCTTTCAGGCAGCCCCTCCCCCAAATATTACCGCGTGGCCAGAAAGTCGGTGCTCATGTTACATTAAATTTATATAGAAAAGTGATCCTCACCTTTTGAAAAAAAATAATTTTCTCATGTCATGAAAACTAATTCTCTGCACCACTTTTGAAGTATTTATTCATTTTCAGCATCCTTGAAAACCTATAAAAGTCGTCATTGTAAAGAATATTTGTAATTTTGAAAGATTTTAGACATTGACCTTTTTTTATATTTAAGTCATTAGTGAAAACAAAACCTGATTTTTTAAACTTGTGCAACGGTTAAAAACATAAAATTAAATTTATAAAATTATTTATTTATTTTTGGTGAACGATAAAGAAGTTATTTTTTTGTTTAAGTCAGTTTAAAATAAAAACAATCGACAGCGAAAAATTTCAACAATAAATCAACATTTTCATTAGGATTATTCGCTTTTTTTTTTTTTTTTTTTGATTCCATGTTTCAATAAAGACACAGGGACACTGATAACATAAAGAATTACGTATTGACCGTTTTTATGTTTAAGTCAGTATAAAAACAAAATTTGATAGATTAGTGACCATTCGATATTAATCCGGTGAAAAAAAAACTATGAAAATAAAAAATACACATACGTGCGCCATGAAGTAATACTTACGTTTTTGTTTTATAATCTGCTTTCGATTAACTTTATCTGCTTTTATAAAGGAAACGATTTTTTCAAATGTGATTGACTTTACAAGCTCAACTTAACATTCAAGATGACGAACGGAAGAGCAAGTTCGCAGAAAACAAAATTGAAGAGGAAAAATAAAAAAAAATAAATTATTTCGAAATAGAGCCAATCTATTTGGTGAATATCACGGATAAAATTAGTATTATTTTATTTAACATTTTAATATTTACATGAGAGAGAACAGATTACAAGTTTCATCTTTATTAATTCTCTAATTCGTTGCACGTGCAATTTAATGGCGGAAACTGATAGTTTTTTAAGCCTCCGTTTCGTATTTTTATTTATTTATTTTTAATATAGATTTCCGATTATTTCTGGATTTTGTTTAAAAGATTAATCTATGTATACAGTAATACAAATCCGATTAATCTAAAGTTAATCTATACGAGAAAAAATTAAAGAGATTAAATGTAAAAAATTACAGGTGAAAAAAAATTGAAAACTGTTATCACGTTGGAAGAAACTGACAAATTCATCTAAATTTAAAAGTTAAATAAATTCCTTATAAAACCCCAAAATTCCCATTAAGAATAAATACTAGTTTTCTTGGCCTATTTCAAAGATAATTAGTAAAATAAAAGGTAATATTGGCAGGTTTCTTACCGGCTCCCGCAACGAAAAATAGTTCGTCCCAAAGTTGTATCAAAAAGCGGAACTTGATGTAAGAACGGAAACGAAACGAAAACTCTTCCATTTTTTTTTTTTTTTTAAAATACTGCCATAATTAGTTTTAATTATTTTCTTCTGTATCTTAACTTTTCACCGCAACAAAAAATAAAGTAGAAAAATATTTTGTAATAAAAAATATATTAGTTGCATTAAAAATAATTAATAATAATTCACGGGTTTGTGGAATTTTGCCAACAAACCAAAAAAATGACAAAGCAAGATAAGTTACTCTTCTACCTACCTGGATAAGTTTTCTATGTTAATGTTTTTATTTGTTTCAATAAGTTACTCTTCTACCTACCTTGATAAGTTATGTATTTTAATGTATTTCCATGCTTTTATTCGTTTAGATAAGATACTCTTCTACAAACTTGAGTAAGTTATGTGTTGTAATGTTTTTTATTTGGTTCGAGTTCGATGAGTTACTCTTCTACCTACCTGGATAAGTTATGTATTTTAATGCTTTTATTCAGTTCAATTAGTTACTCTTCTACCTACCTGGATAAGTTATGTATTTTTACTGTTTTTATTCGGTTCAATTAGTTACTCTTCTACATACCTGGATAAGTTATGTATTTTAATGCTTTTATTCAGTTCGACGAGTTACTCTTCTACCTACCTGGATAAGTTATGCATTTTAATGTATTTTAATGCTTTTATTCGGTACAAAAATCGCTTATGGCCACCGCGTTACATTACATGAAACATGCGGAAAAGTATCTTTTCAGTAGCGTGAAAATTTGATTTAAGAGTAAATGTATTCATTATAAGGCCTCGATAGTTCGAACTGAGTTGTCTCCTTGTTTATTAAATTTATAAAAAGATGTTAGTTTTCAGCACACATGAAAACCCTTAGTAAACAAGTTTTTGAAAGCAGATTTTGTGTCTACCAGGTCACAATTACCAAATAACCCCATAAAAAAATTACCAGACCCCCCTACCCCCTATAATGTTGAAGGGGGGGTCCTGTCTGGCGGGAATCAAACAGCATTAAAGAACGACAACACAGACATAGGCGTTAACAATAGAACGGTCGCCAGACAACTGCCGCCTGAGCTTACTTTATTAGAGAATTGCTCATCTAGGGTTATGTCCCTTTACTTGTGGACATCCCTCCCCATCTTGGTGGGACGACCTGTCTTATTTTAATTTTTACTATTTTTTTTTAATTTTATTTATTTATTTTTAGCTTACTTTATTAGAGAATTGCTCATCTAGGGTTATGTTCATTTACTTGTGGACATCCCTCCCCATCTTGGTGGGACGACTTGGCTTATTGTAATTTTTACTATTTTTTTTATTTTATTTTATTTATTTATTTTTAACTTACTTTATTAGAGAATTGCTCATCTAGGGTTATGTCCATTTACTTGTGGACATCCCCCCCCCCCCATCTTGGTGGGACAACCTGTCTTTTTTTAATTTTTACTATTTTTTTAATTTAATTTTTTTTTTAACTTACATTATTAGAGAATTGCTCATCTAGGGTTATGTCCCTTTACTTGTGGACATCCCTCCCCATCTTGGTTGGACGACCTGTCTTATTTTAATTTTTACTATTTATTTTATTTTATTTTATTAATTTTTTTTAACTTACTTTATTAGAGAATTGCTCATCTAGGGTTATGCCCCTTTACTTGTGGACATTCCTCCCCATCTTGGTGGGACGACCTGTCTTATTTTAATTTTTGCTATTTATTTTATTTTATTTTATTTATTTTTTTAACTTACTTTATTAGAGAATTGCTCATCTAGGGTTATGTCCCTTTACTTGTGCACACCTAGCAGTATCAGAATTTTTGTAGGAATTGTTGACACCCCTAACACGAAACTGCGAATACAATATAAAAATCTCGTAATTTCTCTGTTAAAAGTGGGTTATTTATTTTGTTTATGGATTATACTTCCAAAATAAACTATTACAGTTGTTTTAAAAGTAATAGAAATATTTTTTTTTAAACAGTAATGAATTTTCCGAACTCAATATTTTTCAATTTTTAAACTTTAAAAATCTATCAAAATTTTTCTATTGATTCTATTTTTACGATATTTTCAGGGTCAATGTGAAATTTTATGTTCTTTCCAATAAACCGACTATAATATTTTAGACAAACGTTGTTTTTTTTAATTCACGCCCCCCCAAGTGTCACTCATTTTGAAATGTCTATTAAAAAGTAAATAATTAATTTGTGTCGCACAAATTGAAGAGAAAGGGTCAATAAATAATATATTCAAATTTAAAACAAAAAAAAATCGCTTTTTTAGAAATTTACCTGTAAAGTCCGAAGTTTAAAACCTTATTTTATAAGAACACATTGTTTTTTTTGTCTTTTTTTTGTCTTTTTTTTTTTAATGAAACCTTGGTCCTTGCTCCTTTAATTGAAAAAATAATTAGGGCTTGAATTACATTTTTCGAGGAGTTATAAGCTTGAAAAGACAGGGGGTCGAATAATTCACGCCTCTCATTTTGAAATGTCTATTAAAAAGTAAATAATTAATTATATCGGGGAGTTTTATATATCACAAATTGAAGAGAAAAGGTCAATAAATAATATATTCAAATTTAAAACAAAAAAAAATCGCTTTTTTAGAAATTTACCTGTAAAGTCCGAAGTTTAAAACCTTTTTTTTTAAAAAAAAAAACACATTGTTTTTTTTTTGTTTTTTTTTTTTAATAAAACCTTGGTCCTTGCTCCTTTAATTGAAAAAAAAAAAATTAGGGCTTGAATTACATTTTTCGAGGAGTTATAAGCTTGGAAAGATGGGGTGGAATTATTCACTATTTTCACGAAATTTCTGACACTGCTAGTGCACACCCCTCCCCATCTTGGTGGGACGACCTGTCTTTTTTTAATTTTTACTATTTCTTTTATTTTATTTTATTTTTTTAACTTACATTATGAAGTCTTTGAGTCTAGCTGGGGGCAGTCTTTTCCGAGATGGGTTTTGTCTCGGTAACTAGTCAGCTATTTGTGCTTTGGGCGTCTCCAGGTCTTCTAGGATGTGTGGATTGTACTCACCTTCAGAGTCAGAATCAGAGTCAGGGTTTTCATCCCTAAGTGTTATGCGTTTTAACAAAGAAGAGTTTCAAGTCACTTGGTGGTTTCCTCTCTGAACCATTATCATACTTCCCTTCATTTTTTGTAACGGTATATGGTTTAAGATTTATGGTGGTGACAGTTTGTTTTACCTCTTCTGTCTGATCAAGACCTTATCACCCAGGCTGAGAGCTATTGTTTTTGTCTTTCTATCGGCGTACCCCTTCATCTTCTCCTTTCCTTTGGAGTCATTTTCTTTTATATTTTCATGCATCGGCCCTGTTACTGGGCTTTCGATACCATTTGGTATGCCGGTGTTCATTTTTCGGTCCGTACAGGATTCAATTGGAGATATTTTTGTGGTCGTATGGGGTGTGGCTCTATATTGCCTTAGGAAATGTGGTAACTTGGTCTTCCAGTTGTGGCCTTCCACCATGACTGCAAGAACGTATTTTTAGGGTGCACTTAAAACGCTCTACCTCACCATTTGCCTCAGGCCATAAAAGTGTAATGCGTCTATGTTTGAAACCTGATGTTTCTAAAGTCTTGTCCTTGAAATGGCGGACTGTTATCGGATTTTAGAACGGTTGGATATCCTTGTCTAGTAAAGATCATGTTTAGAGACGGAATGACTGTAAATGCAGATATTGAGGGTATTACCTCCACTTCAGGGAATCGGCTGTAATCGTCTTTTATGACTAACACATAGTCACCTGATGGGAACGGACCTGCAAAATCGACTGAGATTTCAGTCCATGGTGCAACTGGTAGTGGTGAGAAGTGTATGGGTTCACGGCTCATGTGCCTTGGGTCTGCGGCTTGGCAGGGAATGCATCCATGTATTCCTTCCTCTACCAGTCTATCGATTCCTGGGAACCACACCTTTTCGCTTATTAGATACTTGGTTTTGACCATGCACTGGTGAGATTGATGGGCTATATCGACTGATCACTTCCTTAATTTTGAGGGAACTACAAGCCTGTGTCCTTGAAGGACGATATCATTGTGTATTGAAATTTCATCCTTGAATGGGAAAAAAACTTGACAGCTGTGTGTAATTCCACCGTCCATCTTTAACAGCAACCATAACCTTTTGTAACTGGGGGTCCTGTTCTGTGGCGTGTTTGACTTCTTCAAGAGTTAAAGATTTTGGTATTGTATTCTGAGCTACATACCTTATGTAGGCTTCTGCTACATTGTCTTTAGATGGTATGTGTTGTGGGTGACGACTCAGTCCACAGGGTTTTGGTCATCTTGCCCGGGACGGTATACCAGGTTGTACTGGTAGGGCATGAAACGAATGCACCAGTGTTCAATTCTTGGTGTTGGTTTAAGACTTTCTACAATTCCAAGAAAAGGACGATGGGCGGTGGTGATTTTGAATCTCGCTCCATATAAATAGAGATGAAAATGTTCAGCTGAATATATGGTGGCTAACATCTCTCTCTCTCTCTCTCAGTTTGAGAGTATCGCTATTCTACATCTGTGAGGGCACGACTGGCATAACATAGCACCTTCCCATCTTGTGTCAGAACTGCACCTAATCCAACTGGGCTTGCATCTACCAGGATGTTGGTGTCTTTCTTCGGGTCGAAGTACACCATCACCTCAGCTCCAGTCAGAGCTTCCTTTAACTTGTTTGCAGCTTCTTCTTCTTCTGTCCATCTCCAATTAGCATATTTTTTTGTGATCCGTCTCAGTGGTTCACTAATAGTGGCATAATGTGGAATAAATCGAGCCACATACTGTGTCATGCCCAAGAATGATCTGACTTCACTGACATTGCTTGGAGCTTTGCATTTTGTAATAGCAGAGATTTTCTCTAGGTCAGGGGACACTCCATTCTCACTGAAAATGTGTCTGAAGAAATTCAGTTTCCGTACAGAAAAGAGGCATTTTTCTTTGTCCAGCTTGGCTCCTACTTGTAGACGTTTCAAGGTGTTCCTCTAGCTGATGTCATGTGATGGCTTGTCACGTGCATATATTATTATGTCGTCTGATAGGTTTGTCACTCCTGGGATGTCTCTAAAAAGGTCTGATATAGCTTTTTGAAATAGTTCAGAGGCTGCATTCACGCCAAAACTTAGACACTTGTAACAAAATAAACCTGCATGTGTGGCAAATGTCGTTATATATCTGCTGGACTCTTCCAGTTCTAGTTGATGATAAGCATTGGAGAGGTCTAGTTTGCTGAAAACTCTACACCCATTTAAGTCTGCTATTAAGTCGTCTACATTTGGCATTGGATGTTTTATCCATTGAATGGCTTCCTTTGCCTTTCTTATGTCAATGCAAATTCATACGCTACCATTTTTCTTGGGAACTACCACAACCGGGCTAACCAAGGGGGTAGGTCCAGTGACTTCTTCAATCACATCCATTTCTATGAGATGTTTAAGTTCCGTCTCCACGTCTTTTCTCACATGGAAAGGTATCCTGCGGTGTCGCTGTGTTACTGGGGAAACCGAGCAGTCAATGTGGAGATTAATGATAACTCCGGAAATTTTTCCTATCTTTCCATCAAACAGTGTGGGGAACTCGTCTTGAATTGGGATCGTTACATGGAACGTTAAGTTAAACGTTATCATCCCCAGTGCTTCAGCAGAATGACCACTGTCGACTACAAATATCTTAGCCCTACATGATTTATCACGAAATTCTATGCTTGCATTAATAAATCCTCGGATGGGTATGGCATGTTTAGATCTGTACGCAAATATCTGGGTCATTGTTTTGTTTACACATAGTTTTTGTTTTAAACCAGCATATATGTGTCCAGCAATTATATTGACACTAGCACCCATGTCTATCACAAACATTACAGGGGAATTATGGACAAGGGCGGTAACTTTTGGTGTTTTAATTGACGGTGTAAATTTCACTGAGTAAACAGACTCGTCACTAGATGTAGAAGGGGATACCGGGGGAGGATTGGTGAAACGAATTACTCTTACCGGCTTTGCTTTGCATGCTCTTGCAAAGTGTTTTTCTTGTGGAAATTCTTGCATTCTTTTCCTCCGGCTGGACAAGTCGGACGTGTAGAAGAGTATCCACAATAATGACACGTTTGCTATCCGCCATCTTTTTTTTTGGTACCATGCAGTCGATTCTTTGAGGTGTCATAGCGACTGTTTTGCCGCGCGTGTTCACAACAAATGTTTTTACTGCCGTTGGTGTTGAAAGTTTTGTTATTTCCACATGTGAGACGCGTGCGGTTCTCGTTGCTGTAAAAAGCGTGTAGTTCATTACACTCCATGTCTGCGGCACGCATATAAGCCAATTCGATTACCCTAGCTTCATCCAGGATTTGCTTTAGCGTAGAGTTGTCCCTTAGCGCCTTCCTTCTGACTTTAGAGGATGTGCACCCCTGCAAAATTTGGGCTAGGATCTCTCTGTCTTTATCTTCAAAATCGCATGTGGAGGCTAGAGTCCGTAGCCGTGCATGGTATGAATCTAAGCTTTCATTTGGGTTGTGCACGGGTTGCACGGCCCGTCGAAACTTGAAAATGTCGTGGGACGTGTTCTTTTGCAGCATAAAATGAGTTGTCAGTGAATTTTTGTAGTTTCATCTTCACCTGAAACTACATTTGCCGTTGTCCAAAATGTTGGTTGTGGGACGTGTTCTTTTGCAGCATAAAATGATTTGTCAATGAATTTTTGTAGTTTCATCTTCACCTGAAACTACATTTGCCGTTGTCCAAAATGTTGGTTGTGGGACGTGTTCTTTTGCAGCATAAAATGATTTGTCAGTGAATTTTTGTAGTTTCATCTTCACCTGAAACTACATTTGCCGTTGTCCAAAATGTTGGTTGCGTCTATGCCCTTTTGTTGGTCTGTGACGTCATGGAAAATATCGAAAACTTCGTCTCCTGCATAGTGGAGAAGTGTTGCTTTCTTTTTTTATTGTCGTGAATGTCCATAGTGACAAATAATTCTCCAATCTGTCTATCCATTTTTTCCAACGAACGACGGTTGTAGTTTGGTCCGCATGTACGCTAAAACTGGGGAAAGCTGGTAAACCACTGCTGGCCATTTTTTTTTGTATTAATTCCGAAAAAAAATTTTTTTTGTATTAAATTCCGAAAATTCTGCAGTGTGAGTTCGTCACGAAAAAAAATTTCTCGTCGCCAGATATAGTGTTGGGGTCTCCCGTCTGGCTGGAATCAAACAGCTTGAAAGAAAGACAACGCAAACATAGGTGTTAACAACGGCTCGGTCACCAGAGAACTGCCGCCCGAGCTTACTAGAGAGCGAATGGCAGATAACTCTTAGGGTTATGTCCCTTTACTTGTGGACATCACAGTAGTCTCTGCCTGTTTGCAGGGGCTGCTACAAATCAATTCCGCGTAATCTTATAAATAAAATAACAAACAAGTAAAGATAATTAGACATTATAATAATAAAACGTTATTGAAATATAAAAATATTAATTAAACCATATTGAAATATCTATAAAAATAATTATTGTAAAAGAATGTTTTAAAGTCAAAATCATATTTAGATAACACAATTCGATTGGCTATTAAAAGTGAAACATTTTAGTTTATTTTAAAATTAAAAAAATAATTTGATCTCCAGTTATTGCTATAAAATATTGATAGAATTTAAAGATTATAATTATTATTATAATTATTGTAAAATAAGTATTTGTGTATATATATATATATATATATATATATATATATATATATATATATATATATATATATATATATATATATATCGTTATATTACTGGAAATTAGTTAGAGAAAATAAAACACCTAGTATAGAATGGAAGATTATTAGGAGGGCCAATACTTGCCACTCATTGATCTCACCATGTCCATTATGCTTATCAAAAAAACTCGAGATAACTAGGTTTAAAGACAGAGAAAAATTATTAAATATTAAACAAGAAACTGCTATATCCTGCAAACATTTCAGAATACACGCTCTTAAAGAACTCTAAATTAGTAGACTTGAACAACTATAAGCACAACTAACCCCCATCAAATAACCCCCCCCACAAAGAGGATAAGTGAGGTCGCAACTATGATCATACCCGTATGGGTTACGTAAGTCGCTTAATATTCTACTTCATCGAGCAGTTATAATATTACTAACCGAAATAAGTACCTGTATGAAGGTATATTTGAACCAAACGAGTAATAGATTGTTTTGGGTGAACCTCGTAATAATGTATTAATATGGATATTTTTGGATGTGTGTATGTATGGATATAAAATCTTTATATACCCGTGTAGGAAAATTAATTTAAAAAAAAAATGAAGAAATAAATAGATGAAAGAAAGTAAGGAAGGAAGAGTGAATGAAAGAAAAGGGCATAAGGAAATTAGGAAACAAAGACGAAGGTAAGTACTACAATATATAAGCTTGCATACTCGGTTTGTATAACCTAAATACTCTGATTTCTGTCATGTGTTATTATATATTATTATTGTATCGTTATACATCTTATGTATATCTGCCTAACCATCGAAAGAGTGTTTGCTTAATATGAGGATAGGCCTATGAACTTCATGCTGAATTCAATATAAATTTTTACGTAGTATAAATTTTTACGGAAAAAACCTACAACTTAGGAAAATGTAACAAGCGAGTGTGGCCATGAAATATAACTATGCGTGTGGAGTTTGATAGAAAAAGGGAATTTATATAGTAAATGTATTCATGTCTGTTTCTACTTTAGATGTATAATTTGGTGGCAGGGTACATGTATATATATATATGTCTATATTTGTGTGAGTATGTATGTATAAGTGTATTTTATGTATGCATGTATGTTTGTATATTTATATATATGTGTATCTATATATCTGTGTGTATGTTTGTATATGGATGTATTTGTATGTGTGTATGTATGTATATGTATGTATATGCATATATATTTCTGAACTATTAGAATAGGCTGTCTCGTATATGATTGTTCTAACAATATAGATTACAAGAATGTATGGATGTCCGAATGTTATATATGTATGTGTGTGTGTATGTATATATGTATATATATATATATATATATATATATATATATATATATATATATATATATATATATATGTGTGTATGTGTGTGTGTATTTATATATATACACCCGTCTGGAGTGTAGTAGCATACTATTGCATATATGAAGGGTTACCACGCTACAGAAGTGAAGAAAAATGCCATTATTTGTCTCTGTATGTCTGTATGTGTGTGTATATATATGCGCGGGTGCAGCAAAGTGTGGGCATTTATAAGTATATTGATATATTAATATATATAGGTACATGTGGGGTTTAGATAACTTTCGTGTTTTATGTTTATTCATATTTTGTTTGTTTATTTGTTTTAATTCTATTTTATTTTTATTTATTTTTATTTAATTTTATTTATTTTTTGTTTTGTTTTATTTACCTTAATGTAATTTTAACTTTATTCCTGCGTAGTTTTAGAACTATTGCCTAGTTTCAGTACGTGTGTTGTGAGTTAAATAAAAGCGTACAGCATGGATTCGCTTTTGAATATGTATATATATATATATATATATATATATATATATATATATATATATAGTCATCCACATACATATATATATATATATATTAACGTGAGTGTGTGTGTGTGTGTGTGTGTGTGTGTGTGTGTGTGGCGGTGTCTGTGTATGTGTGTGTTGTGTGTGTGTTGCATGTATGTGTGGGTGGATGTAGATTAAAAGGCACCGGTCAGTACTTAGTTGACCATCGCTAAGGTTCTTAACTTACAGACTCCAAGACAAAAAAACTAAATTCTCAATTACCTTATGCCATAAAAACCAAAAGTTAGGTTGGATGGGGTGAAAGGGAAATGAAAAAGATGTTTATTATCTTCAAATACCTCACTCATCCTCTTACCGTTTTTATGACTCCCACCCAGGTTGCATTCTAACTTGATAAACGAAATAGGAAAATGTATTTGGTGGAAATATCACTTTCGACGGTAATTCTTGGCCTGAAGACGTAATCCCCCAACGTGGGTGATTACAGAAACATGTATGCACATATGTAGTGTTTGTATAAATAAAATTAAAATTAATATATATATATATATATATATATATATATATATATATATACACACACACGAATTTTTTTTTTAATTGAAAATAAAGTTCGAAATCGATTCAATTTTTTTTTTTTTTTTTAAATAGTTGTCTGTTTTGCGTGTATTATGTCTTAGTTTAATTGCTTCAACATTTATCTGCCTTTGCCGGACATTTTTCTTATAGAGTTTCCCTTGACTCGACACCGTCACGTTGACCGGTGCTTTGTTCCCTAATTGTACCTATTTACCATGCCTCCCAACGGGACAGTGTTAGACACCAGGGTCGTTTTTTAACGTGGAGAAAAGGTACAAAAATAAAAAAAAAATGTCTCAGTCGTGAAGGATTGATCCTCCACCGAAAGAGAACCTAATTGTAGTCAGCAGCATTTCTAGACCCACACGTCTCTGCCTTTTATCTTCTGTTGTCCTTCGCCGTTTTAAGCCATCTCCGGTAAGAAACTTTAAATATCTCCTTCTTAAAGACACTTTAATATTTTTAACGTTATTTTATATATATATATTATTTCATCTTAACTACGAACTTTTTTTTTACCCACATGACCGACCCCCTTACTTCTAGCTGTGTTATTCATTTCCTTACGTATACGACTCCCCATCCAACCCTTTATAACTTCTCGTTTCTTATCTTTTCTCTTTGTGTTCTCAACAATGTTTTTTTTTTTAAGTTGAGTTTTTATTTGTTTTCTTTCATTTATTTTGTTTGTTTGTTACCGTATATCTACTCTCAGTGACTTTGTTTATAGGATTTCCTGTCCTGATTGTATGTAATGCTAACTGTTCGAGGGTCGTATGTTTATAATCAACACAATATGTCAATTAAAAAGACAGTACAATATGCGTATGTTAATTAAAAAGGGGTAATCTCCTAAGTTAGCGTTAAAATTATCTTTTGTTAAAAAATATTATGACATGAGGAGTCATTTCGATTTAAAAAAAATATTTTATTTAAATTAAATTTAAAATGGAGAAAATAACATTTCAGATGTCTTCAATAATTATCATGCTTACTTTGGAGATTACCGAAAAAAAAAAAGGTTAAAAATATAAACAAATCAAACTTACCAGGGAAGATAATAACTTCCGGTGAATGCTGGAAACATATCCAATAAATAAAACGTCGTTTAGTAAGTCGTTATTTGTATTTTAAACTAAATATTTATTCTGGTTTATTTAATTTATTTTATCAAGTTACTAATTTATAAGTTACTTTATTTATTTATTTTGTCAAGTTAAATGAACTTAATATGAACATGGATGATGAACTTTAAAAAATCAATTATTGAATGGATTTTATTATTTCCTGTGACACCGATATGATGACTAAAGTCGCAAATTATTGTCTTTTTAAATTCGATTGATCAATAAAAAAAAATACAAAATTTTTAGAAATATGATTTAAAGTTTTAAGATCTAAAAAAAAATAACGCATGAATTTGTTTGCTTTTTCATATAAAAATAAAACAATGTAGATGTTAACATCTTTTTTTTACTTGCCTTCCTACGAGGGCAGAGTTAGACACAAGCTTGGTTTTTAATATGGGGGAAATCAGCTCCCTCCAAAAGGACCTTCGTGTTAGTAACAAAAATAATTTTAAACTGTATCAGTCATGAAGGATTTCTCTTCCATTAACCGAAACCAAAAAAGTGAAGTGCAGCATCAGAACAGATACTACAAATGGGTGTCTATTCTGAAAGCCGTTCTTAACATGGGAAAGTTGAGGGTGTCTATTCTGAAAGCCGTTCTTAACATGGAAAAGTTGAGGGTGTCTATTCTGAAAGCCGTTCTTAACATGGGGAAGTTGAGGGTGTCTATTCTGAAAGCCATTCTTAACATGGGAAAGTTGAGGGTGTCTATTCTGAAAGCCGTTCTTAACATGGGAAAGTTGAGGGTGTCTATTCTGAAAGCCGTTCTTAACATGGGAAAGTTGAGGGTGTCTATTCTGAAAGCCATTCTTAACATGGGAAAGTTGAGGGTGTCTATTCTGAAAGCCGTTCTTAACATGGGAAAGTTGAGGGTGTCTATTCTGAAAGCCGTTCTTAACATGGGGAAGTTGAGGGTGTATATTCTGAAAGCCATTCTTAACATGGGAAAGTTGAGGGTGTCTATTCTGAAAGCCGTTCTTAACATGGGAAAGTTGAGGGTGTCTATTCTGAAAGCCATTCTTTACATAGGAAAGTTGAGGGTGTCTATTCTGAAAGCCGTTCTTAACATGGGAAAATTGAGGGTGTATATTCTGAAAGCCATTCTTAACATGGGAAAGTTGAAGGTGTTTATTCTGAAAGCCATTCTTAACATGGGAAAGTTGAGGGTGTCTATTCTGAAAGCCGTTCTTAACATGGGAAAGTTGAGGGTGTCTATTCTGAAAGCCATTCTTAACATGGGAAAGTTGAGGGTGTCTATTCTGAAAGCCATTCTTAACATGGGAAAGTTGAGGGTGTCTATTCTGAAAGCCATTCTTAACATGGGAAAATTGAGGGTGTATATTCTGAAAGCCGTTCTTAACATGGGAAAGTTGAGGGTGTCTATTCTGAAAGCCATTCTTAACATGGGAAAGTTGAGGGTGTCTATTCTGAAAGCCATTCTTAACATGGGAAAGTTGAGGGTGTCTATTCTGAAAGCCATTCTTAACATGGGAAAGTTGAGGGTGTCTATTCTGAAAGCCATTCTTAACATGGGAAAGTTGAGGGTGTCTATTCTCAAAGCCATTCTTAACATGAGAAAGTTGAGGGTGTCTATTCTGAAAGCCATTCTTTACATGGGAAAGTTGAGGGTGTCTATTCTGAAAGCCGTTCTTAACATGGGAAAATTGAGGGTGTATATTCTGAAAGCCGTTCTTAACATGGGAAAGTTGAGGGTGTCTATTCTGAAAGCCGTTCTTAACATGGGAAAGTTGAGGGTGTCTATTCTGAAAGCCATTCTTAACATGGGAAAGTTGAGGGTGTCTATTCTGAAAGCCGTTCTTAAAATGGGAAAGTTGAGGGTCTCTAATCTGAAAGCCATTCTTAACATGGGAAAGTTGAGGGTGTCTATTCTGAAAGCCATTCTTCACATAGGAAAGTTGAGGGTGTCTATTCTGAAAGCCATTCTTAACATGGGAAAGTTGAGGGTGTCTATTCTGAAAGCCGTTCTTAACATGAAATTACTCAAGGAAGTAAATTCATAATTGTTTTGGTTTACACACATGCACGTTATAAATTTCTCGGTTGTGAAAAAAATAAGTGGCTTTGTTTCCGCTAGGTGACACTGTCGTTCGTATGAAAATTAATTTGTTAATCATGCACAGATACAACATGGAGGCCAGTGAATTACAGTGCATAACACAAATCTTTATATTTCAAAAACTACTTGTCTCTGCAAAATTTCAATGGGATTTTCTTATTCAGCATAGTCGAAAACTTACAAAAGTTATCATTTAAAAAAAATCTGTGGAGGTGGACCTAACGTAAAAAAATACATTTAATATTTCAGAAACATTACAATAAGTAGTTTTCATTCAGTATTTTCAAAAAATAATGTAATTAAAAAAATATTTAATGTGGTTTTTATGATAAAAATAATAACAACAAATTTGTTTACATGGTTTAATGACTGTTTTTTCTCTCAGAAAATATTCACATTCATTTCAAAGCACGTGTGACACTGTTCATAAAAATCAGTAATCATAAACTTCATGTTATTCGCAGGAGATCCTCATTTAGCTAAACCTGCATAATGGATATTCGTTACAAGAAAACATTTACCTTGGAATGATTTGAATTAATATTCCTAACATGTAAATAAATGTTATTTCATCTTAATACAGTGATTTCGAGTTCTTTGTCAAGTGTCGCTATTTTCCGGGCTTATTTCTATATTTTTGTTTTATACATGTGAGGATGTGCCTTGGTGGAAACCTTCTATTAATTTGTGATCTCATTATATTTACCTTTAACCGTCCTGCAGATACTCTACTACTTTCGACTTCAAGAGATTCTTCTACCTGCAACCTCAGCCCTAAAAATTGATAGATCCCTATTATGAATGGGTCAACACAGACTCACACCCTTAGAAGTTAGTGACTCCACTGTCAGTTCCTACAAATTCGCACCAGTTCTGTGAGTGCTACAGGGTTACAAGTGAAAAGTCGGTATACATTTTGTGCATTCATCTTTGTTTATATACATGTCATTTGTGTACTCATGTGCCTTTATTACTGAGTCTGTCAACTGATCCTTAGTCTATGTGAGACAGGGCCTTTTTATTTCCATAACCGCATGATATTGTTTCTAACATACATCTAGCTTTCTCCACCTCTGGTGGTTCTTATAATAAAGCAGATCGCCAATCTTAAAATCTACGGACTTTGTTTTCTTATCCGAGTCCTCCATCAATTTTTTCCTAGCTTTCTGAATGTTATCCCTTACCAAAGTAAAAGATCGATGCATCTTTTGTAGAGCAATCTCATGTTGCTTATCACCATTGTATATTTTATCAACATAGCATACTATATGAAGCATTAATATATTATCTAATGGCAGTATCACGTCTCTGTTTTAGAGCAAGTAGTATGGTGAGAATTTTGTCATTTCATTCATATCAAATCTGACGCCAAGATTTAGTTAATGTATATATCCCAGGATTGTTTTTTCATTAAAACGTCTTGCATCATTCTAGGAAATCTTTCTATTGTCTGTTAAAGGCTGGAATGGTATCCTTAATCTGGGGAAAATTTCATCCCACAAAAGATGAACCACCGTTTTTGCCTTTAGTGAAAGCCTCTGGCCAACACTATACATATCGATGAACGTCACTATGTAATAGTTACCTGAAACTATAAAGCAGGGCTTTGAAATATCCAATGCAAGTTTGAAAAAAAGAAAAGAAAGCAGATTGCACTTCTGCATTCAAGGTTGTACCTTCCTCAGGTTTCTGTTTTGGCACAGAATACATTTGCCTACATATTCTTTCACTCACCTTCTTAAATAAACACAGCTAGAAATATTTTGTTTAATGGCATGAAACATCTTTTCCACGACCATGTGACCATTATTGTCATTGTACTGCACAAACACACTTTTTTCTAAGATGCAACGGTACATGTAACCTTATGAATGGTTCATCACCGAGTTGCAACAAATAATACACTATATCGTCTATCACTATAAATTCTTTTTGTTTCATTTTAGACAATTTACCATTCTACATCTGCATCTCTAAATCTAAAAATTTCTTTATCTTTCTCTTGATCCCTAATTAAATCTAAACCTGATAACTAGGGCCGTGACAACAGCATATTCTTTTTATTCGTTTGACTCTCGAGTATATATCAGACATAGTTAGACTAAGTTAATCAATTGAGACCCACATCAGTCTATATAAAAACATAAAATATTAACGGATATATACTCACGAGTCAAAACAATGAAAAGAATATTCTTTCACAGCCCTGATTACAGGATGCTTGTGCAATACCGATGAGCCTTAACCATATATGATGCAAACCGTTTTGACTCAAAATGATTCGAGTTTATTGCACCTACCAAGTAATTCCATCTAATTCTACCGGGGAAAATCATTGTTTTGATTGAATCCACAGTGCATGATAAGAGATCAACAAAAACATTTTCCTTCCCCTTGAGGTACTGTATGATGCAGCTATAAGCAAAAATACACAAAACCCACGTCTGTATTTTCCTGTTGTGTAAAGACGAGTTTAATAAATATTCTAGGGTTTGTGATCTCGAAAATTTGTTATAAATCACTGATCATGTGACGATACAAATGAAAGTTCCCATTTTATCGATTTCCTCCATTCACTTACTTTGAACCTCAGAACTGATGCTTCATGGTTTTCATCCTGGCATAGTGCTTACGTAAACTGGCTAGTACTATCCTATCTATGTTTTCAGACAAACTTCTTTGTGACTTTATTTAAAGTCATAAAATCTATGCGAAATCTTTTACTGCCATCCTTCTTTTTTATTAACACTATCGGAAAATTTCACGGGAAAATTTAGATCTCTCAATTACACCTACCCTCATCATTTCCTCCATTGCTGAGTCTAAAAACTTTTTTTGATTTAGTAGTGTTCGATATGGTCACCTCAGTATGGAATCATGCATTCCAGTATCGATACACATCTTCACCCTATTGGTTCTGCTCAAGTCCTTTTCCTCCATAATGAACAAATTTCTATTCCGCTTCACCAACCTATCAACTTCCAACTTGAATTCTTCAGGTATTTTATTCCCTTCAAATTATTCTTGGGGATTTCATTCTTTTGTTCATTAGGCATAATAATCTTTGACTATTTCTAAAACTCACACGAGTCATGCATGTATGCAGATGCTGGTCTTTTAACAATTTTCTGTGCTGACCTTATTGTTGATTAAATATAGGCATCACCTTTCAGAACTATATACTCATCAAATATTCTTATTACTCCTAAATACAAGTACATCCTTGCCCCATTTTTATTAGGTCAGTTGCGGTTGAGATTTTCTGCAACAAAGAAGCCCTGGTGTGTAGACTTACTTATTATCCCTACTCTTAATTGAACAAGCCCTTCTACAATTTATTCGAACCTATTAGTTGTTCTTAAACGTTTTTGTCACATAGGTCAAGTCCCTCTCTAATCGCTTAAAAATATTATTTATTGCTGACACATCTGCTCACCTATTCACCAGAGTTCTATAATTTTTTCTCAATTCTAACCCAAAGCAATTTGATGCGATAAAATCTAGAAAATGGAGTAAAAGAATAATAAATAAAAAATAATAGTAAACAATAATAATCAAATTAAATAAAAAATAGTAATGATGATAAAATAAATAAAATATAATAATATAAATAAAAATAAAAAATAATATAAAAAAGAATAATAAATAAAAAATAATAGTAAACAATAATAATCAAATTAAATAAAAAATAGTAATAATGATAAAATAAATAAAATATAATAATATAAATAAAAATAAAAAATAATATAAAAAAGAATAATAAATAAAAAATAATAGTAAACAATAATAATCAAATTAAATAAAAAATAGTAATAATGATAAAATAAATAAAATATAATAATATAAATAAAAATAAAAAATAATATAAAAAAGAATAATAAATAAAAAATAATAGTAAACAATAATAATCAAATTAAATAAAAAATAGTAATAATGATAAAATAAATAAAATATAATAATATAAATAAAAATAAAAAATAATATAAAAAAGAATAATAAATAAAAAATAATAGTAAACAATAATAATCAAATTAAATAAAAAATAGTAATAATGATAAAATAAATAAAATATAATAATATAAATAAAAATAATAATAGAAATATAGATACAGAAGAATAAAAAATAATATAAAAAAAAAATAAATAAAAATAAAAAATAATAAAAAGTAGTAATAAAAATAGAAAATTGTTCCTTCTCTCTAGTTTTAAATACACGTCCTCTACTCTCTACTTTATATCTCCATACTTTTAGGGACGAGCTGGACCCATAGCCCTAACTAGAATCTGCTGTCTCGTGTGAGAAACTTCCATGGGCTTGTCTTCATACTCCTGGCTTGCATTGATCTTCCATTTAACTTTTGCTAGAGCTTTCTGATAAGTCACTTGAAGATCTTGTGGTTCGTGTCTAATCACTACGATCTTCACTTCTCTATTCCTGATCCCAGTCTGCTTTTCTGGTCCCATCCCACTATAAGCGCATTCTTCTAATGTAACTATCCTTTACATATAGTCTTGTATTCCTTCTAACCTTACCATTGTCACGTTTGCTAATTCGACTACATGTTTGTTAGGTTTGGCAACAATTCCAAAGTTGTCCTCTAGGGACCTTTTCAATTCTGACCATTTTAAACTTGTTTAACATGAGTTTGTTTTTCAATTATCCAACTGAATTGTCCTGTGTTGTTAAGAGAGTTATCTTACATTTTTCCTCGTCTACTGCTCTGGTCACCCTACAATACGGCTATTAATCATTTACCCACCTCAAAAAAAAAAATAGTAATAATCATAAAATAAATAAAATATAATAATATGAATAAAAATAAAAAATAATAATAGAAATAAAAATACAGAAGAATAAAAATTAATATAAAAAAGAATAATAAAAAATAATAAAAAGTAGTAATAAAAATAAAAATTGTTCCTTCTCTCTAGTTTTAAATACGCGTCCGCTACTCTCTACTTTATATCTCCATACTTTTAGGGACGAGCTGGACCCATAGCCCTAATTAGAATCTGCTGTCTCGTGTGACAAACCTCCATGGGCTTGTCTTCATACTCCTGGCTTGCATTGAGCCAGATCTTCCATTTAACTTTTGCTAAAGCTTTCTAATAAGTAACTTGAAGATCTTGTGGCTCGTGTCTAATCACTACGATCTTCACTTCTCTATTCCTGATCCCAGTCCCTGTTTTCTGACTATTCTGTTTTTGTGGTCCCATCCCACTATAAGCGCATTCTTCTAATGTAACTATCCTTTGCATATAGTCTTGTATCCCTTCTAACCTTACCATTGTCACGTTTGCTAATTCGACTACATGTTTGTTAGGTTTGGCAACAATTCCAAAGTTGTCCTCTAGGGACCTTTTCAATTCTGCCCATTTTAAACTTTCATTGTTTAACATGAGTTTGTTTTTCAATTATCCAACTGAATTGTCCTGTGTTGTTAAGAGAGTTATCTGGCATTTTTCCTCGTCTACTGCTCTGGTCATCCTACAATACGGCTCTTCATCATACACCCACCTCATCTAGCCACCGTCTTTTCTGTTTTCCAACATTATTTTCCTTAGAAGAGAATTCCGCCTAATCTATCTTGTTACTGTCTTTTTCAATTCTGAAAGTTCCTGCGCAACATTTGAAAATAGCTGCTCCATTATAACAATAGCATGCTACTGATGAAAGGACGATCACTTTTTGTTATGAACACAAAAGAGAGAAAATAAGATTAAAAACATTTGAGTATATCTGTATTTTCTGGTTATCTTAGGCGCGTCATATATATATATATATATATATATATATATATATATATATATATATATATAAGCGAGATAAGACACTGATTAGAATTCAGATAAAAATCCTGATAGATATTACATGAAGTAATACATTCAGGGTTATCCTAGCCAAAAAAGAAGAAGCTAACACTCTGTTTCCTACAATACCACGTGTTGTAGGAATCCTGTGATGCCATGTGGAGTTAACATAATTAAAAGACTCTCGTATCTAAACATCAATTCTCACAATCTATATAATGTAAAGAAAGAAATACTCTGTTTCCTACAACACCAAGCAAAAGCAATATGTACTAATAACAATACATATCAAAATGAGGTGGAAAGTTTAAGAGAAATCGTCCACCAGAGAGCAAGATACAAAATGTTTTCAGATAGTCGAATCACTCCTTAATACTGCCGTTATATAGGCAACACTTTGTATACGATATATGAAGAACTTGACAAAAGGAATTGAAAGAATTTGCATCTGTATAACGCCAGGAGAGTATTCACGTGTAATTTGACTCTTCAGAAACATGTGCCGTTTATGGAAAATCATGATGAAGAGATTCCATATAACTGTGGAAAATTATACAAATATAAGACATGTCATTCACTAACAGTAAGGTTAAAAAGCATTGAAAAGCTGTAATATGTTGAGAGGTTAAAATATAAGTTATGGCGGAATATGGATGAAGAAATTAGTTATGGTGGAATATAGATAGAAAAGGGAAACCATAAATTCTTATGGGATTAAGTAAATATTAAAGATGAAGAAGAGCAATAAAGAGTAAGCTGGCTTAAAGGATACAGCACATATTCTGGGTGATGATCAACTACTAAGCATAGCTAGTATATTATTTAACACGATATGGGAACCATTAATAATAAACAATAGATAATATTTATGTACATATGCAAATAGTAATAAGTAGTAAACAGTGTCTATACATTAATATATTAATATAGTAATAAATAGTGATAACATCTTAAACCAAAATATTTCATACTAGGATTGTCTGGTAGGACCCGTGGTGCTATGGCTAGAGTACTTGATAAAATTCAGTTGTAATTGAACGTTGGGATTTTAAATGGAATTTGAAATTACATAGGAATTCTAGCAGTCATCGCTAACGATATAAGAGCTTGCTAATCTAATGTACTAAATAAAGACTTCTGTTCAGAATTCTGTACATAATTCGGAGTTGAAAAGAAAAGTTCCCAAGTTCAACAAAATACACCCAAGATGAATCCAAATAATATAAATAATCCTCATAAAGATTTTTAGTCAAAGATTTTCAAATAGAAATACGTTAATTTTGCTAACTAACCAGTATTGCATAAAACTATAATCATTTTATTTGGAATTTCATCAATAATAAATGTTTTGGATATTTTATTAAAAATATCAACAAAATAAATTTTATTTTATCACATGAAATGTATGTTTTCAATTTTTTTTTATATTTTCAGAATTTGCAACAATTAAAAGAAATCCATTAATTGATAAGTTGGACTTTTTCATTGGTGATTTAAAAAGGTTAAAAATAATTAGAAATTTCTTCATCTTAATTTTCTAAATTTGAAAAATCTCGATCTGACTCATCAAATATTTTCCTCAAATTTGGAAATAATTGTTCTTATAACGTGTGGCTATTATCAAGTATGACACTACATTGAATCCCAAAAAACAGTACAACTTAAATTTTTAAAAATTCTAAAAGGATCAACATGATCCTAAACTTCTTCATATAAAATGTCTAAAGTTGAAATTTATTAGCGTGCCTCTAATCATACACTCCATTGCATACAGTTTTTCGGAATCAGATACAAAACAACATGGGAGACCATCAACATACGAGAAAGAAACCACATTCTTGTGAAGTATGTGGTACTTCTTTTGCACAGAAGTCAAATTTGTTGCGTCATATGCTTACACATACGGGAGAGAAACCATATTTTTGTGAAGTATGTGGTTCTTCTTTTGCACAGAAGTCGACTTTGTTTAATCATATGAAAGCACATACAGGTGAAAAGCGACATTCTTGTAAAGTATGTGGTTCTTCTTTTGCACGGAAGTCAATTTTGTTTCATCATATGAAAACACATACGGGAGAGAAACCACATTCTTGTGAAGTATGTGGTTCTTCTTTTTCACAGAAGTCAAATTTGTTGAGTCATATGAAAACACACACGGGAGAAAAACCACATTCTTGTCAAGTATGTGGTTTCTCTTTTGGAGACAAGTCAAAATTGTTTCGTCATATGAAAACACATACTGGAGAGAAACCACATTCTTGTGAAATATGTGGTTCTTCTTTTGCACTGAAGTCATATTTGTTAAGTCATATGAAAACACATACTGGAGAGAAACCATATTCTTGTGAAGTTTGTGGTTCTTCGTTTGCACAGAAGTCACATTTGTCGAGTCATATGAAAACCCATACAGGGGAGAAACCACATTCTTGTGAATTATGTGGTTCTTCTTTTGCATGGAAGTCAAATTTGTTGCACCACATGAAAAGACATACGACAGAAACCCCCACATTTCAGTAAAGTGTGTTGTTCTTCTTTTGCCCAGAAACATGATCTGTTGCATCATATGCAAACACATACGGTACCAAATACCACCAGGAGAACATTGAGTGGCCTGCATATGAAAAAGAGCAGACAGCTATTGATCAAAAAGATCATCCTAGAAGACTAGGAAGAAACAAAAAAAACCTGAGCCTGACATGGATCGATTACCAGAAGGCATTTGACAGCGTGCCACACTCATGGTTACTTCACTGTCTTGAGATCCATCCAATAATTAGATAAACACTGGCGCCACACCTTCACATGGAAAACCACAATATCATTAAATCACAATGGAGGAAAGACCATCCTCCCCGAAATAAAAACCAAGAGGAGAATATTCCAAGGTGACAGTTTATCTCTCTTTCTCTTCTGTATGGCAATAGACACACCCAGCAAGCTCCATAATAATAAGCTGAGCGCCTATAATTTGAGTTAGGGATGCCATCGAGACCCAAGCAAGAAAGTAAACCATCTGATCTTCATGGATGACCTTAAACTCTATGCCAGCTCTGACACGGATCTGCACCACCTTCTGCAGGTAGTACACCCATTCTCCAATGACATCGGAATAAAGTTTGGCCTGGATAAATGTGCCAAGTGTACACTCAAAGAAAATATGCAGCCTAATGAAAACATCGATATCAGGATCTAGAAGAGCACGAGCCTTGTAAGTACCTTGACATTGAGGAAAACGAGAACATACAGCTTGCCAATATGAGGGAGAAGATTAGTAAAGAATATGTACGCTGGGTGAGGAAAATATGCAAAACCCAGCTCACAAATAAAAATAAAATTACTGCCATCAACCAGCTTGCTATGCCAGTAATAACATACAGCTTTGGTATCATTGACTGGCCACAATTATACATTAACTTGCTCGATATAAAGACACAGGAGCTACTTACGCTTCATACAATAATATATAGAAATCAGTGTCTACCAAGGTTGTATTTGCCCAGGGGAGAAGGATGTCTGGGACTCTCAGAGATCAATCATCAACATAGGGCAACTGTTGTGAGCACCAGTCATTATCTGAGAAGCTCCCAGAATGACACCCTCTCAATAGTATATGAACATCAAGAGACAAGAGCCAGCAGTACAACATCAGTCACCCAGCTGGCCAAGCATATTGGTCAATGCTGTCTCAGATGAGAACAAAACACCAAACAAGTGTGCCACAGAAATAGCCGGCAGAAATATACCGAGACCTTTCAAAGGATGAACCTTAAAGAATGGGACCAACATCAGCAAAGTGTTTTTGGGGGGAACTCTCTCAAGAATACATAGACAAAGAAGGTTCTTTGGACTGTCTCAAAAGAGGAGCCCTTCACCATGATCAGGAAAGGATCATAATTGCTGCTCAAGATCAGGGATTGATGACCAATGCATTCAAGAAGATGGAAGGGATCATTAATGGCAATAAATGCAGGTTCTGCCATACAGAATTGGAAAGTGTTGGTCATCTGATATCAAGTTGCAAGGTTCTTCTAGGGGACAACTACAATACAGCAAGGCATGATGGTGTATTTAAGTACCTCCACTGGACCATCTGTTAAAAATGAAACATCCAGTGTAGCAGCAAATCCTGGAAACATGTAATCCCTACAGCCACCTACCTTGCTGCTGTGAAACCTGACATAGTTATATGGAATAAGTCAGAGAAAGTTGCAAGCTTGATTGAAGTGAGTGTTCCTAATTATGGCGGTCTGAACAGATCAGAAAGAGAGAAACTGACCAAATACTAAGGTCTTATGTATGATATGAAAAAAAAACTTTAATCTTAAGGAGATATTAATCATGCCAGTTACCATAGGTGCAACAGGGCTTATGAAGAAGAACCTGAAGTCCTACCTAACTAATATTCCTGCTGAACGAAGTGCAAAAGAGATCCAGACAATTGCACTTAAAGAAATGGCGAGGATACTAAAAAGAGCTCTCGGTTGGTTTCAATAAAAAGCGGGGCAATGTTGGCAGCTGGTTTGGTTCCCCCATAACCAGCATTATAATCTTCAAAGTAAGAAAATTAAATAAAAAAGACAAATCTCATTCTTGTGAACCATATGGTACTTCTTTTGCATGGACGTTTTGTTTGTTGTATCATATGAAAACACTAACGGGAAAGAAACTACATTCTTGTGAAGTATGTGGTTCTTTTTTGCACAGAAGTCACATTTGTTGCGTCATATGAAAACACATATTTGAATGCCTACTGGAGAGAACTTGAATGCCTACAAGACACTGTCCTCGAGGTTCCAAGGTCTCTCTATACAGGGATTTGTCAAAACAACCTGGCATGAGAATACTTTTTCCATAGAAGTAAACCCTGACCAAATATTCAAAATCACATATTATTCGCTTCCCAAATAAGATTTCCTCACTATAGCTAACTCACATTTGCTTTTACGGGGAATGATGCACCTTCTCCAAGTGATATTACCTCAAGTAATAGCATGAAGCTGGATACACCACCAGACTAGATAAATTATTGTCCTGAAATCCGGTACGATCAAGAGACCAAAATGAAAGATATGCTACAACGTATGAAATTGGGTAGAGGAAAGTTATGTTCTCAATTTCTTTACACAAGATTTTCTTACAAATATGAGAGCATCAGAAAACAAATCTACTACAGAAATCACACAATATAGTTAAAAATTCTCCACAACTTGCATTTCAAAAATTCTTTGAAATCGGTCCAACCATAGTGTGACAAGTCTTTTCTGGATTTATTATTATTATATAAGGAAGGAGGGCTGGTTTTAAGGAGGATGTCTGCATTAGGATCCGTACCGAATTATAATGACTGCTCACAATGAAAGCTTGATTTTCAATATTTTTAAGTAGATAGAAAAAAAAGTTGGAATGTTTGGAAATTTTCGTTTTCAGTAATTATAGGAGAAACTGAAATGAGACAAAAGAATTAAAACCTGGCAAATATATCTGGTGAAATGATTTCTTGGTTGAAATGTATAAGATAAAGGTTGAATGCCTGGCATCCGTTAGGATGCGCCATTACCAGCTGAAGCAAAAATAATTAAATTAAAAAAGAGACAAACAACACTCTGTGGTTCTTTGAATAAAAAGAAAGATTTGTTGTGTTTCATGCAAAAATATACGGAATACAAAAGACCTTTAATAAAACATTACAATACCTATGCGTCTAATATTGTGAGCCATAGGTAGGGAGCCACTTGATTTCTTAGAACTCTGAAGGAAATTGAAACAAAAGAGAAAAAAGTATATGAAATCTACAATTTTATTCCGATATGAATTCATATCAGAATAAAATTGAAGTGTAGATTCCAGGACGATTTCTTCAAACTAACTAAAGTATAAAAAGGTTAACTAACAATTTGTCAGGTAAAAACTTCCAGCTACAAAACTGAACACTATTTTCAAAACTTCCAACTCTTAAACTTGACACTCTGTTGTCACAACATCCAAATCCAAAACATAACACACTTACACACAACTACGTACGTAGCACGCGTGTTCTAACTTTTCATCTGTTTACTTTACGTCTGTTTTTATTCACATTTTTATCATTTGCATGACAATAAAAACAATTAACTGTTTTAGTCTTTTTTCTGTTTTCGTTACAATACCAATAATTTGAAGCACACACACATGCTAGCCAAGTATGTTTCGATTTTTTCTACAAATAAAATAAGAAAACTAAAAAGCCATATTGTTGTAATGTATGTGGCTTTTCACTAACCAGAAAAAGAATTTGATCCTTTGATTATGTTAATGTTTTTTTCTCTCAAAGTTTCATGGTATTATGAAATTCACAAGCAGTCTCCTGTTGTATGTATATCCCCGTCAGAGGAAATTGACATTAGGCTTTCGCAAATATTGCAGGGAGGTGGCAACGTCTTTCTATATATAGCGTCTGCTATTCCTAAATAGTCACTGATCTGTTACTGACCAGGCTGAACGTTGCTTAACTGATATATAATGAGAACTGGTGTGCAACGTGATTATGACATGTATGTGTTGATTGCTCTAGAATGAATTTGGAGATGTGCTAAGAATGTGAGTCAAAAGTTTTCAAAACACTGATTATATAGGATGAAACCTGGATCTGACACTGCGATTCAGAGACAAAAGTCCAGTTAATGCATTGGAAGCACTTGGATCGATTACATCCAAAAAACAATGCAAGAAATGTGTAACTATGATGTTCATATCTAGAAAAAAAACCCTAATAACTTCCAATTGTTTTTGTTCTACTTATATTAGAAATTAGACTTTGACATTGTGGTTTACTGTTGCAGCATCAAGATATCGATAAAAATTCAACAATTATAAGCTGATTAACCATATACAATCTCGTCCTAGATAATAAGTTGTGTATCAGTTATATTTTATGGGATAGTTTTATATTAATGTGAACGAATCTTTCTACTTAGAATAATTGATGTATTATTATCTGATGAAAATACTTTGTATAAGGTTTACTTTGGCATTATCATTTTATGTGAACAAATCTTTCTACTTAGAATAATTGATGTATTATTATCTGATGAAAATACTTTGTATAAGGTTTACTTTGGCATTATCATTTTATGTGAACAAATCTTTCTACTTAGAATAATTGATGTATTATTATCTGATGAAAATACTTTGTATAAGGTTTACTTTGGCATTATCATTTTATGTGAACAAATCTTTCTACTTAGAATAATTGATGTATTATTATCTGATGAAAATACTTTGTATAAGGTTTACGTTGGCATTATCATTTTATGTGAACAAATCTTTCTACTTAGAATAATTGATGTATTATTATCTGATGAAAATACTTTGTATAAGGTTTACTTTGCCATTATCATTTTATGTGAACAAATCTTTCTACTTAGAATAATTGTCTAAATCATGTAAACGCATGCATCCAAGTCACCAGCGATATGACATGACATTAGTGTTAAATCATTTCTTTAGTTCTTTTGTTAGAAAACGGGAAATAAAGTTAACAAAATGTTAGACTTGACATTTTCATTAATTTAACTTTTAATTAAATAGTTTTATTCATTTTTTTAAAATTTTTTCCATGTATTCACGTAATTTGGCATTAAAAAATGTGTTTCTTCTTTCAGGATTCTTTCCAGATTCAGATTGGAAACTCTTTTCTATCCTCAAACACATCAGATACTTCTTTGTCATATCATGTGACACATTTCACATATGTTTATTTAGGGAAACTTTTAATCACGCGACCTGCAGTATATTTCTTGTTAACGACAGGTTATCCTGAGATGTACGACTCTAACCCTCGCCAAAATTCATACAAATTAACAAAATTGTTACAGGCGTACTTTTACGTATTTCATTAACTTGCCGTGTGAAAGAGCATAATATGAAGAGCTTCATTCAAGTTTTTTTCACTGACACAAGCAGTTTTCTCGGCTCAACCGGTGGAGCGCTACATGCTAACAAATGACATTTCAGCCTTCAATCTATGTATGCTTAGTGACACATGAGACTTAGACGGGACGAAATATGTGTTCATGTTTAATAGAATCAAGACAATCGAAATGGAAGGACAACTTCCATTACAATACAACTACTACAAATGAATTCCTATATTTAATCCTAGTTAAGTTTTTACTTACTAATGTTTCTTCTCTTAATACAATTAATTTTAATTTCTAATTATCATTTTAATAATCGTATTCAATTAATATTTCGTCACATTTCATTATTCATTTTACAATAAAAAATTAAAGTTAATACTTTTTTGAAATTTTTATCATTTTGTATTTACGTCACAGCTAATCAATAAAGTAAAACGTCATATTTTTTTAACCTTTGAATTTTTTTCATTTTCTATTCACGTCACATCCAATCAATTCGCTTTACAAGAAATAAATTGTTAAGATTTTCAAGGCTTTGTTTGATTTTTTTTCATTTAAGTAACATCCAATCAATTTATTCGTTTTACAATAACAAAAATTAGACGTCAAGTTTTTTAAAGATTTGATTTTTTTCATTTACTCACATCCAATCAATTTATATGTTACAATAAAAATCTGTTTGATTTTACGTCACATCTAATCAATTCGTTTTACAGAAAAACTCTTGTATAAATTTATTCGTTTTACAATAAAAAAATTAAACGTCAAGTTTTTTTAAGATTTGATTTTTTTCATTTTCGCCATATCGAATAAATTTGGTTTACAATAAAAAATTAAACATCAAGTTTTTTTAAGATTTGATTTTTTTCATTTTCGTCACATCCAATAAATTTATTCGTTTTACAATAAAAATAAAATTAAACGTCAAGTTTTTTTTAAAATGTGATGTTTTTTCATTTTACTCATTCCTAATACACGAATGCTTGACTGATTATGGAAATAGGGATGCTAATTCTCAGTCTTTAACAGAAATTGAGAAATGATGTGGAAAAGGTTTTCCATTCGAAGACAACTTTCAAGATGTTAAAGTTCTGTAATTGTGGTAAACTTTTCCAGGAAATCTCTCATGTCTTTTCTGGTCATAGAAGAATGCGAACATCACGTTGCCAACAACTCAGTATGTTTTAGAAGGCGTGTTATGTGCATATTCATGTGCAATCAACTTGAAAGAGTGTCAAATTCTGGAGTTGGTAGATTTGACAACATAATGTAGAGTATGGAATTAATAGTTTTGACAATTGAATGTCAAATTTTGGGGATGAATGTTTTGATAACAGGGTCGACTTTATCTGATGATGTGTTAGTTTTAGCATATACTTTAGTTAGTTTGAAGAGATCTTCCTGGAACTTTCAGTTGATTATATTTATGATATGAATTCATATCCGACGGCAAGTTTATGGACAGTTAATATTCCTGTTATTACTCCATTAAAGTTCAGTCTTCTGGGAATTGTGTCTTAATATTTGTTAGGATTTTTATATTTTATATACTTTTGTCTCTTTTATTTCAATTTTCTTCAAAGTTCTCAGAAATTAAGTTGCTCCCTACCTGGGATTCATACTTGAACTCTATATAAAATATAAATTTTTCTTCTATGCAAAGAGCCACAGACTTAACAGAATCTGGTTGTCTCTTTTTTAATTTATTTTTTAAGTTAGTGATGGTGCTCCCTACCAGATGCGAGGTATTCACCCTTTATCTCATACAGTTCAAGCGAGAAAATATTTTAAGATTCTAACGTCCTTTTTTGTGTATTGTTTGAATCTCTCTTGCACTTGGTTCACCAGATATATTTGCAAGGCAGTTTTTAAATCTCTTGTCTAATTTCAGTTGTTCCTATAATAACTGGAATCGAGATTTTTCAAAGATTCCAATTTCTTTTCTATGTCGAACATAAGACCCTGGGATTTCGTTATTGTTTTTCACTGTGTAACCAAATATTATTAAGGACTTTAACGCCTAAGTTTCTTCTTTGTTCCATATAATAATGTCAAGTTTAATAGATTCGTTTTCTAGACATATAACTGTAGGAATAATAGTCATAGTCGATTGTGTGACATGTCTAACTATTGTCCCTGGACTTGCTGCAGCATTCAAGATTAACACTCAACAGATCGTCATATGGGTATATTCACACATTCCATTGTATAGTAGACGAATAGTAGAACCTGCCATCTCGATGTCAAATGTCAAATCACATAACCAACTTCTTTGTAATGCAAAGTGCTGAGGTAACTTATCTTTATTATTGGTCATCAAAATTTGATCATGAGTTGCCATTATAATTCTGTCCTTATTCCAGTGAAACCATCATCTTTTAAGCCAATCCATAGTCTTCCTTATTTATAGAGTTAAAGTTGAATAAATACAGAAAATACCTGTCACCATATTGTTTTGCCTTTTTTCCAATTTTCTGTAATGGAAGTTGTGGAATATTTTTAACGACTTTTTGGGTTAATTTCTGTTTTCTTATTTTTTAAATATTTTTAAGACAGTCTTGTAAAAATTGGTTCTCCGGTTTTCTGATAGAGAGTGTTTGCTGGTTTTTGTTTCTTGATGCTAATATAGTATTTTGTGGCATGGATTTTGGAAGATAATCAGATATTTTTTCTTGTAAGAGTTAGCATATGAATAAAAAATATGACTTCCGTGCAAAAGTAGAACTACATACTTCACATGAATGTTGTTTGCATATGAGTAAACAAACTTGAAAGAAGAAGCACATACTTCATATGAATGTGGTTTGTCTATTGTATGTTTTAATATGACGCCACAAAGTAAATATCTGTGCTAGAGAACTACATAGTTCATATGAATGTGGTGTCGCCTGTATGTGTTTTCATATGTGTTGGCATATGATGCAACAAATTTGACTTCTGTGTAAAAGAACCACATACTTCACAAGAATGTGGTTTGTCTTTCATGTGTTTTCATATGATGCAACAAATTTGACTTCCGTGCAAAATAGGAACCACATACTTTACAAGAATGTGGTTTCTCTCCAGTATGTATTTTCATATGACGCAACAAATTTGGCCTCTGTGCAAAAGAAAAACCACACACTTTACAAGAATGTGGTTTGTCTCCTGTATGTGTGTTCATATGACTCACGAAACTTGACTTCTGTACAAAAGAAGAACCACATATTTCACAAGAATGTGGTTTTTCTCCCGTATGTGTTTTCATATGCCTTAACAAAATTTGCTTGCTTGTGAAAGAAGAACTACATACTTCACAAGAATGTGGTTTGTCTTCCGTATGTGTTTTCACATGACTCCACAAAGTAGACTTCCGTGCAAAAGAAGAACCACACAATTTACAAGAATGTGGTTTCTCTCCCGTATGTGTTTTCACATGATTCAACAAATTAGACTTTATTGCAAAAGAAGAACCACATATTTCACAAGAATGTGGCTTTTCTCCCGGGTGTGTTTTTTTATGAGTCAACAAATTTGACTTCTGTGCAAAGGAAGAACCACATATTTCACAAGAATGTGATTTCTCTCCAGTATGTGTTTTCATATGACACAACAAATTTGACTTCTGTGCAAAAGAAGAACCACATACTTCACAAGAATGTGGTTTTTCTCCTGTATGTGTTTTCATATGAATCAACAATTTTGACTTCCATTTAAAAGAAAAACCACACACCTCACAAGAATGCGATTTGTCTCCCATGTTTGCTTGCATCTGATTCCACAAAAAGTATATGCAATGGAGTGTATGATGATAGACCCAATAAGTTTCAACTGTTTAAATCCTCAATGGAAAAAGGTTCTTGTTATCCATTAATGGATTTCTTTTATTATTGCAAATTCTGGAAATAAAAAAATTGAGAAAATATATCACATGTGGTAAAATAGAATTATGTTTATTTTAATTAAACATATCCAAAACATTGATTATTAATGAAAATCAAAATGACTATAGTTTTTGAAATAAGGCTAGGTAACCAAATTTTTTTTCGAAAATTTAATTAAAAATCTTTACGTTTCTTCATTTTAGCGACGAGGATTGATTATTCATATTATTTGGATTCTTCAAAATACTGTTCTCATCTTGGGTGCTATTTTAATCGCATTTCTATGTTAGTTCCGATCTTATTTTTTCAAACTTATTATTTGGATATTATTTTCACAACTTTTCTATGTTACCTTCGATCATATTCAGGTGTATTTCTCGAACTTGGGAACCTTTCTCTTGAACTCAGAAATCTATACAGAATTCTTAATGGAACCTTTATTTAATACATTCAGTAATATATAATGTATTAATTATACTTAATGGTTCCCATATCACGTTAAACACTATACTTTATATGCTTAGTAGTTGATCATCACCCAGATTATATATAATCCATAAATGTAGATTGTTTCCCTTTTCCAGACATGATTTTTCAATCACTCCACATATTACAGCTTTTCAATCTTTGTATAATTTCCCACATCTACACAGAATATTTAACTCATGATTTTTGCAGTATGTATTGCTTTTGCTGTGTTCTAGGAAACACACTGATATTTAAAAGATATCAAAAAATATTTAGGGTGTAATGAGAATCGTTTTATAACCCCATGTGGAATAACTGGACTTGGAAAGTAAAAAAGACAAGAGGTTAATTCCTTGGTGTTGAATGTTGAAGATACACACATGCAAACAAACACATGCCAGCTGCTAGCACCTGCACTGAACAATGGGGTCAGATTGTCAAAATTGATATCCTCAGTAGTATAAGGTCAACTATTTGATGTGTGGAGTTGTCAAAGGCATCTGCAAAAAGCAGGTCACATATATAGCTCAGAGAAAAAAGGCTAAAGACGAGAGAGGCCTATAGTCAGCTGGCAATCAACATCGCACAAGCATTGCTCCATCTCGGTCAACACTTTCTATCTCTAGCTATAAGAAAGTAGAGAAACAAAAAATGATTTTTTTTTACAAAAGCAAAGCATAAACGTTTTTTTGTTTATCAAAAATCGACTGAACAACATACATTTCATTTGGTGCCGTTTTTTGGCCAGTTATTCTGAACTTGAAACACATGATAAAGAAGGGTTCTGTTAAGTTGAGGAAAACCACAAACAAAACAATAAGGTCGGTGGCATTCTATTGTTTTACCCTCCTGTTTCTCCTCGAAAAATCTGATACATATTTACATATTGTTATGCTTTGCAATAAGCCACAAAGAAAACAGAACAACAGAATAGAGTTTAAACAATGTATTACTGGAACAACAATGTAAAAACGTTACAACTGAAAAGAGTAGTAAACGTCACCGAGCAGTCGAGATCACCTGGGATCAAAAAGTCTATGGTTTATATAATGGATAGAACAGTCCATTTTGGAGGGTGATTCCCCCACCACACATATATAAATATATGTGACACGCAAAAGATAAACAATAAACGGATAAATATGCTAAAAAAATTTCACAGTTTATTATTTTTTCTCTTTTTTGTGTTTCATAACAAAGATTGATTTTGACTTGTATTGTTGCATTGTTCTTTTGTCAGTAACATGCTTTTGTTTTAATAGAGCAGATTCTATTTTGATAGACTAAAAACGAAGCTCGCAGATACTGTTACATTGGCTTATCCAGATTCTGATAATGACAACAGGATCGATGTCTACAAATATGTCTTTCACAAATCATCTATCAGGTTTAGATTTAATTCGGAAACAAGAGGCAGATAAGTAAATTTTAGATTTAAAGATGCGGATGAAAAACAGTAAATCATCCAAAATAAAACACATAGTGATAGAGGAGATAGTGTAATACTTGTTGCAACCCAACCACAAACTATTGATGAAGTTATATGACTGTCGCATATTAAAAAAAGAATGTAAGTGCAGTAACATGAAAATAATGGTTACATGGGAAGGGAAAAACGAAGTTATATGACTTTGGTATTCCATACCAAACTAAAAATCCTAGGAAGCAACCTCCTCCAATGCAGGGGTGCAATCTCCCTCTTTTTACTTTTGCTAAACTGGTATTGGATATTCCTGGGTCCTAGACTACACATCTGGGTAACCAGTACATAGTGGCATTCATTGACATGTATAGTGGTTGGCCGGAGGCTTTTGCTGACCCTAATAAGAAGCCAGCAACGGTAGTGCATCTGTTGTTGGATGAAAATTACCATAGATGCAGGGCACCACTCCAGCTGTAAACAGACACTGGACTCGAAAACGTTAACAAAGTGATGAAGAAGGCATTGGAGGACCTCAACATACACCATGTGAATACATCATTTCATTACCCACAAAGTAATGGTAAAGTAGAACGATTTCAAGGGATGATGCACGATATTTAAATGAAAAATGTCAATGAACAGTCATTGGATATTGATATTTAAAAAAAGAAAAAAATATTGATAATAAAACCGTAATGACTTTAGTTAACAAGATAGTAATAAGTCGAAAAATGTATATATAATTGATATTAGTATAAACTGTAGCTTAAGGAAAGAAGAGATTATTTTTTAAACAAAAATTTACGAATATTATTAAGTTGATGTAAATGAAAAACGTAAAGAAATAACGAAACAATAAAAATATGTACATAAAATAAAAAATAATAATATGCACATATCATACTGAATAAAAATATGTGCATAAAATAAAAATGATAGTATGAACATATCATACTGAATAAAAAATTGACCCATGAATTGCATTTCACACTGATTTTAAATGTTTTATAATGTTGGTTGTTGTTTATTTTGTGTTATAATTGTTTTATTGATTTGAAATAATTATATATATATATATATATATATATATATATATATATATATATATATATATATATATACGTTTTATTTTTACTACCGTATCTTTCTGTTAAGTTACATTATTGTTTCAGCTACCCGGTCGTTTTTTTAGCCATCTGTAGCTTCATCAGACTTTTACATAAATACTAAATATTCTGTAAAAGTCTGAGGAAGCTCCAGACGGCCAAAAATACGGCCGGGTAGCTGAAACAATAATGCAACTTAACAGAAAGATACGGTAATAAAAAATAAAACGCATATTTGCTCTACAACATTATTGAGCACTTTCTTCAAGTTTTTATTAATTACGATTTCCACTAACTATATATATATATATATATATATATATATATATATATAGTTAGCAAAGGAACTGTGGACTCGTAATGTGCATTTTGATTTTACATAGGCGTCACCACTTATCAAGGCCCAGAGATCACTCGAGGATAAGTGTTATGTAGTATACTGTAGTCAATGGGATAATATTGTAATTGTTAGCAATGGGAATTTGGTAAATTTAATTACTTAAGGGCACATATCAAGAATCTTTTTATGTTGGACTTGAAGAAAACCAAGTTGTAGTCAGCAGACAAACTGAAGAGAGTTCCACAGGCGTACGCTTCTAGGAAAGAAGCTTTTTTCATGGAATCTACGTTTTTATTTAGGCACAGATAGAGTTGGGAAATTATTGACAGTGGTTTCAGCTAGACGGGTGTTTTTTATTAAAGACTGGCAAGAGAGGACTAGAGATTGAAGCTCAGATGAGCGCTTGCCATGGAAATAATTATAAAACAAAGACAGGCTCGCAACGTCTCTTCTGTGGGAAAGAGATTGCATGGAAGAGAAAAGGGTATCCCCCACTAAGCTATGGAGAGGGGAGGGATATCGCATGTTGAGGGTGCACACACATGAAAGCATGCATGACAGCTGGTAGCAAACGCACTAAACTATATGATCAGGTTGTCAGAATTGACATTGTCATTGGTGAAAGGTCAACTATTTGACCTGAGAAACTTTTGAAGGTGAGCGCACCTACAAAAAAGCAGGGCACATATATAGCCTAGAAGAAAAAGGCAAAAGAATAGAGAAGCTTATAGTCAGCTGGCAATCAACATCACACATGCATGACTCCATCCACCCACCTCCCGATCCACACTCTTCGTCTCTATATAAGGCAATAAAGAAACAGAAAAAAAGATTTTATATTTTCATAACAAAATAAAGTGTATGAGATGTTTTCTGGCTGACGAAAAATCGACTGTGCAATATATGCTTCACTTGGTAACAATGTATGAAAATGATAATTAAGAATTTGCTGTTTGCCCCTAGCACATTGCTCAGTCATTTTGCAGGAATATCAAATTGGATAAATCTCTTCTGTATTCTATCATTCTTGCTTAACTAAGTTTTTAAAGTATAAACAAGGTGGTAGACATCAGTTTGGAAGCATCACAGAGAAAACTGTAAATAACGTGCAACTAAGCTTAATATAAATCAAGTTGCTCGACATGACAAATTTAAAGTTAACTGGAGAAAAGCGTGTTTCTGAATTGACACTCTAAACCTGCAACCGCTGACAATCAAGCCTTACTCATACAAGATCATCAGAGTGCTGTTGAGTTGGCTAAGAATATCATCAGAGTGCTATTGAGTTGGAATAGAATATTGGCACATTTAAACAATTATCGTATCACTCTAGGGCTGCTCAACAATACTCACAGTGTGCGTGAATTTTAAAGTTTTGTAAAAGTAGTCATGTATTTTAATTAGAACCGTCTTAGTGCATTTTCTTGTTTTTAATCACATAATTTTTGTGATGGCTAAGCGAGGAGAAATATGAAAGGAATCAATATTTGCCTCCTTTAGCACTTTTTATATATTTGTAGATTCAAACCATAACTTTTCATATACTTGTAGATTCAAACCATAACTGAACCACTAGAACCAATCATGAAGTTTCCACGACATTCAGTGAGTAATTTGATTGCAAGATGATTGTGTTTCCGCATGGTCAGGAGAATTGTTCAGTTTACATTTTTTATTGCATATCTTTATTTTTCTCTTCTTTCTTTTGTATTTCTTGAGAAAATCTTGCAAGAATGAAGTTGGCTGTGCAAAGAGGGAGGAAAGAGAAGGAATTTTTGTTAGTTTCTCATATGATTTGAGGTGAAATATTTTGAGGAGTAAACCAGAAACCACTTTGACGATTTTGCAGTTGAAATCTTTCACATATCACCAAATGATCAGCTTTTTCTCATGCTAATCTGAGAAATGATGTCTTTTAGAAACCGATGAAAGTAAGGTGCTCTATATCATAATAGAACAAACAAGCACGTCTCCTCCTTGTGACAATCACTAGGAGTTTATCCTATTTGACCTCAAGATGATGAATAGGATGAAAAGTTTACTTGCTTACATCCTGCCAGATAATTATCAAAGGTAACATTTGAAACGTATCCAAATTTCATAACAACACACATGACTATAGATCTAAAAAATAGATACACAGGTTCTTTTACTCATAACCGAAAGAAAAATAAAAGTCCATAAGAGGGGGATAACAGTTCCTTACTTAATTTTCATGAACACAATCATAACCGGAAGAAAAATAAAAGTCCATAACAATAGCAAAGGGGGAATAACAGCAGTAGTTAAATAACAAGAAGAATTAACAATGAAACATACAATCCAACACCAAGAAAAATTAATAATGAATCACACTTATTGAAAAACTAAAATAATCTCATTTTTTTAAACAACTTTCAAAATCCCTGGATTAAACCACTCTCTAGAAGGGTCTTACCAGCTGAAATAAATAATTAAAGAAACACGACATATAAAACTCAAATTTCATTTAAATGCTGCATATATAATTCAAATATCCACAAACACATGTTCTTGTAATATAATACGCATAGTGCACATGTGAGAAAATCAGCAGCAGCCTTAAGATAATTTACTAGTGAAAATATTAGCAACAGCCGTCTTAGCACATATGCAAATTAAGCAAGTACGCACATGCTGATGTCACAGGATGGAGAAGAAAAAGGCAGAAAAAAGGACAGCATGGACAAGCAATCAGACATGAAGTGAGAGAGGAAATTGAAAAGCAGGTGACGTGCATGGTGCACATGTGAGAAAATCAGCCGCAGTCATAGGATAACTGACTAGTGAAAATATTAGCAGCAGCCGTCTCAGCACATATGCAAATTAAGCAAGTGTGCACATGCTAATGTCACAGGACGGAGGAGAAAAAGGCAGAAAAAAGGACAACATGGACAAACAATCGGACATGAAGTGAGATAGGAAATGTGTGTATGGTCGAAAAATTGAAAAGCAGGTGACGAAAAAGACATGCATGAAAGGGCATTTCTGACAGACATGTTCGATGAGGGGGTGATATTTTTAAATACTATGAAGTGCGTTGTTGAAATTTAATGACACGATTCAAGTGTAAAAGCCATGTTATATGCTCTCATCTCTATAACTGATCAGTGAGATTTAAAATCAAGATCCCAGTGACTGTGCTAGGTGCTCTACTACTGAGCCATAAACCGTATTAACAGGATAAATCACAGATTTTATTTGTGATAATTGTAAGCATTCAATTACTTTTATACAAAAGCAGCGTTTCAAGGCTAAGGTGGAAACCATTATTTCTATAGCAGCAAAACCGACACCTCACAGTTTGAAATTTTGAATATTTGGTTTATAAGCTGTGCTGATTGCTGCTAGCAGTCAACTTCCATTCTAGCTTACCAAAAAAAGGGTATCAACCATAAAACAAACCGTCATCATTTTAGCCTTTCTTTTCAATCTTTTTGTTACATCAACAAAACTTTGAAGCACACACACACACACACATACACATGCACACACACACACATGCTAGCCAAGTAAGTTATGATTTTTCCTACACAATGCCCCATCAATAATAACTAAAGACTTTTCATCTATCAAAGGTTATGTCCTTCAAAATACAAAATAGTTTATTTTATTTTATTTTTTTATTACATTTTCACCCCAAAGCACATTGCCACTTTGATGTAGGGGATACTAGCAGGGACATAAGCTTCAGGGGTACTATGTGGGGAGTTGGGCAGCAAGATGTCGGTTCACGTTACACTTGAACTTCTGCATGTCAGTACAGTTGTAGAAGCAGGAATCCAGAAGGGAATTCCAAAGTCTAGTGGTTCTCAGGAAGAAACTACTGGAATAGAAGGCTCTCTTACATCTAGGGATCTCTACTGTGAAGGGGTAGGATTTAGCTGCTTGTCGGATTTGTTAGGGGTATTTACGTTGAGGGGGTACAGAGATTACAGTTAGGATGTCTGCTGTGGAACGGGCTTGCCTAAATCCATATTGTTGATCGGTCAGAAGTTTAGCATCTGTAAGGTAATGGACTAAAACTTGGTTAATTATGGACTCAAATATCTTGGCAAAAAGTGGGTGGAGTCTAATGGGGTGATAATTTACTTGGCCAGTTCTTTCACCAGAATTCTTTAAAACTGGTACCACAGAAGCAGTTTTCCTGTGTGCAGGAAAGTAAGATTAATTAAGGCATTTGTTGTAAAGTCTGGAGAGAACTGGAGCTACTTTAGTGGAGCACTTTTTTAATAGTAGAGCCGGGATGAGATCAGGTCCACAGACTTTTGAAGTGTCAAGATTTTTATGATAGCATGCACCTAAGAAGAGGTGATTTTCAGATCATTTAGTGTGGCGTCTGTCCACAAAGGAAAATCAGGGAGGAGGTAATTAGCAGGGTCCAGTATGGAGTTGGAGGCAAACAGGTTAGCTTTCTTGGTTGCTGAGCAAACAACCTCATGATTGTTGGATAGTGGGGGAATTTTTGATTGCAAATTATTTACTACACTGTTGTAGATGTTCCAGAAGTCACGGGTTCCTAATTTCTGCATTTCCATGTGTTTTTTGCTGGTTTCCACAAATTCTCTCTTAGCTGTCTCTATTTCTTTCTTACAGTTACTTCTGCCTTCTATATACTTCTTTTATGTCGTCTTCACTTTTCAAAACAAAATTAAAGTTAAAGTCTACTATCACAATATAGTAAGTATGGAATTTCCATTATTGTGAGAAAAAACAAAAACAAATTTTCAACAACAAGAAAAATATTGTGATTTGTTCGTATAATTTGTTTTTTTTTGTTTTTTGTACAAGGTGGTCACCACTTATCAAGAAGAAAGAAGCTTTGTTCATGGAATCTATGTTTCGGTTTTGGCACAGATAAAGAGTGGGGAAAATTTTTGACAGTGGTTTCAGCTAGAAGAGTGTTTTTGTGAAAGATCGGCGAGGGGGGACCAGGGATTGGAGCTTAGATGAGTACTTGCCATGGAAGTAATGATAAAACAAAAATAGGCTCACAACGTCTCTCCTGTGGGAGAGAGGTTGCAGGGAAGAGAAAGGGCATTCCCCACTAAGCCACAAAGCCTATTTTGTACTCTGTCAAGGCAGGATATAGTGTTTTTAGCAGCTCCTGCAAAGATGTGGCAACAGTACTCCATCCTTGGATGTACTTGGCTTTTATATAGATAGAGAATTGCATCAGCAGTGAGATATCTTCTGGAGCAGTAGAAGAATCCTACTATTTTTGCAGACACCTTGGCAAAAGACTTGATGTACGTGTTCCATTTCAGGTCAAGAGTAAAGGTCAGGCCGAGAAGCTTATCAAAACATGGAGTCTCCCCTAGTCGAGAGCCATCCATTTCAATTGATGCCAGATGGGGATCAGAGTGTTGATGATGTAAAGATAGGAGCTTGGTTTTAGATGCATTAAAAGTAACCAGCCTCCTCTTCCCCCACTGTACCACATGCTCGAGATCAGAGGAGAGAGAGAGTCAGAGAGAATTTTATAATTTACGGCCTTTGATGTGTTGCCATAAATGGTCGTGTCATCAGCATACATATAAACGAATGATTTAAGTGTCTGTTTTGGGAGATCATTGATGTAGATCAGGAAGCCAGGAAGGACCCTTTGCGACTCCAGCATTAATACTGAGGGCCTCTGATTTCTGCCCGTAAACCACTACTCTTATGACCCTATCAGAGACAAATATTTAATGATTGAGAAACCATTTCCAGTTATACCGTAGCTGAAAATATTGTGAAGTAGGCCTTTATGCCATACCTTATCGAAGGCCTTTGATATGTCAAGAGCAATTGCCCTTTGTTTGGTCTATTGTCCTCATCTTAAGTGTTATTTTTACAATGTTTGTACAATAAATAACACTCAAGATGAGAACAGTAGTCTTAATAATCTAAATAATACTAAGAATTATTCCTCATCTACAAAATCCAGAACCGTAATATTGTAATTTGTGTTTAAGAATCATGATTATGTTTTAATTTAGTCAAACTTATTTGTAAGGTTTACTGTATGTATTTTTGAGAGAACTTAAAAATGCAACACAATAAGTTTCTTTAATTATCAGCATTCTTTAAACAAACGAACAGAAAATTTGGTAACTGCATTTCCAAATAAATTAACAGGAAAACTCTTTGGTATACTTACATGTGTGTACACATCGATCCACCATATTGAAACCACGCAACAAGAATACAAACATTTAATTTTTAAAAATGAGAAAACAACATTGAATGTCATACAATTATATCAAAGAATTACATTAGGCGATATTCGTTTTCAGCATACCCGAAAACCTACAGAAGTCGTCATGTGAAAGGTGATTGTTAAGGTGGAAAATAAGAAACAATTTGCTAAAACAGCTTTCAGGCAGCAAAAAAAAAAAAAAAAAATATTATCACCATATAGCCAGAAAATGGGTACTCATTTTACATTAAATTCATATAGAAAAGTGATCACCCACTTTTTGAAAAAGTAATTTGCTCATATGAAAACTAATTCTTTGTGCCACTTTTGAAGTATATCTTCGTTTACAGTAACCTTGAAAACCATAAAACGTCGTCATTTTAAAGATTCTAAACATTAACCACACACAAAAAAAGCAATGGTCAATATTTTAGTCAATGTCTAAAATCTTTACACCGCCCCCCCCATTTTTTTTTTTAAATAACAACTTCTATTAGTTTTCGGGGAGTGCTGAAAATGAATATATACTTTAAAAGTGGCGCAGAGAAATAGTTTTCATAATATAAAAAATTTACTTTTTCAAAAAGTGGGGGATCACTTTTCATTATACATTTAATGTAATATGAACACCCACTGGTCACCTAGTAAGGCGAGCTTTTATTCTGATTGAGTTTTGTTTTTGTTGTTTATTTCTGATTTCATGTTTCATTAAAGAACAAAAATCAATAAAAATGTTATCAATTATGACCATTCGATAATAATCAGATGAAAAAAAAAAAAAAAAAAAAAAAACAGTGCGCCATTGACTGCACCAATGCGCCAGGTAGTAATGATAAGCGATAAATCAACATTTTCATTAGGATTATTCGTTTAGTAAATGTAGTTATCTCGCTTACATTTTGTAGTGAATAATACATAGCTTACCTGAGTGTAGCTGCCGGAGGTGAGGATGCTTTTCCAACCGTCAAGAAGAACATTAGCCTTGTGGTTATTTATACCAATAGAGTAAGGTAATTGTTATAAAAACCTTCCTCCTTCATGAAGAATCACCTCATTCTTTTATTTTATGTTGCTGTGGTTACAAGACCTGAGAAGACCGTCGCGAAGAAGATTGTATTTTTTTTCGCAACCTCTCAGTTATATGACTTTTTTTTCAACAATTTTTAACGTATTTTGCAAATTCGCAAAAATCGATACTAAATTCATGTAGTAATACTTACGTTTTTGTTTTATAATCTGCTTTCGATTAACTTTATCTGCTTTTATAAAGGAAACGATTTTTCAAATGTGATTGACTTTATAAACTCAACTTAACATTCAAGATGACGAACGGAAGAGCAAGTTCGCAGAAAACAAAATTGAAGAGGAAAAATAAAAAAAAAATTATTTCGAAATAGAGCCGATCTATTTAGTGAATGTCACGGATAAAATTAATATTATTTTATTTAACATTTTAATATTTACATGAGAGAGAACAGATTATAAGTTTCATCTTTATTAATTCCCTAATTCGTTGCACGTGCATTTTAATGGCGGAAACTGTTAGTTTTTAAAGCCGCCTTTTCGTATTTTTATTTATTTATTAATTGTAGATTCCTGATTTTTTTTTTATTTTGTTCGAAACATTTAAGTCTAAATTTAATCTGATGCTTGTGCAGTTTACCAAACACATTAAAAATGAAGAATTGGTGAATAATAGTTTATCATTTTTTTTTATAGATTTCCTATTTTTTTTATTGTGTTAATTTTCTAATTCGTTGCACGTGCAATTTAATGGCGGAAACTGATTGGTGAACATAGTTTTGAACGCTTATCATATTTTTAATCGATTTCCGATTAGTTTTTTTTTTTTATCGTGTTTTAAAGATTAAAGCTTAAAGTTAATCGATAATCTTGACTTGTTACTTACCATGGGTGTAATAGAGCTCAAGGAAATAATTTACCCCGAATTCGAATTAAGACAGTAAAACATCGAACCGGAAATGTAAATATGAATCGAAACGTTTCGTTTTTTTTCTCCCCTTTTTTTCTCAGTTTTTTATTATCGAAATGAAACGAAACAGCTTTATTTGTTGTTTTTTTTTTGTCTCTTTCTTTTTTATCGAAATGAAACGAAACAGCTTTATTTGTTTTTTTTTGTATCTTTCTTTTTTTATCGAAATAAAATTTGTATTTGTTTTCCTTTCATTTTTTATTTTATTTTTATTAGTTATTTTTTCTTTTATTTTTATTCTTATTTTATTTTTATTACGCTTGGGGGGGCGGTCTTCTATTTAAGGAAAGGTTCCATCCTCAAATTTAAAATGACTAATAAGGTTTTTCTGGCCGCTGAAAACGAAAACAACGTTTAAAATTTCAGGAAGCAAATAATTTTTCAGACATGAAAAAATTATCGTGTGAAAATGAGGGAGATCACTTTTATATATTAATTTAACGTAAAATGAACATCCACTTTACGGCCACCTTTGGGGTGGGGGTAATATTTTAAGGGGGTGTTTATTTGGTAATTGTGATCAAGCAACCAGCAAAAATGCGCGCGCTTGCGCTTACAACAATGACCATTAGTTATAACAAAGAATTACATTGTTAAAAAAAAAAAAGTATACATGGAAAAAAGTCGTAATGAAAAATGTTTCCTGGCCGGTATCAGAAACTGACAAATTCAAATTTAGAAGTTAAATAAATTCATTGTAAAAAAATACCTTGAAAGATAAATATTAGTTGTCTGGTACTATTTCAAAGATAATTAGTAAAGTAAAGTCTTAAGATATTGGATTAAAAAAAAAAGACATTGTTTGTACAAAAAAAAAAAAAAAAAAGCAAAAAGAAGCTTAATTGCTCCTCCTGCCAAGCAGAAGTTTAATAACAGATCTAGCTTTGCACAATCAAAACAAAAAATAACGCGCCGCTCATAAGTTCTACAGAAGCCCGAAAATGTAAGAAAGTCCATTTTATTTTATAGCTAGGGCTGTGATGAAATAACAGATCTAACTTTACACTTTGTGACAAGAGAATAGTCTTATCATTGTTTTGACTCTCGAGTATACACTGCTAATCAATCGAGAACCACTAGCAATGTCAGAAACCAACATTACAAATGCGTGAAAAAAATGGAATAATTCAACTTCCTATATTTCCAAGCTTATAAGTACTTGAAAAATGTAATTCAAACCCTTTTTTTTTTTTCAATTAAAGGAGCAAAGACCGAATTTTCAAAAAAATAACTGATTTTACAGCAAATTATGCGATATTTGTATTTTTAAATCGGTTTTCTTTAAAAAAATAAAAATTTAAAGAAAATCAACGAATTTAACTTGCTTCGATAAATATATGCATATATAAATTCAAAAAAATCACTTACCTATAAAAATACTAATCAATGGGTACTTCCATTATTCATTGTTAAGAATTTATCCGTATTTATATTTTAAATTCCATGTATTTTTTAAATAAAATAAATTTTTAAACAACTATTTGAAAATAGCGCCATTTGCATAGGCATTTTTACGTTTATGTTTATACTGGAAGTGGTGTTTGTTCTTATTTTGAGCTACGGATGGACCAAAGTAACTAAAAACCACACGTTTGCGTTCGCCACCTAGCCTCATGCATGTAGAAATATGGGTCTCCTTAGGTAAAAAAATATTCACATTTTACTTATAAGTTTTGCCTAAAAAAAAGATAACAGTCGAAGAATTTCTTTTCTTTTCTCAAAGAAACACATGAGTTTTTGATTTAATATATTTTATTACTACTTTATAGAGTGATTTTTTTTAATATCGAAAAAAAATTGAATGAAATAAAAATAAGTGTCGTAATTAAACTAAACGTATGTGCAGTATAAGAACATTATAAGGTTTCACATAAAAAAAATCAACGTGTTTGAAAAAAAAAAGGTTTTAAACTTTGGGCTTTACAGGTAAATTTGCAAATAACTGTATTTTTTGTTAAATTAGCTTATTTTATTTATTGATCTTTTATCTTCAATTTGTGATATAGAAATTTGAGGTAAAAAAATTAATTATTTTAATTTTAATAGATATTTCAAAATGGGAGGTAAATTAAAAAAAAAAAAACACCTTTGTCTAGAATATAATATTCAGTTTATTGGAAAGAGCATAAAATTTCACATTGAACCTGAAAATATCGTAAAAATTGAACCAATAGAAAAATTTTTAAAGTTAAAAACTTGAAAAAATTTAACTTGTAAAATTTAATTGATTTCATTACGTAAACAAAATGGTTGCATGAAGGCTCACAGGCACTTTGTAAACACTGTTTTTTTTAATAAAAAATATTTATAGTTTTTAAATGACTTTAATAGTATATTTTGGAAGTATATTCCATAAAGAAAATAAACAACCCACTTTAAAAGGAGAAATTACGAGTTTTTATCTTTTATTCGTAGTTCTATGCAAGGGGTGTCAAAAATTTCCCCAAATTCTGAAACGCTTAGAAAACCACATCATTCTATCTAAAAACATACAAGATTTTAACTGATATATACTTGAGAATATTCTCTTGTCATAGCGCTATTTATAACTAGCAGATGGGAGGCGCCCAGCTTTGCACAGTCGTTAAATACGTTTAAATATGATATTTTAATTTTTCCAGATTTTGTAAAGATTATTATAGAGATAATAAAGTCGTGATTTCAAAAGTAATAAAAAAGTATTTGGGTGTCATCAGATAGAGTCGAAACCAAAATCAGAACTGTAACATTCAAAGCTGGTGACGTTACCACTGTACAAACGTAACACGCATATGAACTGATTAAAAATAAACTAAGATGAATGTACAATATGTACAACAATTTTTTTCAATTTTGATCCCATAGGACTAATTGAACTGGTGTCAATTTGTAGTAAATGACCGTTGTGTTACTTACTTGTAAGGGTGTGACTCCGTGTTCACCCATTCATAATTGGGATCTATCAATATTTAAGACCGAAGTAAGAGGTGCAGGAATCTCTTGAAAGTAGTGGGTATTCACAGGACCGTTAAAAGTAAATTTAACCAGTTCACCGATTAATAAAAGCTTTCCACCAAGGCACATCCTCAAATCACAAATGAGGATCTCGTGAGAATAGCATGAAGTTTAAGATTACTGATTTTTATGAACAGAGTGTCACACATGGCTTGAAATGAATGTGAATATTTTCTGAAAACATGTAAGCGAGATTTTGGTAACTGTTAAAAGAGCAGAATTCTAAAGCATGAAGGTCGAGTTTTGTAATTTTGTTGGTCAGTTTAGACCGAGAACGAATGGTGGAAGATAATATTGAATACACGAGTTCTTGTTGCAAGTTGAGAAAAGAAAGAAAAAAAAGGGCATCGTGTGTTGGATTAATTCCGCTCATGACTATTGAGCAACCGACTAAACACAAAATTCGACTCGTAATGGATTATGGAGAATTGAATCAGCATGTTGATGCATTTACCGGGAATGCAGATGTGTGCGCTGCTAAACTAGGACAGTAGCGTCAGAAAGGGAGTAAATGTAGCATTGCTGGATTTGAAGAGAGCCTAACAACAGATTCGGGTCCATAAGTCATTGTGGCCATTTGAGACAGTGATAATCAAGGGGAAAACGATACTGTTTTACACGCTTAGGTTTTGGTCTAAACGCAGCACGCAGCACCTTAATAATGACATTAATATCATTAAAATTGTTTGGATGCAAGATGAGACCACAGTGAAAGCTACTTCAGCTTACATTGATGACATCTACGTTAATGAAGACATACTGTCTGCAGATGCGGTTAAAATGAAACTGGAATCTTTCGGATTAATCAACAAGGACCCTACGCACTTAAAGCATGGGACATATGACCAAAGGAAGTAGTTCGGCGGGTTCAGCTCGAGGAAGGAGGGGCAATGAGTAAAGGGTACAAACCAAGCCTGAGTCTTTTGAAAGTTCTAAATAGTTTTTTTTACAGAATAACTATCAGTTTCACGATATATTTTTTGATTAAATTGAATAGTTACGAAACACCCTCCTCTTCCATTGTTAAGATGGGTTTCGAAATAATAACGTTATTAGCCTAGCAGGGTACGTAAAAATACAAAAGTACCGGATTTTTTTTCTGAATCAGCACTCCCACAAATTTTAGCCATGATTCACCAGAGTGTTATTCTATATCATTTATTGTAGTTATATATGTACGGGACAAACATACATGATTTTATTTAAATCAACGGCGAATTTAGACAAATGTAGTTATATATATACATACTAAATAAAACCAATAAACAAATGTAGATTTAATGCATTAACATTTTTTTTACTTTTAAATGTGGATTTATTTTTCTTTTTACTTTGACTTTTTCATGTTTCACTTTATGTATTCTGTATGTTTCACCTATGAAATCCAACAAATCACACTTTATGTTTTCATGTTTCCCTTTATGCGTTCTTTATGTTGATAAACTTATTGTGTGATTTTTATATTTTTTTTTCTTTTGCAGCCATATTATCGCTCCCTTTTTGTGAATCCTACTATAAACTGTGCTTAATGTTTCTGCTATGAAATGCATATAAGCAACTCATGTATTAAGCGTATTACCGGATTATATTATTTGTTCATGTTAGGGAAACTATCATCAAAAACATTGCATCGATCTTACAGAGTTTATTGCCTTTAACCTTAATAGCTACTTGTTTTGAAGAACTACTAAGAATCCCGACCAGGTTATGTGTATAATAATTGGACATATTATTACTTTGCAGATTATCAGATTAGGGTGACCCTTTTTATGAAACTGGATTTTTCTAGAAATTGAAGTTGTGTCAAATATTGCTGATGTGGAAGCATGTAAAACATCGATCTTTGTTTTTGTCAACAAAATTGTTTTATTATTTTATATTTTGCAACCGAGTTATTTCTTTGTTTTACATGTTTTGCATGCTTGTGTTTTGAACGTATATAAACATATGGAAACGTTGTCAAGCGTCTAAACCATTATTTTGTCATCCGAAAACTTTAATTCTTTATCTTTTTTGTACAGTGGCCGTTATCATCTTGCTTTACATAATGATGTATGGTCTTTACTTCCGGGTATTGCATTCTTATTTTGGAGAGTAGACGTCTTTGGGTCTTACCATCTTAGAGGCTATCAGGTTTAAGGGGGTGCCAACAGTACCACCCAGCTTATGACAACGAAATTGTGTGAAATTGGCAATTTTTATATGCATATAAATTGAATACGATTATATAAATAATAATTAGAAAATCGAAACAATTGTATTAAGAGAAGAAACATTTCAAATTAAAAAAAACTTAACTAGGATTAAAAATAAACAAATTTATCTGTAGCAGTTATATTTTAATGGAATTTGTCTTTTCATTTCTATTAAATGTCTTTATTCTGTTAGATATCCAGGGACACATGTTTTGTCATCTGTGTCACATGTGTGGCTAAGCGTACATAAATTAAAGGCCAAAACTTCAGTTGTTGGCTCGTAGCGTTCTACCGGTTCTTTTAATTTTATCCTCTTTCACACGACGGGTTAATGAGACACGCGAGTCAGAAAGAGGGATTTAAAGATTCAGCATCCACATGCAATAGCAAACTATCTTGACATACATGCCTGGGAAGCCCCGTCCGCATTCCACGGTAGAGGTTTCTCATGGTATTAGCTATAATTATTATAAAGGTGATGGTCAAAGACAAGTATATATTTTGCTTGTAAATCCATTATCCCAGGCATTGTTTACTTATTTCGGATCACAAATGTTATATTACTTATTGTGTGAAGTATGGCGATATAACTAAGAAGGCTGTCTGCACATTAATTTGCCAATTTTCAGGGCTTAATTCTGAATATGAATTGACCTCGAAATTGAAGCTAGACTCCGATTATAAAATGAATTTACCACTCTATGAGGCATGTGAACAAATACAGATTTTAGAATAGAATTAAATTGTTGTATGTTGTCAGTGCAGAAAGTTTTAACTATATATTAACTATATACGATAAATAACATTGCATCACAAAATTATTACCAAAGGAGTTTCTTAGGGTGATTAAATTTCTTTTTGTGTTTATGCATGAACATGAAATATGTGAGCATTGCAAAATAAACAACTTAGAATAGTACCTACGTATACTTTGTAGTGAGGATTAATTCCTATATTCAGTTCCAAAAGCAAATTAGTTCCTACAAGAACGTGCTAACTCCAAATATTTCTGACCTTAGACAATTAGTTGTATGAATTTTGGCAAGGGTTAGAGTATGTTGCAATATTTTTTTTATTTATAATGGGGTATGGTCCCTCACAGTTGGCATATTATATTTATAAACGCTGCTGCTAGGAACTGACGAATCAAATTAATCCACGTTCTGCTACCAACCAATCAGAAACTAGAAATGCCCCATAAAAATTAAACCTTTTTTGTAACAAGCTTGCATATGTTTGCTACGAGACCCGACGTATGCTACACAGTAACAAAATTATCACAAGAATTATCTAGAGAGACAATGAAGGGTTTCAATAAAGCTAAACAAGTTTAAAAGTGGACTAAGGAACATAATTTAGTATTTAGAAAATAAAAAAACACCCCCTACAATTAGAAGGATTTGCAGATCCAGTTTGGGGAAACGACGAAGATCGAAAAAGTTTATCTGGATATTGTTTGAGACTATCATAAAATGGGCCATAGACTATCAGAAAACGCAATTTGGCTGTGAATAACTTTTCACCGGCCTATATAATATATATATATATATATATATATATATATATATATATATATATATATATATATATATATATATATATATATATATATATTGAAAATATGTCCTGGGGAAGACGTTAAACTGCATCTATTTTGTTTTTACTAACACTTTAACCTACTCATGCGCAGCTAATATTTTTACTGAAATAAAAATGAAAACATTTTTAAAAAATCACTTTTCTGAAATTATATACATATATATATATATATATATTTGAAATTATATATATATGTATATATATACACATATATATATATATATATATATATATATATATATATATATATATATATATATTGTATGCTTATTTTAAGGTGCGCATAAATGTTTGCATTGTTTTAATTAAGAAAGAAAAAAATCATCTTTTGAAAAATTACACTTACTTTTACTTTTATTTTAGTTTTCTTTCTGTCTTTTTTCATTGTTTTAATTAACGAAAAACAAATACACTCTCTGTTTAATAGGTATATATTGCATATATATATATATGCAATATATATATATTAGCAAAAGTACCCGTCGTTTACTGGGTTCAAAAGCAGCCTGAAGAAAATGGACTCTGATTTATTAAAGTATGATAGGTTATGAAAATGAAGGGTTGTAAAGAGATAACTTCGAATTAGGGTATCAAAACCAAAGCAAAATATGATGAAAGTAAAAATAAAATAGATTAACCACATACTTCATTATACCATACCTGTTCACACTGAAACACTTATCACAATATTCTGTGGATCTATATAAAAGAAAACCTTGTTAAACTATGTGACATATTTCCATTCTATGGAGGTCAGGCGCGAATGAACACCCCATAATTTTATTATACCTTATTTCTTCGAACTGAAACATAATTATCAAAATATACTTACGCAGATAGATATTAAAATCTTTATTAAAGTTTGTGCCTATTTCTATTCTATGGAAACCTGGCGCGAACGAAGACCCCATAATTTTATTATACCATCCCTATTTAAGTTAAAACATACGTATCAAAGTATTATTATGTATATCTATATCAAAAACACTTTAAACGTTTTTTTTAATTTTTAATTTTTGTATTTTCATACTTTGTGGATCAGGCGCGAACGCAGACCCCACAATTTTAATGAACCACCGTTCTGCCAGATCAAACATACCCATTCCGTTGTCTCGATAAATATTCTATCATTATATGTAATCAGTTTTTTAAAATAGTCAACCATATAGGAGCCTGTTCGTAACCAGACACACACACACATTCAGCTTTATATTATATATATATATATGTGTATATATATATATATATATGCGTTTTTGAATGAGACTGCATAATCATACTTAAGAAATGGCTTCCTTTTTAAGGTAAAAATAAAAATCCATTTCTTTTATTTCTCTTCTATACACATATGTATATTTTTTTGACATTTGAAAAAAATTTAAATGGCTTCTTTTTACATGCTCAAATTTTAAGATCCAAATTATTTCTATTTTTATTATGCATAATGAAATATAATATATATTTATTTCTGCACAGACTTATAAATTAAGCAAAAGGACTTCACCATTATATAAAAAATACAAGGTGCAATATTTTTTTTTTATTTATAATGGGGTATGCTGCCTTACAGGTGGGAAATTCTATTTATAAACGATGCTGCTAGGAACTGACGAATCAAATTAATTCACGTTCCGCTACCAACTAATCAGAAACCAGAAATACCCCATGAAAATTAAACCTTTTTTTAGAAACTTTGCATATGTTTTTTTTTGTGTCAACACGGGAAAAATCTTTTCTCTTTGGCTACAAAATTATAAAGTCAGAAACATGTACAAAACAACTGTTTACTGAGAAGCCGTCATCTCCAGAACTTGTATAGAACAAGTAATTATAAGAAATTGTTCTGAAACTAAACATGACTTCCAATTCAAGAGATTAGCAGATCTAAGACTAACTTGTTGGCAAACAGAAATGCTACAGGTGGCGTTTTATTGAACGTTTGATTCCCTAGAAAAATGCATGAGAAATGCAAGTGTCACATGATATGACAAAGAAGGAAGTCTTAATTGTGAAGCAGGAAAGGCAAGATGTGTCTGAAAATGTAAAAAAATTAACCTCGATGTCTGGTCGTCTACGTCTCTCAATTTCCATTGTTAAGACTAACTTTGAAGAAAAAACTGAATAAAAAATAATTAGTTTATTAGATATTAGTTTTTTCTCCCATGAACAATTTCTCTTTAAATAAAACATTTGAAAACCAGATAATCTTCATTGTGTTTTACTACATGTGTAATTTTTGTTCGTTAAGTTTAATCAAAGAGGTCAAAAACGACAAGTCAGGAACAATAATTAAATCGACTATAAAATAAAGAATTTGATCGATTGAAGGCGAAAACACAAGTGAGAAAAAACTATGCATTTATAAAAAAAAACTATGAACTTTTTTTGAACATTAAAATATTACATTAAGTCCAATCAACAAAGCCTATATAACATGTGCTTTGGGTGAGAGGATCAGATTTTTTATCGCAGTGATAGACCAAGGTTTAATCCGGTGTAATTAGTCTTTTGAAAACGTTTGACTGATAATCTTAGCATATCTCAAAATGCAATCGACATATACAAGTAATAATAACGTTGCACACTAGTTTTCGTTATTTCACCCAAGTTAAGCAACGTTTAGCATGGTCAGTACAAGATTAGTAACTATTTGGGAATACCAGGCGCTATATATAGAAAGACTAGCAAAAACCTAATGTCGTCATTTTAAGATATGGGAATATACATGCAAATGAAGGATGCTTGTAAATTAATATTACCATGAAACTTGTTTTTTCGGCTGATCCCAGTTAAACACATTTAGATTGAATACTGCTTCCACACACTATGATACTCGATGCTTGTTTGCTTTTGAAAAGTCGGCATCAACCTAGGAACCCATCAGATGATTTCAACACAGTCTGCACTAATCATTAACTTTTCGGCGATTTGGTGAATAGTCAGGCATGGATCTTTAAAAAACGTCGCCTCATCATGGCTTACAGTTGCCTAATCAATGACAGATGAATAGCAACCAGATGTAGGTGCTGCTGCTACAGACTTCATGACATATGGGAATTCACAATTAGTTCAGAGTTGTAATTTGCCACATGACCCATAGATATGTAAATCATTGCATATGCAACATTTCTACTAGATTAGACAAACACAAGTGAGTCAGGGTCATAATTTATTGAACGTCCCTCGTAATTTGAAAAAAAAATTGCATAATAAATATTTTTATGGAAATAAAAATGATAAAATGGTAAAACCTGAAGTAAATATTAAGACATGGATACGTGATATAAAATGTTTTATTGAGATGTATTAAATTTTTTAAAAATTATTAAGACATGGATAGGTGATATAAAATATTTTATTGAGATGTATTAAATTTTTTAAAAATTATTAAGACATGGATACGTGATATAAAATTTTTTATTGAGATGTATTAAATTTAAAAAAAATTATTTAGACATGGATACGTGATATAAAATGTTTTATTGAGATGTATTAAATTAAAAAAAAATATTAAACCATGACTTTGCCATAAAGAATGTGCGTTCTTTACGGTGGTTTTAAAGATTTACACAATAAAAGTTTGTTTTTAAAAGAAAAATATTTACAAAATCAAAGTTTTTGCGTGAGAGAGTGACACAAATTTGTAACACAAGAATGCCCACACACGTAACAAGTACATGTTTTTTTACTTTTTCAACATTTTTCAGTTTAGTTTTAAAACAGAAGAGCTACATTACAAAAATGTCTTTTCAGTTTTTATTTTGTGGAGCAAATCGAAACATACTTGGCTGGTATGTGTATATGCTTCAAGGGGTCAGTTGAATAACAAAAATACAAAAAAGACTCGAATGGTTACACCCAGTTGGTTTTATGGGTGTCGGTCATGAGAGTGACACAGAATGTCGCCATTTCTATGCAAATGAGACAGATGAATACAACAGACGTGAAGCAAATAGAGGACATATTAGAAGAAAGCATGCTACAAACGTGTGCAAGTCAACAGAAAGAGTGTCAAGTTTTGGAGCTGGAAGGGGTTTTATTACGAATTCATATCAGTGGGCACATTTATGGACAGTTGTTATCTCTGTTATCGCATAATTTATAAGGTTTTGTCTTTTAGGAATTTTGTTTAAATATTTATCAGAATTTTTCATAAAACCAGCTGTATATTTCATCTGCTTTCGTCTTTTTAGTTACAATTTTCCTCGGTCAAAGTTCTCAGAAATCAAGGGGCTCCCTACCTGGAGTTCACACTTGAACTCTCTATGAGATACATAAATATTTGAATTTAAAGTTCTTTTGTCTTCCGTATGTTTTTGCATATGACACAACAAAATGCCAAGAACAACATACTTCACAGGAATGTGGTTGTCTCTTTTTAATTAGTTTTTTTAGGCTGGTGATGACACATCCCTCCAGATGCCAGGTATTTACCTTTCTTCTATATGGTAAAACCATGGTATTTCGTTATTTTTTCCTATTTCCTAGAAACGTATTATTTCTTCCTATTGCCTAGAAACGTAGGTGTCGTTACCTGAGCCATAGTATATTGTGCATGAAATGTATGACTATTCAATATGTAACATTTGACAGATCGTAATATATTTACACATTCCATCGTATTCCATAGCAATCCTTTAGAAGAATCTTACAACTGTGATACAAACTGCACTTGGAATTGGTCATCAAGCTTTGATACAGAGCAATCACTAAAATTATGTCCTGATATGGTTAGAAATATCCTCCTTTAAGTCAGTCTATACAGCCTTCCTAATTTGGATGAATATATCAAGAAAACAAACGCTACACTGTGGTTTGACACATTTTTCCAATTTTCTGTAATTCTTGTTCTATGATGCTGTATAGCATTTTGACGAATTCATACTGGAAGGTCATCATACATTATTTCATGTATGTGTAAGCAGATTACGCAAGAAAGTCGATTTCTGTGCTAAAGAACCACATACTTCACAACAATGTGGTTTCTCTCCCGTATGTGTTTTCATATAACTCAACAAATGTGACTTCCATGCAAAAGAAGAACCACATACTTCACAAAATGTTGCTCGGCTCCCGTATGTGTTTTCATATGACTCAGCACATTTGACTTCTCTGCAAAGGAACTATATACTTCCCCACAATGTGGTTTGTCTTCCGTGTGCATTATCAGATGACAACACGAAGTCGAATTTTCATATAACTCAACAAGCCTTCCTTCTGTGCAAAAGAAGAACCACATACTTCACATGAATGTGGTTTGTCTCCCGTATGTGTTTCAATATGAAGCAACAAATTTTGTTTAGCCGCAAAAGAAAACCACATATTCAAAAGAATATGGTTTGTCACCCGTGTGCGTTGTCATATCCACAAAGTTGACTTTCAATTAAAAGAAGAACCAGTTATTTCACAAGAATGTGGTTTCTCTCCCGAATGTGTTGTCATATGCCGCAACAAATGTGATTTCTGTGCAAAAGAAGAACCGCATACTTCACAAGAATGTGGTTTCTCTCCCGTATGTGTTGTCATATGCCGCAACAAATTTGATTTCTGTGCAAAAGTAGAACCACATACTTCACAAGAATGTGGTTTCTCTCCCGTATGTGTTTTCATATGATGCAACAAAGTGTACTTTCGTGCAAAAGAAGAACCACATACTTCACAAAAATGTGGTTTGTCTCCCGTATGTGTTGTCATATGACGCAACAAATCTGACTTGTGTGCAAAAGAAGAACCACATACTTCACAAGAATGTGGTTTTTCTCCTGTGTGTGTTTTTATATGACTCAACAAATGTGACTTGTATGGAAAAGAAGAACCACATACTTCACAAGAATGTGGTTTTTCTCCTGTGTGTGTTTTTATATGATTCAACAAAGTGTACTTCCGTGCAAAAGAAGAACCACATACTTCACAAGAATGAGGTTTGTCTCCCATATGTGTTGTCATATGATGCAACAAATTTGACTTCTGTGCAAAAGAAGAACCATATATTTCACAAGAATGTGGTTTTTCTCCTGTATGTGTTTTTATATGATGCAACAAAGTGTACTTTCGTGCAAAAGAAGAACCACATACTTCACAAGAATGCGGTTTCTCTCCTGTGTGTGTTTGTATATGATCCAACAAAGTTGACTTCCGTGCAAAAGAAGAACCACATACTTCACAAGAATGAGGTTTGTCACCCATGTTTCTCGCATCTAATTCCACAGAAATTATATGCAATGGATAGTATGATTAGATACGCTTACAAATTTTTACTTCGGAAACTTTGTATGAAGAAATTTTATTTATATACACTTATTGAAATCATCAATGACGAATGGTCCATCTGATGCATTAATGGAGGTCTTTTCCTTGTTGCAAATTCTGAAAATATACAATAAATTTGAAAAATATATATCATTTGTAAATATTTTATTTATTATGTTGATTTTTATATATATAAATTTATTATTCATGAAATTCAAAATAAACGCGTATAATTTTAATCAATACTGGTTTGTAAACAAAGTTTATTTATTTCTATTTTCAAATATTTAACTAAAAATATTTACTTTTATTCATTTTAGGGATGAGGATTTATTATTCATTTTAATTCTTCAGAATACTGTTCTCATCTTAGGTGTTATTTTCACAACGTTTCTATGTTACCTCCGATCTTTTACAGGTGTATTTTGTCGAACTTGGAATCTTTCTCTTGAACCCATAAATCTATACAAAATTCTTACTTTTTTGTTTAACCAGCATATCGACCTTCTTTGACTCAATTAATGCTGTATATAAGTTTACAAAAGTTTTGATAATTCGGAATCCATTTTCGCTGGGTATATTCGTGTAATTTTTTGGAATAGTTTCTTATTTGATGGCATTTATATTTTATGGTAAAGGTTTGCTCTTTTTAGTAAATTAAGAATCGTTTAAGGCTTTTCTTTTTCAAAGAGTTCTTGTAAGCTTGTGGCCTTGTAGTAGTGTTGATGGATTTGTGTGAGGTCATAGCAGTGAAGTAAAAGGTGTTTCACTGTATAAGGTTTGCGATATGGTATACATTTCGGACGTTCTTCACTTTTTAGTATGTAGGAGTGAGTTATGTACGTATGTTCTATCCAGATCCGTGATAAGAATAGTTCTTTGCATGATGTTATGGGATTTAGTCAGTTTTTTTTTAAGTATAGGTATAATTTGGAAGGGTTTTATTCAAAAGTCCTACATAATTTGAAATGATTTAAATTCAGACTTTAGTGGTAAATATCTCCTCTCAATAAAGCTATATTCAAATACCAGTATAATACCTAGTTTTTTTCATGAATTAAAACCCACTGTATGATATCATGCGCCAATTTAAAATAAACTGAAATTTGTACATCTTAACGTATAATTCATGGTTTATGATAAAATGAAAATTATCCAAAACGAAAAAAAATTAACTTGTAATGCTAATAGTTTTAATCAATACTGGTTTGTTAACATAATTAATTTTAAATAGTTTTAGAATTTCTGTTTCGGAGAGTTCTTATAAGTTTGTGGCCTTGTAATATTTTTAGTGTTGACGAATTTGTGTGAAATCATAGCAGTCAAGTAAAAGATGTTTCACTGTGTAAGGTTTGTGACATGATATACATTTGGGACGTTCTTTACTTTTTACTATGAAGGAATAAGTTTTGTAGGCGTGTCCTATCAGGATACGTGATTAGACTACTTCTTTGCATAATTTTCTGGGATTTAATCATGATTTTTTTAATTTCACTGAGGATTGAAACATCAACGTTTAGGAGTAACTTACAATTGAATTTATTTAGTACATGAGAGTAGCATGCTGTCTGTTATTAGCGATTGACTGATTAAAAGTTATACCTAATTTTAGTTTATATTTTCAATCTCATTGAGGATTGAAACTTCAACGTTCAGGAGTATTTATCTTACAACTGAATTTTACTACAATTTATCACTATTTATATTATACGCACAGGCTGTTTTCTGACTAATTATTCTAACACAGAAGCCTGGATGATCTGTTCACACTTGATAAAGAAAGGTCATGTTAAGTTGAGGAAAACGAAAAAAAACAATAAGGAAAGTAAGATTATACTCTTTTTACTCTCGTATGTCTACTAAAAAACACACACACACACACACATATATATATATATATATATATATATATATATATATATATATATATATATATATATATATATATATATATATATAATTAGTTTTTTTTTCTTAGGAAAAAGAAATCTAGCAGAGTGCTCAATTAAAAGGAAAATCCGAAAAGGAAAATCTGAAAAATAAGAGCGTATTTATATTTTGTATTTTGTGTACGGAAGTTGTTAAAAGAGACAAGTCATTGGTACCGGCGGTTTCAAGCCCGATAATTAGGATTGCCACTTTTTGGGGTTATGTAGGGATGATAGGGTTTGCCTATCGAGTGGTTGTAATGGACGTACACTAGGCAGGCTTAGCAAAGACCTAGCTGAATTTTTCAAGCAGCCAGGCTTTAAAATAACATAAAGACAAATTTCGATGAAGTAGATTTTTTTAGATGCAACACTAGGTCTCGAGAAAAAATACATACACCTTTCACAAACTAAATGAAAAACTCATGTCTATAAATAAGGGTTCATGCCAAAAATATTGGAGGGCAATTGTAAAGCTGAATCCCTTGTTTATGAGGCCACAATAACGGACCGATCTACAAATATACCGGAAAATATATAGGAATAAGACAAGGCCAATTTAAACAAAGATACTATGCACGCATGAGCTCCTTTAGAGCGAAAACAAGGATAAGTACAGCATTAGCTACCCGGGTGTGGGAGCTTAAAGGAAAAGATACACATTTTTCAATAAAATGGAGAAAAATAGAGCAGAAACCAGCATATGCCTTGGAATTAAGTCAATGCCTGCTCTGTAATGCGGAAAAATACCACATTTTTCAGGCTATATATGACCCAGAAATAAGATGTTTAAATGTGAGGAGTGAATCTTTAAAAAACATTGTATACATAGAAGGAAAGCATTCCTAATAAACTGGGTCAGTGAAAAAGACAAAACTTAGATTTTGATTATATATATATATCTGTAAAAAAACTTAAGTAAACTTGTAAATGCTAAAATTGGTTTTAGTCGGTAAAATTGGATTTTAATCGTAATTGTATTATAGATTTTAAATTATTGTATTATATAATTTTTTACAAATCATACTTTATAAATGTAATTTACGATCTGTTTCAATTTTAAAACTATAGGAAAAATATAATAGTATTAATATACTAGGACAATCCCTTAGGCTAGGTAAATACTCACTTCTCCAACCCTTGAAAGAGTTGAAATTTTAAAAGAAATGGTTCAACCTATTTTGAAAATTTTAAACGTAATTCGATATAATTAAATGAAATGTTACCTTTTTAATCGATATTGATATAAACTTTTAGTTTGAATTTTTATATAGAAAAGATTAGATTTTTAAATTAAATTGGTTTAAAATTAAAATCATTTTATATATATAAAACAAATTTTATATATAAAAATTTCAATCGAAATTAGATTTTAAAATTAAAATAATTCAAATTTTAAAGTTAACGAAATCATCATCATCCGATGAATAAACGGGGGGGGATATAAAACAAAACGACAGTTAAACGTGAACTCGTGAGGTATATATATTTTTCACTTCCGGTTATAATATAGATGAGTATTGGCTGAAGAGAGCTTGGTATGGATATCTAAAACGGTCCTAATTATAGGGCTTTAAACCGACGGTACTGATGACTTGTCTCATGTAACAACTTTCTGTACACAAAATACAATATATAAATATGTTAAATATACAATATATATGTGTGTGTGCGTGACGTGCATAACATGGTAAAAAATATATGATAAAACTTTTTTTAACTTATTTTTTTCTCTCTCTCTTTCGTGTTTCTTAACAAATATTGATTTTGAGTTGAATTGTTATTTTGTTCCTTCGTCAGTAGCATTTACTATTCTTATGATTAAGCAGCTACTTTTACATTTCCTGCAGAGACTGAATTCAGAATTGAAAAAGGCAGTGGGGTCAGTAATAAAATCGATAACAGGAAAATAGTGTCGTTGCAATGTAGAAGGAAACGTGGTTACAGGAGGTGGGTGGATGATGTAGAGCAGGAAAATAGTGTCGTTACAATGTAGATCCATGTAAAGGTGCATGCAGAACATCTGTTGACAATGTCGATCAAGAAATAGAACATTCCCAAAACGGAAATACCATTAAGAAAGACCACATTGGCTTCTCCAATGGAGTCCACTGAGTAAGATAGCAATTCAGCCATGGAACAAACTGATATCACAATAGGAAGGAGTCGATATCAACAAGAAAAGCCGAATGAAGAGTGGCATATTATTAATGGAGATTATAGAACCTACACGTTGCATGACTTTGAGTTATCCCCTATTTGCATCACTTGGATGTCAAAGATGATAACAGGATCCATTCGAAAAGGCTTAGTGTAGGTTTGGAGTTTGGAAGTGGGGAAGAGGAACAAGTGAGAGAGAATTGTTTAGGTTAGGTAAGATCTATATTGTGTTTAAAAAATATTCACTACTCTTGCATAATTTGACACAGATTCTTGGGAATTCCCCAGACCCATGGATCGGGTAACCAGAAATCATCAGTTTAAACCGAGCAGTGTTCAAATGTTGAAACACTAAATCGAGTTTTTTATTTGTTTATTTATTTTGTAATGTTTTTATTATTTTTCTGGTGGTGCTGGGGGTCGGTAGTTTTCTCTGATTATCTATTTTTGTAATTCATTGAGTGTGCATTTGTTTATCCAATGAAAAAGCGCTATTAGAATGGAAGGAGGCGACTTTCAAATTTGAAGAAAGTGAATAAACAAAAAAGCTAACAAATTCAGTTTCAAACATCCCAAAAAACTTTACTGAAAAAAAGCCTTAAAAACCCCCAAAACTTATATTAATTTATTTTCATTTCGGACTATTATTCTCATCTTTATTAGTTGTTGTTTTCATCTTTATTAGTTGTTGTTTCTCACAACGTTTTAGACAACTATTGTGCTTACAGTTATATCTCATAGGATTAGCGAATTGCTCGACAGAGGCAACCTTTCTAGGGCAATTGCTCTTGATGTATCAAAGGCCTTTGATAAGGTATGGCATAAAGGTTTACTTTACAAGATCCTCAGCTATGGAATAGCTGGAAATGTCTTCTCAATTATTAAATCATTTCTCTCTGTTAGGTCCATAAGAGTAGTAGTTGATGGGCAGAAATCAGAAGCTCACAGTATTAATGCTGGAGTCCTTCAGGGTTCAATCCTGGGCCAAACTCTCTCTGAATTTACATTAATAATCTTCCAAATCACATCCTTACATCATTCGTAGACATTTATGCTGATGACACTACTATCTATGGTAGCACATCTAAGACAGTAAACGACCAAGTTCTCTCCGATTCCCCCTCCTCTGATCTTGAGCACGTGGTACAATGGGGAAAGGAGTGGGTGGTCACTTTTAATGCATCTAAAACCAAACTTTATCTTTACATTATCAATGTTCTGATCCCCATCTGTCATCAATGGAAATGAATGGCACTCGTCTTGGGGAGGCCTTATGTTTTGACAAGCTTCTGGGCTTGACCTTTACTCCTGATCAGAAATGGAACACATACATCAAATCTGTTGCCAAGGCCGCTGGAAAAATGGTGGGATCCTTCTATCGATCCAGTAGATATCTCACTGCTGATGCAATTCTCTATCTATATAAGAGCCAGGTACGTCTAAGGATAGAGAACTGTTACCACATTATGGCAGGAGCTGCTAGAAAGGACTTGTCCTGCCTTGATAGAGTTCAAAATAGACTTTGTAGCATCATACGAGATGTCCTTTTCTCTTCTCTGCAAACTCTATCTCACAGAAGAGATGTTGCGAGTTTGCTTTATCGTTATTTTTATGGCAAGTGCTCGAATGAGCTTGAATCTGTAGTCCCTTCCTCACCAAACTTTCACAAGAAACACTCATCTAGCTACAAACACTATCAATAACTACTTTCTCTGTGCCTAAATCTAAACGTAGATTCCATGAAAAAAGCTTCTTTCTTAAAACTGCACGCCTGACTACAATCTGATTGTCTTCAAATCCAACGTAAATAAGTTCTTGATGAGCCTTTCCACTTTTCCTAATTTCTATTGCTAACAATTACTATATTGTTCAATTGACTACTGTACACTCTTAACCCTTATCCTCGAGTGATCTCTGTGCCTTGATAAATGGTGATGCCTATGTAAAAAAGATGAGTATATTTGCTGATAATCCAATGCTCTATAACATGCATTAGGGGAAACAGATGTACATAAATCTAAGACAATGGCAGAATCATAAGAAAATGACTTCCACTCCATAGTCGAATGGGGATGCAAATGAGTAGTAACATTTAATGCTAGTAAAACTAAGCTGCTCTTCTTTAGAAATTACAAGACGCCTCTTGAACTGCCTTTATCAATGAAAACCTACCTGAGAATTCTACCTTCAAACTCCTTTTTTGGGACTATTTTACTATATTTTACTTTGTGGGCAATATGAACTGGAACAAATACATAGAGGATATTGCAAAGGCTGCTGCAAAGCTGATGGGTTCCGTCCATCGAGCTAACCCTTATCTGTAGAATATTGCTAGGGTGAGCCAGCTAATCCAATGAAGATGTTGTGCTGAGTGGATGCGATAATTGACAGTGTAGTTCCTGGCAGAAGTCTAGAACAGAAAACCCTGAATGCCAGAGCAGCTGGCATTTGTAGAGTGGCACCTACCCCTCCTGGCATATTTAGCCAATCAGGCGCCTTGAAATAGAACAACCCACTATACCTGACTAATTGTAGGCTGGTCCAATGGCAATTAGCATACCACTAATTGCTACTGAATAAATATGTTGAAATTAGTTAAATGGTCCATAATGGTGGAGAGGGAAGGTAAGTGAATTCTTGATTCTACAAACCCTTATCCTTGAGTGGTCTCTGGGCCTTGATAAGTCGTGATGCCTATGTAAAAAAAGATGGGCATATTTGCTGATGATCCAATGCTCTATAACATGCATTAGGGAGAACAGATGTACATAAATCTAAGACAATGATAGAATCATAAGAAAATGACCTGCAGTCCATAGTTGAATGGGAATGCAAATGAGTAGTTACATTTAATGCTAATAAAACTAAGCTGCTCTCCTTTAACAATTACAAGACGCCTCTTGAACCGCCTATATCAATGAAAAATAACACTAAATAAAACTAAACTGCTCTCCTTTAACAATTACAAGACGCCTCTTGAACCGCCTATATCAATGAAAAATAACATCCTACCTGAGAATTGGGACGATTTTACAATATTTTACTTTGTAGGCAATATGAACTGGAACAAATACATAGAGGACATTGCAGAGACTGCTGCAAAGATGATGGGTTCATTCTATCGAGCTAATGACTACTCACACCTGAGAGTATCCCGTACCTCTACAAGGCCAACATTCGGTCATGCATAGAGTATTGTTACCACATCTGGGCTGGTGCACCTACCACTAATCTCTTCCTCCTGGATAGGTTTTAAAAGAATTGTCAATCTAATCCCACTTTATCAACTAAGCTTCAGCTTTTTTCCCATCATCACAATGTTGCATCTCTGTGCAATGTCTTCTGATGAACTCGTTGCACTTGTATCCCATACATATCCCCGACAAACCTGTTTAGCAATAAGATCTCACCCCTTCACTGTTGAGGTCCCTAGATGCCAAAAAGCTTTCTATTCTAATAGTCTCTTCCCTTGAACAGCTAGACCTTGGAATTCTCTTCCTGCTACCTGTTTTCCTGGTCGTACTGATATGCAGAAGTTTAAATGTAACAGAAATCGGCATCTTGCTAATCTTTCCTAGACATTGTCCCAAAAAGTAGCCTTTTTTGTCCAATTGGTGATATGCCTCATTAAGAGTTACCGTGAGTAAAATAAATAAGTAAATAAAGCTGGTTGAGTTTATATGTGAGTATTTTAATCATGCAAGTGAATGTTAAACATAAAAAATGATATGCATGAAAAGTAATTATAAAATGTTGAATTGGTGTGGGAGGCTGGTATATGGATCTGCAGAATTGATTTCCACATAGGGATCAAGGAGTCGGGAGTCGGAGTCTAAGATATCGAAGGAGTCGGAGTCAGTATTTAGGAATTCTAGGAGTCGGAGTCGGACTTTCACCATCTGACTCCACAACCCTGATAGCTAAGAATATCAATAGCATATCTCATAGAATATTGACCCATTTTAATTGTGATGATACCACTCTGGGACTGTCAAGCAATACTCACAGTGGATGTCAATTTTAAGTTTTGAAAAAGTAGTCATGTACTTTAATTAGAACCTTAATCTTAATGTATTGTTTTTATTCACATAATTTTGATGATGGTTAAGTTTCATAGATCGAATGTGCACACAAGATAGGTAAAACGATGGTCTCTGGATGGAGGACACCAAGAAAGCCTTTCTGGCTTTGAGAGAGGAGCATGACTCCGAGGGAGAGGCACACAGGTTGCCCCGAGGTGAATGCCCCTTCTACCGCGAGTGCCGGCGTGCGCTGAAGTTCTTCTTAAGAGTTAAGGAAAGCCTCTCCAAGAGAAGGAATTTTTGTTAGTTTCATATGTGCCCTATATCCAAATAGAACTAACAAGCATGTCTCTTCCTTGTGACAATCTTTATCCTCTTTCACCTCAAGATGAGGAAGGGGATTAAAAGTTTACTTGCTTACATCCTCCCAGATAATTATCAAAGGTAACATTCGAAACGTATCCAAATTTCATAACAAACACATGGCTAGGGATCTAAAAGTTAGACACACACGTTCTTTTACTCATAAGCGAAAGAAAAATAAAAGATCATACAAATAACAAGAGGCGCATAACGGTTCCTTACTTTATTTCCATGGACAAAAGGCTACATTCAATCATAACCAGAAGAAAAATAAAAGTCCATAACAATAGCAAAGGGTGAATAACAGCAGTAGTAATAAATAATAGGAAGAATTAACAATAAAACATACAATCCAACACCAAGAAAAATTAATAATGAATAACTTATTGAAAAACTAAAATAATATCAGTTTTTTTAACTTTCAAAATACCTGGATTAAACAACTTTCCAGAAGGGTCTTATGAAAGAAATTAGAGATATAATACTCAGGCTTTATTTAAATGCTGCATATATAATTCAGCTATCATGTTCTTGTAATATAACGTGCATGGTGCTCATGTGAGAAAATCAGAAGCAGCTGTAGGATAGCTGGCTAGTGAAAATATAAGCAGCCAACATCTTTGCACATATGCAAATAAAGCAAGTGTGTGTATACTGATGTCACGGGAAAGAAAGGAAAAAGACAGAAAAATGGATAAGACACAATTCAAACGACAGCAGTCAGACGTATTTTAACTCATATGCTGTGAGAGAAAAAAAAATGGTCGAAAAAGTGGAAACGCAAATAAAAGGTCATTTCTCAGTCAAACTGTGCACATGACAAATGCAGAATATTCACTTATGAAAACCCATTAATAATAATTCAAATGTTTTCATCTATCACAATTAATGTCTCCCGAAATACAAAATAGTTAAATTTTATATCGACTTCACTTTCCAAAACAGAATTAAAGTTAAAGTGTACTATCACAATCTGTTAGTAAATATTCAACAAGTGTTTTTTTACAATGTTTGTATAATAAATAACAAGTGTTATTTTAACAATGTTTGTATAATAAATAACAAGTGTTATTTTTACAATGTTTGCATAATAAATAACAAGTGTTATTTTAACAATGTTTGCATAATAAATAACAAGTGTTATTTTAACAATATTTGCATAATAAATAACAAGTGTTATTTTAACAATGTTTGTATAATAAATAACAAGTGTTTTTTTAACAATATTTGCATAATAAATAACAAGTGTTTTTTTAACAATGTTTGCATAATAAATAACAAGTGTTATTTTAACAATATTTGTATAATAAATAACAAGTGTTTTTAACAATGTTTGCATAATAAATAACAAGTGGTATTTTTACAATGTTTGCATAATAAATAACAAGTGTTTTTTTAACAATATTTGCATAATAAATAACAAGTGTTATTTTAACAATGTTTGCATAATAAATAACAAATGTTATTTTAACAATATTTGCATAATACATAACAAGTGTTTTTTTAACAATATTTGCATAATAAATAACAAGTGTTTTTTTAACAATATTTGCATAATAAATAACAAGTGTTATTTTAACAATGTTTGCATAATAAATAACAACTGTTATTTTAACAATGTTTGCACAATAAATAACACTCAAGATGAGAACAGTAGTCTTAATAATCTAAATAATACAAAGAATCATTCCTCATCTAAAAAATTCAAAACTGTAATATTGTAATTTGTTTAAGAATCATTGTACTTTTTTAAAATTTAGTCAACACTATTTGTAAGGTTTGTTGTTTTGGTTAATGTCTGAAATCTGCCCACCCCGCAAATCCTTTACAATGACAACTTTTAGAAGGTTTCGAGGATGCTGAAAACAAATATATACTTCAAAAATCGGTGCAGAGAAATAGTTTTCATGATATGAAAAATTTACTTTTCCAAAAAGTGAGGGATCACATTCAAATATAAATTAAACGTAAAATGAGCACCCACTTTATGGCTACTTAGGGAAGGGGTAATTTTTTGCATTTGTTTTTTGAGCGAAAAATATTTTTTGTTTTTGTTTTTTTTTCTGATTTCCTCTTTCAATGAAGACACAAAGGTATTTAAGAACAAAAATAAAGTATAATCTCTATACAGATATGTGTCATTCCTTATGTTATCAATGATGACAATTTTTGTATATGCAAGTGCGCACATATATTTACCACAAACAAGTAGTTTTCCAAATATTAAGCAATGTAATTCCGTATGTTATCGGTGGTGGCCAATTCTGTATGTGCAAGTGCATACTTAATTGGTCACCACTGATAACAAACAGTTACATTTTTATATCCAGATACTTACTTGTTTGCAGTAAATTTTAAAGTGATATTCGTTTTCAGCATACCCAAAAACATATCGAAGTTGTAAGGTTAAAGATGATTGTTCAGCTGGAAAGTAAATAACAATTTACCAAAACGGCTTTCAGGCAGGCAAACAAAACATATAAAAGAATTATAACCATGTGGCCAGAAAGTGGGTGCTTATTTTAGATTAAATTTATACGGAAAACTGATCCCAACTTTTGAAAAAGTAATTTCCTCAAATCATGGAAAATAATTCTCTGTGCCGCTTTTGAAGTATTTATTCGTTTTTAGCACACCCGGAAAACTATAAAATAATTTGCTGAAAAAATAAAAAAACAAAAGATATTGTTTTTATTTTAAACTTGTTAAACAGTTAAAAACATTTAACATTTATAAAATTATTTTTTTCTTTTGTAAACGATAAATAAATTGTTTTTTTTTTATATTAAAATCAGTATTGAAAACAAAAAAAAACAATTCACAGCGAAAAATTTTCAACAATAAATCAACATTTTCATTAGGATTATTCGCTTAGTAAATGTAGTTATCTCCCTTACATTTTTAACGTATTCTGCAAATGCGCAAAAATCGATACTAAATTCATGTAGTAATACTCACGTTTTTTTTTTTTATAATCTGATTTCAATTAACTTTATCTGCTTTTATAAAGGAAACGATTTTTCAAATGTGATTGACTTTACAAACTCAAGTTAACATTCAAGATGACGAACGGAAGAGCATGTTCGCAGAAAACAAAATTGAAGAGGAAAAATAAAAAAATAAATCATTTTGAAATAGAGCCGATCTATTTGGTGAATATCATGGATAAAGTTAATATTATTTTATTTAACATTTTAATATGTACATGCATGACAGAAAACATAATTGGGATCTATCAATTTTTAGGAGCGAGATTGCAGGTGCAGGAATCTCTTAAAGTCAAAAGTAGTAGAGTATCTGCAGGACCGTTAAAAGTAAATTTAACGAGATCAGTAATAAATAGGTTTCCACCAAGGCACATCCTCACATACATAAAATAAATATATAGAAATAACTCTGGAAAATAACGACACTTGACAAAGAACTCGAAATCACTGTATTTAGATGAAATAACATTTATTTACGTGTTAGGAATATTAATTCAAATCGTTTCAACATAAATATTTTCTTGTAACGAGTGTTCATTATGCAGGCTTAGCTAAATGAGGATCTCGTGAGAATAACATGAAATTTAAGATTACTGATTTTTATGAACAGAGTGTCACACGTAGCTTGAAATGAATCTGATTATTTTCTGAGAGGAAAATAGTCATTAAATCATGTAAGCGAAATGTTTATCATTAAAACCGCATTAAATATTTTTTTTCATATTATTTTTGTCAAATTTGTATATTTTCTGAGAGAAAAACGGCCATTAAACCATGCAAGCAACATTTTTGTGATAATTGTTAGCATTAAAACCACAGCAAATATTTTTGATATTATTTTTTGTGAAAATATTGAATGAATACTGCTTATCGTAATGTTCATGAAATATTAAAAGTATTTTTAATTGTTAACATCTACGATGTTTTATTTTTATATAAAAAAGCAAACAGAAATTCATGCGTTATTTTTAATTTAAAAAGACAATAATTTGCGATTTTAGTCATCATATCGGTATCACTGGACACATGTGCCCATAAAAATAAAACTGAGTTTTTAAAGAAAAGGAAATAATAAAATGCATTCAATAATTGATATTTTAAAGTTTATTATCTATTTTCGTATTAAGTTAAATAAAATGTCAAATATCAAAAAATAGAACACGATAAAATATTTAGTTTAAAATACAAATAACGATTTATTTATTGGATATTTTTCCGGCATTCCCCGGAAGTTATTATCTTCCCTAATAAGTTCGATTTCTTTCTATTTTTAACCCGTTTATTATTAGTTCGATAAAAGATACGGAAAAAAAAAATGAAAGAAAAAACGGAAAAAAACAAAAAAAAAAAACAAACAAGAACACAAAGAGAAAAGATAAGAAGCGAGAAGTTTGAGGAGTCGTATGCGTAAGGAAATGAACAACACAGCTAGAAGTAAGGGGGTCGGACATGCGTGTAAAGAAAATAAACAAAGTTCGTAGTTAAGATGAAATAATATAAAAAAAATAACGTTAAAAATATTAAAAAGTGTTTTTAAGAAGAAGATATATAATGTTTCTTACCGGAGATGGCTTAAAACGGCGAAGGACAACAGAAGATAAAGACAAAGACATGTGCTGCTAGAAAGACTGCTAACTAAAATTAGGGAACAAAACACCGGTCAAGCTGCCGGTGTCGAGTCAGGGGAAACTCCATAAGAAAAATGTCCGGCCAAGGGAGATAACTATTGAAAGGACTAAACTAAGAGACATAATACATGAAAAATAGGCAACTATTAAAAGAAGAAAACAACTTTTATAATTATTGTAATTTATTTATTTTTGAAAAACTATTTTTTTTAATTCAAAAGAGTGTTTAAAAGTTAATCTTGGAACTTAACTCTACTGTTTTGTAAGTAAACTACTTTTTAATTTCATTAAACTTCTTTAATTGAACATGTTTGTTTAAACTAAACAGAAAAATACAAATAAAACACAATAGCTCAATTACATTTACACATTTATTGTACACTGACAAACATTTAAAGAACAACACAACATAATACAATGGAGACAGTTCACTAAGACTCACCGGCTGGTGGAATAAGGACTTAGAGCTCACCTTGAGAGGGAAAATCAACACGTCTGCCCTTGACCAGACGGACAAAAAGGAAAGACTTACCTCGGGGCCAGCTCGGGGCCGGCTCCGCGTCGCCGATCGAAAATAGAGAAAGAAAGATCAAGATGGCGGCCGCCGTCTTTTGTAAAGGATGATATCTCGCAAAGTCACATGAATTCTCGCAATATGCAAATTTAGCCGGCCTGCAACGGCCATAAAAGCGGGTGATTGAAAGACGTTGGGAGAGCGATGATTGACTTGGTCGGGAATCATGTTGCTGCTGCTTCTCATGCAGTGTGGGTGTGAGCATATCTTACTGTTGTTGGGACCGTTCTGAGTAACCGATTGTTGGGTCTGTTCTGAGTAACCGTTCGCGTCCGTCTAGGTACCTTGCTAGTTGGATTCCGTGCAGAACCGGTGTTTACTGGTTATTGAATTGCTTTACATTGCTGCAACATTATACATCTACAGAGGGCGCAGTACTTTTAAAGGATTTTCCTTATACATCTACAGAGGGCGCAGTAATTTTAAAGGACTTTCCTTACACATTTTTCTACAAGGTATTTCGGCTATTTGGCCTCTAGGACTATGACCGAGTCGAAATTCGACTTAAACCTCATACCCGAGTTTGACGGGTCCACATCCATTGTCAACTGGGTTGAAAGGGTCGAGCTGACGTGCGACCTTTTTGAGGTAAAAAGGGTACACACTGTGATTCCCCTGAGATTGGCTGGGGGTGCCTTGAGTGTATATCAGCAACTCAGTGCTGCCGAAAAGGGAGATGTCACCGCAATTAAAGCTGCACTGTACAAGGCATTCGTCATGGATCCTTGTATGGCCTATGAAAAATTTGCTTCCCGAAAACTTCTACCGGAGGAATGCGTGGACGTTTTCTTCGCGGAGTTAAAGAAACTCGCAGTCCTATTCGGTGGAGGGGTGTCAGAGCGGACACTCGTGTACGCGTTTGTGGCGGGCCTTACAACTCGGGTGAAGCAGTTACTGAGAGCCTCAACCAGCGTTTCAACAATTCCCATGGAACACTTGATGGAACGTGCTCGAGCCATCATCAAAGATGAGGAGGACCTGGGGGAACCAGTTGTGATGGCGACACAGACAGGCCAGATTGGTGCTCGGGAGATTCCGAATCAGAACCCTGCAAACAATGGGAAATGTTTTCGCTGCGGCCGACGTGGACATTTTGCAAGAAATTGCACCAACAGGGGGCGTGTGCGCTGTTTTAATTGTGGCGGTTTGGGGCATCTAGCCCAAAACTATGCGGGAAACGTATCGGGGGAGAGGACGTCAGCACCGCCCTGCTCCCTGAGCAAAATTTGAACAACGCGCAACCAGTGATGACCGTCAACATAAACAGGATATCCTGCTCAGCACTTCTCGACTCAGGCTGTTCGCATACTATAGTGAGCGCCAGGCTGTGTCCAAGTTGGACTAAGAGAAAGATCAAAGTCACTACGATAGGAGGCGAGACCCAGACATGCTTTGGAGCTGGAACTGTCGAGATCTACACGGACACCGGTGCAGCCACTAAGATTAATGTGCTCGTGACCCAAGGAAATCTCCTGGGGTTTGACCTGTTGTTCAGATACGATGCCATCAAGGCGCTGGGGGGAGTCGCAATTCATCAGGATGGAAAAGTGCGATTCTTGGAGGCCCCAGTGTGTGCAGCGCTCCACATCGATCGGCCGGATTTTACAGTGGACTACGATTCTCGCAAGAGGGCCTGGATTGCATCTTGGAAGTGGACCGAGGGAAGGGCACCGACTAAACTCAAGAATGGGATTGCAAAGTACCCTATACCAAGTGAGGCCCGAGCAGAATACGAAAGGGAACTAAAGGCGTGGATCCAAGATGGCTGGTTAATCCCCTACCCTGAGGACAAGCTTGGGCCTCCCAAGGGTCTAATACCCTTGATGGCAGTAGTCCAGTGTAACAAGTCGAAAGTACGGCCCGTGCTGGACTATAGGGAGCTTAACAAGCATATTGAGGCCTACACTGCCGATGCTGACGTATGCGCCAGCAAGTTAAGGGAATGACGTCAAAAAGGCACTAATGTCTCAATATTGGATTTCCGAAAAGCCGAGTTGATGAGACGTTGTGGCCGTTCCAGACAGTTTGGTTCCAGGGGCAGAGGTACTGCCTTACACGCCTCGGCTTTGGCCCAAATGTGGCACCACAGATTATGAAGACTATTGTCAACACAGTATTGTCCCAAGAAAAGCCCATGAGGGACTCAACGTCAGCTTACATTGATGACGTATACGTCAATGAAGATGTATAGTCTGCGTCGTCTGTCAAAGAAAAGTTGGCTCAGTTTGGTCTAGAATGCAAGAATCCCGAACGTTTGAGGGAAGGAGCACGTGTATTAGGATTGGACATTTATGAAGATGGCACTCTACAATGGAGGCGTGGCAGTGAAATTTCAAGCATCCCCAACATCGTTACAAGGCGGACCGTTTTGTCTTGGTGTGGAAAACTTGTTGGTCACTTACCGGTCTGTGGCTGGCTCCGCGCAGCTGTTGGTGTAATTAAATGCAGAGAAAATTTAACAACCACGGGTTGGGATGACATATCCGATGATGTCCTACTAACTCTGATGATTAAAGAGACACTGGAGAGAGTGAACAAGAAGGACCCTGCCTGTGGGCGGTGGTGTGTTAACGGAGACAACGTAGGTGTGTGGGTTGATGCCAGTTCTTTGGCGTTGGGAATATCGTTGGAGCAAGGAGGAAACGTGTTCGAAGATGCATGTTGGCTGCGGCCCATAACAGATTCTCAGCATATCAACCTGGCAGAGTTGGACGCCGTTGTAAAGGGGATAAATCTGGCCCTGCAGTGGCAGTCTAAGAAGTTGACCTTGTACACAGATTCTCTCTGTGTCTACCACTGGGTGTCTGACACACTTTCAGGACGGACACGAATCCGTACCAAGGCAGCAAGTGAAATGTTAATACGGAGAAGGCTAGACACGCTAAAAAAACTGGTATCTGAGTATGGGCTATCACTGAGCGTCACTCTGGTGCCATCACATTGTAATCGTGCTGACCAACTGACCCGAGTACCTCACAAATGGTATGAAGCCGCAAAGATGGGAATGGAGATTACTGCTCGATCTTGTGCAGTTCTAATCGACCCATGTCAAATACAAAAAATTCATGCACAGAGCGGACATCCGGGTATCAAGAGGACCCTTTATTTTGTGAGGCGCGTATACCCAGCAGTGACCAAGATGGATGTCAGACAGATCATCAGAAATTGTGAGGGTGCCAGTCTATTGATCCTGCACCAGAGCGATGGCAGAAGGGTCGATTGGAAGTTGAGAGTGTGTGGCAGCGGCTGGCCATGGATATTACCCATTACAGTGGCAAGCCCTTTCTAACTCTCATTGATTGCAGGCCTACGAGATTTGCGGTGTGGCGGCAGATGACCAGACAGGATTCGGCAAATGTTGTTCGCCACCTATCATCCATTTTTTCTGAGCGAGGTGCACCGGAAGATCTCCTGACTGACAATGATGCAGCGTTTTGTAGCCAGCAAGTCCGGCAGTTGTTAGATGAGTGGGGCGTCCGACTATGGTTGCGATGTGCGCATGAACCGTCAGGAAATGGCATTGCTGAAAGAAGCCATCACAGCATCAAGAGAATTGCTGCCAGGAAGCGATGTACTATTACAGAAGCCACATATTGGTACAACATTATGTCAAACGATGGGACGTCTCCTTCAACCGCACCTGCGAATGCTATTTACACATACCGAGTCGGAGTGAAGGGAATCAACACTACGCAGCCAGCCGACAAGGGAACATGTAACAGATATGAAGTGGGAGATCCAGTGTGGGTGCGGACCCCAGGAAATCGGTGCACCGACAAGTTTAAGCGAGGACAAATATCTGGAGTGATTAGCCAGCAGTCTGTTTTGGTCGATGGAACCCCACGACATGTGCGAGATCTTCGCCCAGCTACCGAGGCACGTCACACAACTACAGAAGAAAGCAGTGAAGCGTCCAGTGATGAGCTGTCGATACACGGATTCAGTGAGCCCCCTCCAGAGACTGATAGCGATACTTTATCTGATGAGGCGGAACCAAATCCAGAGCCCGAATCTGAAACAGTGAATGTACCTCTTCGCAGAAGCACACGCAGTAAAAGCCACCCCCACAATGCTCCCTATGTGATCATCAGATCAGGGAGGAGTGTAATGTGCATCCAGGAGACAAACGCCCGCATGTTTGTGTGTTGTGTGGGTGTGTAAGAGAGAGGGACGAAAAGGAAAGACTTACTTTGGGGCCGGCTCAGCGTCGCCGACCAAAAATAGAGAAAGAAAGATCAAGATGGCGGCCGCCATCTTTTGTAAAGGATGATATCTCGCAAAGTCACATGAATTCTCGCAATATGCAAATTTAGCCGGCCTGCAACGGCCATAAAAGCGGGTGATTGAAAGACGTTGGGAGAGCGATGATTGACTTGGTCGGGAATCGTGTTGCTGTTGCTTCTCGTGCAGTGTGGGTGTGAGCATATCTTACTGTTGTTGGGACCGTTCTGAGTAACCGATTGTTGGGTCCGTTCTGAGTAACCGTTCGCGTCCGTCTAGGTACCTTGCTAGTTGGATTCCGTGCAGAACCGGTGTTTACTGGTTATTGAATTGCTTTACATTGCTGCAACATTATACATCTACAGAGGGCGCAGTAATTTTAAAGGACTTTCCTTACACATTTTTCTACAGAAAGTTAAAATGTTCCGAGTGTAAGTCAAAACTGCAAATGTTATCTGTATTAAGATAAAATAGATTTCAAAAGTTATATATAAAAAATTGTTTAACTTAGCTTAGCTTGGGGTCTGAAGAGTCTGACCCTTCCTTCTTGAGGTCTTATCGAAAAAGGAAAAACGAGCAGATCTACTGATTTATTCTGGGTACTTAAAGGATATGGTATATGTTGGTGTGTGTGTGGAGGGGGGTTAATGCTTTTATTTATTTATTTTATTATTTAAAAAAATACAAACAAATCCTTCATGTACATACTCTTCACGGAACAAAGTCATAATCCAAAAATCATGTTAATTGATAAAGCCGCATTTTTTTTTTAATTTAAAAAAAAAATGCATGATTTTTAGCAATTTTTAAAACGTTTTAATTATTTGGAAAAAAAACCTATTAGCTCTAAAAGAGCCCATGGGGCACACCCACCAGTTAACGCGAAGTATAGACAAACAAAATTATACAGAAATCAGTCAGTTACAACGAAAGTGTGTCTATATTATAATACGCTAACTTTGTTATCTATCTCTGTTTTTAATTTACTATTGACCGCTACTGTTTTGATTTACATCTGTATTTTTTACTTTTTATTTTTACTGCGTTATAATAAATATTCAATCTGCCAAGTAAACTGATTAAACTATCAGATAGTTAATTCGAGACTGGTAGTGGAAACATGGGTAAGTAAGCAGACAACAACGGTAATAAAAACATATTTTGCTCTACAGTAGTATTGAGCTCTTTTTCAGGTTTATTTACCATTTACTCATTATATATATATATATATATATATATATATATATATATATATATATATATTCTCTTCTTTTTTCTATTGATTTTTTCTTTTCCATATTCTTTCTTCACCATATTTTTCTATTATTTCTTTTTCTTTTTCTCTCTCAACCTTTCCGCCAACCTCCCCTATCCTCTCTTCACCTTCATTCCTCTCTTCCTCACCATCTTACTCTCCCCCACTCCCCCTTCTCTCTATATTATTCCTTCCCTACGCTATCAAAGTTACATCATTGCATGCTTCATTCTCGCTTCCACATCACTCCCGCCCTCATCTCACATCTATTCATTATCCTGCTCTAGTCAATTCATCTATTTTTTTTATTTAAAAAAGGTTTATTATTATTAGAAAGTTTTATTTTCAGAAAGTTTTTTAATTAAAAATAATAATAAAACGTGCTTGTAAATATTTTTTAATTGCGTACAATATATATTTATATATATATATATATATATATATATATATATATATTGCGTTGAAATTGTTAGTAGATGGAGACACAATATGTAAAAAACGAAACATTTTATAAAGTTAAACTAAGAAAGGAAAAATTTCTTCGAGGAAAATGCTTTACGAAAAACATTTCCCATTTTAGTCGGCGGTAAAAACAGCATAGGGTGATCTGAACATTCGTCACGCATCACAATCACTTCTAAAATTAAAGGGTAAAAAAGTAGTGAAAATTAAGGGTAAAAAATTAAATACATTAAAAAAAACTAACTTAAAAAATCCTAATTAAAAACTAATCTTTAAAAATCCTAATTAAAAACTAATCTTAAAAAATCCTAATTACAAACTAAAATGGCAGACACCAAAGTGATTAGCAAGCAATACAAAGAATTGATATTTCATCAAACTTATACTATAAATGGAATACTTGATATTCCTGCTCTTATAGATATAAAGTTCTTCCCAGTAAAAGTAAAGATAAGTGTACTCTATAAAAGAGAAGCAGAAGAGAAGATACAAAGGTACTTTAACTTATCCCCAGTAGTAGTAAAAACAGAAAATAATACAAGTACAATATATTACAACTTATATAAAGAATTTAAAACATGGGTAGAAGAAGTACAGCTAAATGGAAGTGGATATAATTTCATAGCAGCAGCAACAGAAGCAATAATTAAACAATATAAAAACATCCTTCTTAGAAGGTTCAAGTTATATTCCTCTAAAGATAAAAAAAGGTACTTGAGTAATCAATATTAAGAATGATGATAACGTTTCTTATGGTGTATCCTAGCAAAACTCTACCCAGCAGAAGTACATAAAGAAAGAGTATCTAAATATGAACCATATAAAGAAGTGATCAATATGAATAATATAGATTATCCAGTAAAGATAAAAGATATTCCTAAAGTAGAAAAACAGAACCCCGTTCCTTAGTATAAATGTCTTTGGTCTAGAGAATCCAAAAGTAAAAGAAAGTATCCAATATATGTATCAAATAATTCTAAAGGAGTAGAAGTAATAGATCTCCTCTTTATACAAGATTCAGAAACTTCACACTACGTTTATATAAAAGACCTTAATAGATACCTCTCAGATAAAGTACATAGAAATTCTAAAATAGTATGTAGAAGATGTTTAACCCTTCATAGATCAGAAGAAGCACTAGAAATACATCAAATGTGAGAAAAATACTTCAGCTAAATGGTTCTAACTATGATTTCCATTTCTTAATTACCGAACTAATCAAGTATGAAACTAAATATCATAAAGTAAATGTCTTAGCTAGAACAGCAGAAGAATTTATCTCAATAGACTATGGAAACCAATCCCTTAGATTAAGGTTCTTAGATTCCTATAGATTCCTTGCGAGTAGTTTAGATTGGCATAGTAAAATCTTTAAGTAAATTTCCTTTAATGGAAGATGAAATGTTTGATTACTTTGATTACAATAAAGGAGAAAGAATCATTTCTGAATATAAAACAGGTCTCCTTAAAAAGAAAGGCGTATATCCCTATGATATCTTAAAAGAAACTTCTCTTCCTACTTATGAGAAAACTAGAGTTATACATCTTGATAAAAAATTATTTAATATCCCTAAAGATCATAAACTATATCCTTATATTCTTAAATTGTATAACTACAAAAGAGTATCTCCATGGTATTCATCTTTAAAGAGAGAAGATATAACACCTGAAGAATATTCAAGAGTCAAAGAAGTATGGAAATATTATAATTGTAAATCACTTCAAGATTATCATAATCTATATCTTAAATGTTCTACTCTTAGCAGATGCCTTTGAACAATATCGAGAATTTAATCTAACTTATAATAATATAGATACTTGCTATACTTATACAAACCCTGGACTTACCTGGCAATGTGGACTAAAATACACTGGAATAGAATTAGAAAATCTGCAAGATAAAGAAATGTTTCTACTATTTGATAAAAGTATAATGGAGGTTTCTCTGGAGTACTAGGTTCAAGATTTAAGAAAGTAAATAATAAGTATTCATCAAATTATAATCGAAAGAAGAAAGATGATTACTTACTCTACTTAGATGCAAATAACTTATACGGATATGCAATTGAGAAAAAAACTACCTTATGAAGACTTTAAATGGGAAGAAGATCCTAACTACTTTAAAAATCCCCACGAAGGAAGAGAGTGTATTATGGAATGTGATTTAAAATATCCTTCAAGATGTAAAAATAAAACAATGAAATTCCCTCTAGCACCAGAACACTTCCAACCAACAAAAGAAATGTTATCTAAATATCAAAGAGACCTACAAGGAGATAAACCACTAGAGAAAGAAAAGTTAATGCTAACTCTTTTTGATAAGAAGAATTATGTAGTACATTATAAAGTATTAAGGAAATATATCGAACTAGGAATGAAAGTAACTAATGTACATAGAACAATATCCTTTAAAGAAAAATCATGGCTTAAGGAGTATATCACATTTAATAGAGAAAATAGAAAGCAGAATCCAACTTTTAGAAAGATCTATTTAAACAATCTTCGGAAAGACAATGGAAAATGTAAGAGATGCAAATGAAATCGAATTATTTAATAATGAACTTATAGTAAAGAAAAAGATCAATAATCCTAAATAGCCCTAATCTCTATAATCTTTAATGAAGACCTAGTAGCCCTAATCTCTAGAAAAGGAAGTGTACTATTAAATAAACCTTTATATCTTGTCAAGCAATCCTTGATCTTTCTAAATTATTAATGTATAAATTCTATTATGATATCATAGAAAAAGTATGGCTAGAGAATGAAGTATTATATTCTGATACAAATTCAATAGTAATATCTATAACCTCTAATTAAGATATCTACAAAATGATGAAAGAAACTAAACTTACTACTAACGTCCCTAAGGAACATCCTTTATATCTAAATAATGAATCAATAGAAAATGTATTTGATACCTCTGCTTATCATAAAGATTCCCCTTTATACTCAGAAAAGAATAAGAAGGTTGTAGGAAAGTTTGAGGATGAACTAAATCGGGAAAAGATGTATGAGTTTGTAGCTCTAAAAAGTAAAATACTTACTCTCATTCCGACAAGTCTTTAAAAAACTTAAAGGTAGTTCTAGTGCTACTGTAAGAAAGGATATTAAACTAGAGGATTACAAATAATCATTATTTAATTCTACTCTACAGTATAATAACGTTTGTTTAAATTCAAAGAAACATAAACTATTCCTTCAACAGATAAAAAAGATTTCAATTAATCCATTTGATAATAAGAGATATATTCTCCCTGATGGAATAAGTACTAGACCTTTTTATATGCATTCAGATCCTTTTAAAACATAAGTAATTAAAAAATATAGTTCCCTTTAAAAATGCGTAGTAAATTCTGTCGAAGTTGTAAAGAAATAAAACCTCTTGAAAACTTTTATAAAGATATTGAAGAAAACTTTTATGAAGATAATTGTAATTATTGTTCTAGGAAATTATGTAAAGAATATTATAAAAGAAATAGTAAAAGACAATTAATTAAATTATGGATCTAAAGAGGAATGAAAACCCCTGATTTGATTACTTATATTCTGTTTATATTAATTCTAAGGAGTGTTACTTTTGTAATATAACATTTGATAACACAGAAAAAATAAAAGAAGATGTCTTGATCATTGTAGTATTTCTGGTGCTCCTAGACTTATTATATGTAGTAAATGTAATATTAATATTTTACCTAAAATAGATAATCTAAGAAATAAATTACATCTAGAATTACATAGATTCTTTAAACGTATATAACTCCTTTCCCTCCTTTTACTTTTTTAATCCTCTAATTCTACATCCTCATCAGACTCTTCTTCTTCTTTTTCTTGATCCTTAGTGAATTTAATATCATTCCACCCCTTAGAATTTTCTCCTAGATAATAAAGACTCATACTTTTCATTTCTTTTAAATCTTCCTTTTGGATAATATTAGTAAATCTCCTTGGAAGGTATACTTTTACATTTTCCTTCCATGGTTAGTTTTTACTGATTCAATATCAATGATATTATAAGAAAGGTTTTAATAATGAGTTTTTAAGCGTAAATAACTTTAACTTTTTCTAGTTCATACACCCCATTTATAGATCCACTTCCATTTCTAATATCTAGATAAGCTGCTTCTAAACTATGAATTTGAAAAGTAGTATCATTAACCCAAACGAATAAAAAGGAAATAGTTTTTAGATAAGGTTTTTCATAAGTTGTTATTGTTACATACTCTCCATTAGAATCTTTAGTAGGATGAAATGTTGCTGATGCTTTATATGCAACTGAATAATTACTAGTAATAAATTTTAAACTAATTATTTTATCTCTATGGATTCCTAGGAATACATTACGAGTATCTCCTCTTTGAAATATTCCAAAGTTTACTTCTTTCATTTTTATCCTTGTAGAGTCAACATAATTCTTAGTAGCAGCATCAGTTAGATCTATAGGTTCGTCAAGATTAGTAATTCTAGAATTCTTCATATCACTTTTAAATCTAGTAGAGTCTACATATAACTTATTCGTTGCATCTTGATCCTTAAAAGGTTTTCCTAAATTAGTTGGTGTAAAACCATTTAGATTTCTTACTGACCATTCAACAAACTTTTACATCACAAATTTTTACAAACCCTCTAGGATTACAAACTAGATTAGTAACTCACAAATCCAAACCTATCATTTAAAGATAATCCATCTGATAATCCTCCTCTTATTACCACAAGATAATCACGATCATTGGAATATCTACATCACAATTTTTTACAAACCCTCAAGGATTAAAAACTACATTCTTTGGTCCAGTTTGTTTAATCATTTTTGTAAGATTATCAACACAATCACAGAATCCAATAAGTTTACTGGGTTATCTAGATTAAGAATTCTAAGATTCTTCATATCAAGATTCTTTGTAATATTTATTTCTTTTGCATCTACATATTGTTTATTAACTGCATTATTGGAATCTACTGGTGTTTTAAGATGTTTTATACGCTGAGAATTCATATCAATTTCTCCTGAGGCAATTCCATTCTTTACATAATCAGTATTTTTCACAGTTGAGTTTTTGAATTTATTGTTCTTCCAAATATATCCATTTTATTATAGATTTAAAAGAGTAAACTTATCTTTATACTTCCCTTGATCTCTCTTTTTACTAAGATCTATACATAAAAAACCAAAGTCCTTATTCAATATACCATTAAATAATCTTCGGAATTCAGGATAAGACATATCATCCCAGGGGTAATCCTCATATGTAAATCTAAGAGATCTTTTATCTTGATAGAAAAGAATAGATCCGAATTTTCTCTGATGCTTTGTTTATTTTAAAATAGTTTTGTGAGATATAAAAACAATATTTGAATGTCTTCCACGAATACAATAATCTTCACACTTAACTTGTTTTTCTAGAATTACATCATACAAAATAAATAAGTTCTCATAACTATGATCTACATCAGAATGATCCATAATATCAGTATTTTTATTAAAGGAGGTAACGTTTATATCTTTTTTTTTTTTTTTTTTTTTTTTTACAAAGGCATCACCACATTATCAAGGCCCAGAGGCCACTCAAGGATAAGGGTTAAAGAGTGTACAGTAGAAGTTGGTCAATATAGTAATCATTAGTAATGAAAATTTGGTAAATTTAATAACTTATATGGAACGGCTCATCAAGAACTTATTTACTTTAGACTTGAACAAAACCATATTGTAGTCAGCCGGAAAGCAGGAAAACGGAAGACAATTCCACAGGCGTGCAGTTCTAAGAAAGAAGCTTTGTTCATGGAATCTACGTTTAGGTTTAGGCACAGATAAAGAGTGGGGGAAATTATTGATAGTGTTTACAGCTAGACGAGTGTTTCTTGTGAAAGTTTGGCGAGGGGGGACCATAGATTGAAGCTCAGTTGAACACTTTCCATGAAAATAACGATACATCAGAGACAAACTCGCAACATCTCTTCTGTGAGATAGAGGTTGCAAGGAGGAGAAAAGGACATCTCCTACGAGGCTACGAAGTCTATTTTGAACTCTATCAAGGCAGGACAAGTTCTTTCTAGCAGCTCCTGCCCAGATGTGGCAACAGTATTCCATCCTTGGACGTACCTGGCTCTTATATAGATAGAGAATAGCATCAGCAGTGAGATATCTACTGGATCGATAGAAAGATCCCACCATTTTTCCAGCGGCCTTGGCAACAGATTTGATATACGTGTTCCATTTAAGATCAGGAGTAATGGTCAAGCCCAGAAGCTTGTCAAAACTTGAGGCCTCCTGAAGACGAGAGCCATTCATTTCAATTGATGACAAATGTGGATTAGAATGTTGATGATGTAAAGAGAGAAGCTTGGTTTTAGATGCATTAAAAGTAACCAGCCACTCCTTTCCCCATTGTACTACGTGCTCAAGATCAGAGGAGAGAGAATTGGAGAGAACTTGCTCGTTTACTGTCTTAGATGTGGTACCATAAATGGTAGTGTCGTCAGCATAAATGTCTACAAATGATGTAAGGATATGATTTGGAAGATCATTAATGTAGATCAGGAAAAGAGTTGGGCCCAGGATGGATCCCTGAGGGACACCGGCATTAATATTGTGAGCTTCTGATTTTTGCCCCTCAACTACTACTCTTATGAATCTATCAGAAAGAAATGATTTAATAATTGAGAAGACTTTTCCAGCTATACCATAGCTAGCGATCTTATGAAGTAAACCTTTATGCCATACCCTATCAAAGGCTTTAGATATGTCAAGAGCAATTGCCCTAGAAAGATTGCCACCGTCGAGAGATTTGCTAATCCTATGCGATATAACTGTAAGGACATCTGCTGAAGATCTAGCAGAACGGAAACCATATTGAGTGTCACTAAGAAGGTTATTTTTGTTGAGATGTTTGATTACTTCTGTATTTAATACAGATTCTAGCAACTTACTCATGACGCACAGGAGACTTATTGGCCTGTACTGAGAGGGGGATGAGCGATCACCTGAATTCTTAAATACAGGGCATACTGATGAGATTTTCCAGGGAGATGGGAAACTATTCTCCTTAAGACAACGTTTAAACAGTTTTGTAAGTATGGGCGCTAGTTCAGGTTGAAGTTTTTTGAGTACTATAATTGGAATACCATCAGGGCCAGTTGCTTTACTGGAATCAAGGTTTTTGATTAGCTTGGCAACATCACGTACAGATATACGTATATCACATAGCGTGTTTTCTGATACAAGAGGAAATATTGGGGGTTGGCGGTCTTGGTCGCAAAGGGTAGAATTAGCTGCAAAGTTCTTGACAAAGAGTTTGGCTTTGTCTGATGCTGACGAGATTACCTCAGATCCATTGATAATAGTTGGGATGGAGCACACTCTTCTGTTCAGGATTCTGTTTGCTATTTGCCAAAACTGGTGGGAACCAAGCCGCTGCTCAGCTACTTTGGACTTAACAGATTGAGCATACAACTCTCTTGCGTTCCTTATTACTTTCTTACAATGGTTGCTGGCAGTCCTGAAAACGGCTTTAGTTTCCATACATCTATTACGTTTGAAGCAGTGGAAAAAGTGATTTCTGTGCGCAATGGCAGCAGCACATTCTGGAGAGAACCATGGCTGGCTGTTAGGTTTTTGCTGAAATTTTTTAGAGGGTATGAAATGGTCAATACCTACAATTAACCATTCAGTTAGGTCTAATACTATAGAGGACACATCCTTTTTAAACATGGAATGCAGAGGTAGATCAGATATAAATGTACGGAAGCTATCCCAGTCAGCCTTAGTGTATCGATATACTGTACGATGAAGAGGTACGTCTGGGGACTTATTACATTTCATTTTTATCTTAATTGATACAACAGAGTGGTCGGAAGATCCAAGAGGCGACAGAACAGAAACTGAACATAGTTCAGGGCAAGTTGTGAGAAAAAGGTCTAGTAGGCTCGCATACTGGCCGTCATTATCGGGCACACGGGTAGGTTCCTGAACAATCTGAGTGAGGTCATAGGCAATGGAGAAATCATGACAGAACCTCCCCTCATCATCGGTCTTGTTTGAGTGGGTCAACCATTCGACGTTGTGAACATTGAAGTCTCCACATACGTGAATGTTAGCTGAAGGATAAGTAGAAAGGACTTGGTCAATTTTCTCAGATATGCTTTGAAAGATAGTAACTCCGCTGTTGTGGGGGCGATAGAGAGTAAATATAAATGCAGTAGTGTGAGCTAAAGCAACCCGGAAGCACATATAAGGTAAGTTAGGATCTTCCCTGGAGATGTCCCTCCCACATGGAAAGCTATCTTTAATATAGGCACATATTCCATGCCCATGGCGATCTTGGGGGTCAGATTTAGAAGTTAAGTTAGAGTATCCTGTAATTGCAAACTCATCAAGGGAAATAGCCTGTCCAATGCCTGGAGTGAATACTGCATTTTTCTTTAAATATTCTACAACTAGATCTAAATTCATATCTTGATGTTAAAATAATTTTAATACCGCATCCTTAGGGAGTTCTTCCAACTTCTGTAGTAGTTCATATTCCTTTTGAAATAAAGATTTACCATATACCATTAAATTATTATGATCTAGGAAACCTTCCTTTAGTAAGAAAATCATTAAGAGATTAGTTTTTCCACACCCTGATTTACCTACTATAATTCCTCTTATACTCTCAGGGAGTTCTGGATTATTATTTCTATCCATTGTATTTTTTCTTGATAACTTTTCTATCTCCATTTTATTTAATTTAGTTTAGGATTGTAAATCTTCTTCCAGTTGATTCGAGGTTAATTTCTATATCACTGAAAAGTGTAGCAAATACTTCTACTCCTGTTCCTGGTTTCTTATCGAAAATAGATTTCATTTGGATATCTAAGTTACTAAAGTTTGTTCCATCATCATTTACAAAGATAGGGTAAAGGGATTTAAAGGTGATGGAAGAAAAGTTGGGTCATCTAGATCATAAAAGTTCTTCTTGAAATCTGTTTAAAGATCCTACAGTATATATCTTCAGAGAAATCTATTTCAATATCATGGTTTGGGTATCTACGAGTATTCATTTCCACAAAGATTTTCCTTAGTCCTAGATTACTAAAGTTAGCCTTAGAGTGTAGATCATTACTTTGGAAACCTATATTAATATATCTAGGAGTTCCAGTAGTATTTTGTAGACTCCAGTTAAAGTTAGTAGAGTTGTTTAGGATATTAGTTTGTGTGTTCCTTCCTCTAAAGTAGATTGTAGAGAAATTTCTTTTTTCAATATTCTCATAAAGACTACTTTCACTTTCTAGATTAGGTTTAATTACAGGCATAAAGAGAGACATCTTGGTGAGACTTAATGTATAGTCACTCTTATTAACTCCTTTCTTTTCCTGCAGAGAATGATTATCCACTAACCTTTTTAGTCTAAAGGATTGTTGAAATCCATATAAAACTTTCTTGTAATCTTCCATAAACCCAAGGATGTGATCCAAAGGTACATTAAAACTAAATCTTTTAAATCTAGATTTTAGAAGCATTGAGATATTAGTTTCATTAGTATCATGATCTATATCAGGAAGCCAAGACATACTAAGTCCTTTACTAGAAGTTTCAAGGATAGAGTATTTAAACATCCCCAACATCGTTGTAGTTTGACCAGGTCTATCAATATCTTCCACTACATTTCCATTAACCAAATAAATTATTCTTTCAAATAGATACATCATAGCGTTATTAATTAAAGATACTTTATCAAGGTCTCCTGGAAGAATATCACTAGATTCAGATTTAGTTAGTTTACCTTCAAAGTGGAGATATCCATCAGAGGGAAGAGTTATTAAATCTTGTTGAATGATAATTTCCTTAATTGTGGTATTTAGATTAGTAGTATTAATAGGGGAACCTCTACATACTCAAATTCCTTTATACTGTTATAAGAAAAGAGAGAATGTTCTGTGTCGTAGATATGAAAGATTTCTTTTGTAGCCATTTTTTACTTAATAAATTTAATTGCACTTCCTTCGAACATATTCTCTATTAACTTCATCTTCTTTTCAGGTACTTCTTCTGGAGGTTCTTTTCTTAGTATATTAGGGGATCTTTTTCTTTTACCTAATGAATTATTTTTCCAGTTCCTTTTGTTGCTGCTGTTTTTAATGCTGCTTCTGCTGCTGATTCCATTGTATATTTGAGGATTTCAAAACAAACAACTTAGCATAGTACTTATGCATACTTTGTAGTGGTGATTAATTCCTTTCGTCATTTTCAAATGCAAGTTAGTTCTCACAAGAATGTATTAACTCAAAATATTCATAATTGAACTTCCTTCGAACATATTCTTTATTAACTATATCTTCTTTTCAGGTACTTCTTCTGGAAGTTCTTTACTTAGTATATTAGGGGATAAAAAAGACCTAATGAATTTACCAAATGAATTAATGATTTTTCCTGTTCTTTTTGTTGCTGCTGTTTTTAATGCTGCTGATTCCGTTGTATATTTTCGGATTGTATATTTGAAGATTTCAGAACAAACAACAACAACAACAACAGTCGTACAATTCATGATAATCTATCGTTAACCAGAAATATGCTGCAGGTGGCGTGATTAAAAGTTTCCCTAGATAAATATATGAGAAATGTGTCACATGATATGGCAAAGAAATATTTCATGTGTTTGAGGATAGAAAAGAGTTTCCAATCTGAATCTGGAAAGAATCTTGAAAGAAGAAACAGTTTTTATGCCAAATTACAGGAATACAGGGAAAAAAAGAAAAAAATGCAGAATAAAATGTTTAATAAAACGGTAAACTAATAAAAGAATCAATTCGAATATTTTTTAAAACTTTATTTCACGTTTTTGCTCCTCCAACAAAAGAAAGAATATATATTGCTGGTGACTTGGATGCGTACGTTTACATGATTTAGACATGAGGAAAGTGTGTAAGTAGCTTAGTAGAAGTTCACCTCATACAAGGTATTTTCATCTGATAAAAATACATCAATTATTCTAAGTAGAAAGATTCGTTCACATAAATATAAAACTATCCTACAAAATATAACTACTAAACAACTTACTAAGTCAAAACTGTATATGGCTAACCAGTTTTTAATTGTTGAATTTTTATCGATATCTGATGCTGCCACAGTAAATGATAATCGAATGTTTTTCAACACTCTTCTTTTATCGTATGATTTGGAAGTTCAATACATAATGCCCCGGTCTAATTTCTCACAACGAAAATTGCCACAGTTATTAGTAGGGCTGTGACAACAGAATATTTTTCCTTGAGTATGAATCCGTTAATATCATGTTTTTATATAGACTGTGGTTCTTGGGTTATTAGCTGAGTGTAAACGTCCAAATTCAAAACACAACACTATTTCAAGTTAGCTTACACACATGTGTGTAGCACGCCTTGTTCCACCTCATCCGAATTGAGTATCTGTTTTAATCGTTTTTCTTTATATTAATAATTTTCTGTTTCTCAAAGTTTCATGGTATTATGAAACTCACAAGCAATCTCCTGTTGTATGTATATCCCTGTCAGAGGAAATTATGACATTAAGTGTTCACAACTCTTGCAGGAAGGTGGCAGCATCCTTTTACATATAACATTTGCTATTCCTAAATAGTCACTGATCGTTTGTTTACTTATATAATGATAACTGGTGTGCAACGTGATTATGACATGTGCAACGTGATTATGTGTGTGTAGCATGCCTTGCTCCAACTCGTCCTAATTGAGTATCTGTTTTAATCGTTTTTCTTTGATTATATTAATAATTTACTGTTAATAAACAAAGTTTTTATTCTCAAAGTTTCATGGTATTATGAAATTAACAAGCATGTATATCCATATCAGTGGAAATTATGACATTAGGTTTTCACAAATCTTGCAGGGAGGTGGCCTTGCATGTTTTGGATGTTGTCGATCTAAGAGCTTCCAATACATAAACTGGGCTTTGGTCTCTGAATCATTCTTTTGAAAACTTTTGACTCACATTCTTAGCACATCTCCAAATTCATTCTAGAGAAATCGACACATGTCATAATCACGTCGCACACCAGTTCTCATTATATAAGTTAAGCAACGTTGAGTCTGGTCATTAACAGAGCAGTGACTATTTAGGAATAGCAGATGCTATGTGTAAAATGACGCCACCATCTCCCTGCAAGATTGGTGAAAACTTAATGTCATCATTTCCTCTGACAGGAATATACATACAACAGGAGACTGTTTGTAAATTTCATATAATGAAACTTTGAGAATAAAAACTTTGTTTATTTAAAGAAAATTATTAACATAATAAAAGGATTATTTTATTTTGTCTCATTAGAGAAAACCCCCATACATTACAAAATATGGATTGTCGATTTTTCTTATTTTACTTTGTCATAAAAATCAAAATATACTTGGCTAGCATGTGTCCATGCTTCAAAAGGTCAGTCTTGTAACAAAAACAGAAAAAAGAATAAAACAGTTCTCCAATGGGTTTTATGTTAGATGGTCACTTAAGCAACGTAGACTGTCACATTCTTATGCAAATGATAAAGGTGAATAAAAAAATGTAAACAGAGGACGAGTTAGAACAAGGTTTGCTATGTGTGTAGTTGCGTGTAAGTCAACTTGAAATACTGTCGTGTTTTTAATTTGGATGTTTTCACAAGAGAGTTTTGAGTTTGGCAGTGGGAAGTTTTCACAACAGAATGTCGAATTGACCTGATAAATTGTTACTTAAACAATATACTTTAGTTAGTTTGAAGAGATCCTCTTGGAACTTACACGTGATTTTATTACGATATGAATTCATATCCAAGAGCGAATTTATAGACTGTTATTATCCCTGTTATTGCTTCGTTGCAAAAGTTTAGTGTTCTAAGCATTGTGTTAAAAATATTCATAACGATTTGTCATGAGGCTAGCTTGTAGATTTCATATAGTTTTTTTCTTTTGTTTCAATTTTCTTCAAATCTCAGAAATCAAGGGGCTCCCTACCTACAATAAATTTTTCTTTTTATTCAAAGAACCAGAATGTTGTTTGTCTCTTAATGTAATATATTTCAATCGAGAAATTAATTCTCATACATTTCAACCGAGAAATCATTTCACCAAATATATTTGTCAGTTTTTAAAATTCTTTTGTCGTATTAATTTGCTCTTATAATTACTAAAATAGAAATTTTTTTACTTATCAAGGCCCTATTTTGATTTCTGTCGCTGTTCTGTTAAGTCAAGCATCATTAGGAATGCTCTGTATGTGTTTTCATTGACTCAACAAATTTCAATCCGATGCAAAAGAAGAACCACATACTTAACAAGAATGTGTTTTCTCTCCTGCATCTGTTTTCATATGACTCAATAAATTTGACTTCCGTGCAGAAGAAGAACCACATACTTCACAAGAATGTGGGTTCTCGCCCGTATGTGTTTTCATATGACTCAACAAATTTGACTTCCATGCAAAAGAAGAACCACATACTTCACAAGAATGTGGTTTCTCGCCCGTATGTGTTTTCATATGACTCAACAAATTTGACTTCCATGCAAAAGAAGAACCACATACTTCACAAGAATGTGGTTTCTCGCCTGTATGTGTTTTTATATGACGCAATAAATGTGACTTCCATGCAAAAGAGGAACCACATACTTCACAAGAATGTGGTTTCTCTCCCATATGTGTTTTCATATGATGCAACAACGTTGACTTCAGTGCAAAAGAAGAACTACATACTTCACAAGAATGTGGTTTCTCTCCCGTATGTGTTAGCATATGATGCAATAAACTTGACTTCCGTGCAAAAGAAGAACCACATACTTCACAAGAATGTGGTTTCTCTCCCGTATGTGTTTTTATATGACTCAACAAATGTGACTTTAATACAAAAGAAGAACCAATAAATATGACTTCTGTGCAAAAGAAGAACCACATACTTCACAAAAATATGGTTTCTCTCCCGTATGTGTATTCATATGACTCAACAAATTTGACCTCCGTGCAAAAGAAGAACCACATACTTCACAAGAATGTGGTTTCTCTCCCGTATGTGTTTTCATATGACTCAACAAAGTTGACTTCGATGCAAAATAAGAACCACATACTTCACAAGAATGTGGTTTCTCTCCTGTATGTGTTTTCATATGACTCAACAAATTTGACTTCCATGCAAAAGAAGAACCACATACTTCACAAGAATGTGGTTTCTCGCCCGTATGTGTTTTCATATGACGTAATAAATGCGACTTCCATGCAAAAGAAGAACCACATGCTTCACAAGAATGTGGTTTCTCTCCCATATGTGTTTTCATATGATGCAACAACGTTGACTTCAGTGCAAAAGAAGAACTACATATTTCACAAGAATGTGGTTTCTCTCCCGTATGTGTTAGCATATGATGCAATAATCTTGACTTCCGCGCAAAAGAAGAACCACCTACTTCACAAGAATGCTGTTTGTATCTTATGTTTGCTTGCATCTGATTCCACAAAAGTAGGAATGTAATGAAGTAGCACGCTAATAAATTTCAACTTTGGAAAATTTATATGAAGAAATTCATAATTATTTTAAACGATTTTTAAATCAACAATGCAGAAAGGTGCTTCTTATCCATTAATGAATTTCTTTTATTGTTGCAAACTCTGAAAGTATAAAATAAATGTTAAAAAGTACATTACATAAATAATAATGTACATTGTATAAAGAATTTTAAGCAAATAAATTGATAAAAAATGTTAACATCTTAAAATGGCGTTTTCAGTAAGATTTTTAACAACTCACCAATTTCTAAATGCTCGTACTGCACTGGTATGAAGAATTTTTTCATGAGATTTAGAATCTAGCCAAGAAAAGATTGCACTTTTAATAGTTTCGCCTGTCTGAACTAGATTTGAGAACTCGTTTTTCCGTTGTGTAAAAAAGATTTCAACATGAGTATGGAACTTTTTTGTTTTAATTTTTGTTGAACTATCATAAAACAATCTTTTTACTGTTTTAAGCTGTTAAAATAATAATTGTATGTTTTTTTGTTGTTGCAAATAGCAATGAAAAAAAAATCGTTTTGATTTTGACTGTAGATTGTAGCATTAGGAATAGCATCATAACCAGAAGCAGCGATAGCAAAGCCACTGTAAAAGGACGTTTTTGTTGTTGATTTTTATTCCAGATCGATTTTATAATTGAAAATTTGATTAAAAATAATTTTCTTACATGTTTAGTTAGAGCTATTTTCTTATCAAGCATATAAATATTTAAAAACTTTGACTAGTGGTCAAAATTTTAAATATTGTGTTTTTTTTTAAACAACCGAAAATGTGACTGAATTATTTTTTAGGTTCACATGTATGAGCGGTACCAGCCCTCTATTTTTTTAATTTTCGTCTTTTTTTCCAATCTTTGCAGCGAATTATTATTGAATAGAAACTAATGTGTCCAATTATAAAAAATGCAAAATCGATATTTAAATATATGTAGATGCTCAGAAAAGAAATAAAAACGGTAGAAAAACACATGAAATGTAATTTTTTAAAAATCAAATTTATTCAAAATTTGTGAACAATTTGTCAGCTTTAACAAAAACTTGTTTTTTTTTAATATATACTTTTCCAAATGTTGCGTTTTCTGTTAGAGTGACGTCACTTGTTTTAAATGACATTTATTTTTGTTTGTTGTAAAAATACTTGATACTTTTCCAAACGTTGTGCTTCTGTTAGTGAAGTCACTTGTTTTAAATAGCATTTATTTTTGTTTGTTGTAATTCTTGTATAGTTCCAAAATGGGTGTCAAATGTCATCGTAACAAAAAACTTGCTTAATCCTTCGTCTAACCCTAGGTACGAGTGGCAAGCCTACTCCTAACACCTTAAGTCCTTACAATAACGCTAAGTCCAAGTTGTAGAGCTCCCCACTAAACAAAATTCTTCAGTAAGCTACATATAAAAGTAAAAAAATATTTTTCCTTAAAGAAAAGTTAAAATGATTTATGTGAAACCAACCTCCATAAAAAATATATTGGTCAGCTGTCCTAAGACGCTAGAATGATTAGACTAAATTCATGTGAAACCAACCTCCACTCTAAATTCTAAAATTGTTTTTGTGTTTCTATAAAATATTCAGGATGTTCACACATAATTTCCCTTAGCTCTATCATTAAGCCAGGGTCAGTGGCAACCTCCACACCGTCTCATAATAGGATAAAGACCCTCTTAAAACCATACATAATCGCCTTTAAAAAACGCCCAGGATTTATCTACCATAGAAAAAGAAATCGGTCAACTGCCCTAAAACACTGGAATGGCTCAAAATGGGAAATCATTTTACATTAAATTCTAAAATAATTTTTGTTTATTTTCATTAAAGTTTTTCAAGGTGATCACACATAATTGTCAATAAAGGGAGAATCACATATTTTGGAGTTTTTTGATTAAAACTTTTTAGACTTAATATTTTGCTCACTTTTTCATTTTTATTAAAATTTATTTTGAGTTGTATTGTTATCTTGTTCTTTCGTCAGTAGTATGCCATTGCAGCTATTTTCAAACAGAAAAGACGGTGGCTGCAGAAGGTGGGTTGATGATGTAGAGAATTTAGTGGGGTGGGGAAAAATTTCAGATAGCTCATGGGGCCTGGTCAAACAATTAATGAACAGACTCATATATAACAATGAAAGATTTAAATGGGCAGAATTGAAAAGGTACTGGGATTCTCTATAGCAGACTAGTCAAATAACAGGTACTGGGATTCTCTATAGCAGACTAGTCAAATAACACATACTGGGATTCTCTATAGCAGACTAGTAAAATAACATGTACTGGGATTCAATATAGCAGACTAGTCAAGTAACAGGTACTGGGATTATCAATAGCAGACTAGTCAAATTACATGTAATGGGATTCTGTATAGCAGACTAGTCAAGTAACAGGTACTTGGATTCTGTATAGCAGACTAGTCAAATAACAGGCAGTGGGATTCTGTATAGCAGACTAGTAAAGTAACAGGTACTGGGATTCTGTACAGCAGACTAGTAAAATAACAGGCACTGGGATTCTGTATAGCAGACTAGTCAAGTAACAGGTACTGGGATTATGTATAGCAGACTAGTCAAGTAACAGGTACTGGGATTCTGTATAGCAGATTAGTCAAATAACAGGTACTGGGATTCTGTATAGCAGACTAGTCAAATAACAGGTACTGGGATTCTGTATAGCAGACTAGTAAAATAACAGGTACTGGGATTCTGTATAGCAGACGTGTCAAATAACAGGTACTGGGGTTCTGTATAGCAGACTAGTCAAATAACAAGTACTGGGATTCTGTATAGCAGACGTGTCAAGTAACAGGTACTGGGATTCTGTATAGCAGATTAGTCAAATAACAGGTACTGGGATTCTGTATAGCGGACTAGTCAAATAACAGGTACTGGGATTCTGTATAGCAGACTAGTCAAATAACAGGTACTGGGATTCTGTATAGCAGACTAGTCAAATAACAGGTATTGGGATTCTGTATAGCAGACTAGTCAAATAACAGGTACTGGGATTCTCTATAGACGACTAGTCAAGTTACAGGTACTGGGATTCTGTATAGCAGACTAGTCAAATAACAGGTACTGGGATTCTGTATAGCAGACTAGTCAAATAACAGGTACTGGGATTCTGTATAGCAGACTAGTCAAGTAACAGGTACTGGGATTCTGTATACCAGATTAGTCAAATAACAGGTACTGGGATTCTGTACAGCAGACTAGTAAAATAACAGGCACTGGGATTCTGTATAGCAGACTAGTCAAGTAACAGGTACTGGGATTCTGTATAGCAGATTAGTCAAATAACAAGTACTGGGATTCTGTATAGTAGACTAGTCAAATAACAGGTACTGGGATTCTGTATAGCCGATTAGTCAAATAACAGGTACTGGGATTCTGTATAGCAGACTAGTCAAATAACAGGTACTGGGATTCTGTATACCAGATTAGTCAAATAATAGGTACTGGGATTCTGTATAGCAGATAGTACAAATAACAGGTACTGGGATTCTGTATAGCAGACTAGTCAAATAATAGGTACTGGGATTCTGTATAGCAGACTAGTCAAATAACAGGTACTGGGATTCTGTATAGCAGACGTGTCAAATAACAGGTACTGGGATTCTGTATAGCAGACTAGTCAAATAACAAGTACTGGGATTCTGTATAGCAAACTAGTCAAATAACAGGTACTGGGATTCTGTATAGCCGATTAGTCAAATAACAGGTACTGGGATTCTGTATAGCAGACTAGTCAAATAACAGGTACTGGGATTCTGTATACCAGATTAGTCAAATAATAGGTACTGGGATTCTGTATAGCAGATAGTCAAATAACAGGTACTGGGATTCTGTATAGCAGACTAGTCAAATAATAGGTACTGGGATTCTGTATAGCAGACTAGTCAAATAACAGGTACTGGGATTCTGTATAGCAGACGTGTCAAATAACAGGTACTGGGATTCTGTATAGCAGACTAGTCAAATAACAAGTACTGGGATTCTGTATAGCAGACTAGTCAAATAACAGGTACTGGGATTCTGTATAGCAGACTAGTCAAATAACAGGTACTGGGATTCTGTATAGCAGACTAGTCAAATAATAGGTACTGGGATTCTGTATAGCAGACTAGTCAAATAATAGGTACTGGGATTCTATATAGCAGACTAGTCAAATAACAGGTACTGGGATTCTGTATAGCAGACTAGTCAAATAACAGGTACTGGGATTCTGTATAGCAGACTAGTCAAATAATAGGTACTGGGATTCTGTATAGCAGACGTGTCAAATAACAGGTACTGGGGTTCTGTATAGCAGATTAGTCAAATAACAGGTACTGGGATTATGTATAGCAGACTATTAAAATAACAGGTACTGGGATTCTGTATAGCAGACGTGTCAAATAACAGGTACTGGGATTCTGCATACCAGATTAGTCAAATAACAGGTACTGGGATTATGTATAGCAGACTAGTCAAATAACAGGTACTGGGATTCTGTATAGCAGACTAGTCAAATAACAGGTACTGGGATTCTGTATAGCAGACTAGTCAAATAACAGGTACTGGGATTCTATATAGCAGATTAGTCAAATAACAGGTACTGGGATTCTGTATAGCCGATTAGTCAAATAACAGGTACTGGGATTCTGTATAGCAGACTAGTCAAGTAACAGGTACTGGGATTCTCAATAGCCGATTAGTCCAATAACAGGTACTGGGATTCTGTATAGCAGACTAGTCAAATAACAGGTACTGGGATTATGTATAGCAGACTAGTCAAATAACAGTTACTGGGATTATGTATTACAGACTATTCAAATAACAGGTACTGGGATTATGTATAGCAGACTAGTCAAATAACAGGTACTGGGATTATGTATAGCAGACTAGTCAAATTACAGGTACTGGGATTCTGTATAGCACACCAGTCAAATAACAGGTACTGGGATTCTGTATACCAGATTAGTCAAATAACAGGTACTGGGATTCTGTATAGCCGATTAGTCAAATAAGAGGTACTGGGATTCTGTATAGCAGACTAGTCAAGTAACAGGTACTGGGATTCTGTATACCAGATTAGTCAAATAACAGGTACTGGGATTCTGTATACCAGATTAGTCAAATAACAGGTACTGGGATTCTGTATAGCAGACTAGTCAAATAACAGGTACTGGGATTCTGTATACCAGATTAGTCAAATAACAGGTACTGGGATTCTGTATAGCAGACGTGTCAAATAACAGGTACTGGGATTCTGTATAGCAGACTAGTCAAATAACAGGTACTGGGATTCTGTATAGCAGACTAGTCAAATAACAGGTACTGGGATTCTGTATAGCAGACTAGTCAAATAACAGGTACTGGGATTCTCTATAGCAGACTAGTCAAGTAACAGGTACTGGGATTCTGTATAGCCGATTAGTCAAATAACAGGTACTGGGATTCTGTATAGCCGATTAGTCAAATAACAGGTACTGGGATTCTGTATAGCCGATTAGTCAAATAACAGGTACTGGGATTCTGTATAGCCGATTAGTCAAATAACAGGTACTGGGATTCTGTATAGCAGACTAGTCAAGTAACAGGTACTGGGATTCTGTATAGCCGATTAGTCAAATAACAGGTACTGGGATTCTGTATAGCCGATTAGTCAAATAACAGGTACTGGGATTCTGTATAGCCGATTAGTCAAATAACAGGTACTGGGATTCTGTATAGCAGACTAGTCAAGTAACAGGTACTGGGATTCTCAATAGCCGATTAGTCAAATAACAGGTACTGGGATTCTGTATAGCAGACTAGTCAAATAACAGGTACTGGGATTCTGTATAGCAGACTAGTCAAGTTACAGGTATTGGGATTCTGTATAAAGGGTCTCAGGGATAGGAAGGTGAAGATGGTTGTGATGAGACACGAGCCATAGGATGTTCAACTGGCTTATCATAAAGCCCTAGCAAAAGTTAATGTAAGCCAGGCGTATGAAGACGAGCCCATGAAAGTTTGTCACATGATAGGGCAGATTCTAGTTGAGGCTATAAATCCAGACGGTCCCCTAAGATATGGAGACATATGTAAAAGAGGAAACCAAGTAGAGAATAGGGAGCTAGGACTTTACTCTAGAGAGAAGGAAAGAGGCAGATAATTAAGTGTTACTATTTTGTCAAGATTGGCAACACGGATTCTGCAAGAAGCATATCCAGGGAAACCAGGGATGCTCCATTCCTGCAATTCCCAGCGAATGAAAAAACGGCATACCAGTGCACATAGTCTGTAACATGGGCACATCAAATTCTGTTTTGATTACAATTGAGGGAAAGAATTATAGAACTCTGGCTGATAGGGGCTCAGAGGTGCCAGTAATAAATAGCAATGTTTTAAAGCACTTAGACAGGAACCTGAACTATGTGATAAAAAATTTAAGAATAGCTAATTAGTCCCCATTAATTGTAGAAGGGTTTGCTCGATTAAGAGTAGGAATAGAATGTTATTGTTTCCGTCATGACTGCTTTGTTGCAGAGAATCTGAACACACGTGTGATAAAAGCCATGGGTTGCTAAGAAAAAAGGAGATGAGGATGTACTTCGATTTAGGTGTTAGTAATGATTAGCAGTATTTTTAAAGCACTTAGAGGAACCTGGACTATGTGATAAAATGTTTAAGAACAGCTAATGGTTCCCCATTAATTGTAGAAGGACTTGCTCGATTAAGAGTAGGGATAGAAAGTCAGTCTTTCTACCATAATTTCTTTGTTGCAGAGAATCTCAAAACAAATGTGATAAAAGCCGCAAGTGGCTTAAGAGAAATGGGGAGAGGATGTATGTCAATTTAGGTGAAATGATGCAAGCAGATGTAATTGAATGATCGAATAGTCCATGGAGTTTTCTGATTATGTAAGTAGAAAAGAAGGACGGTAGTAAAATAGATGTAAAGGCTTTAAATAAAGTCATGAAGAAGTTTAGTTAAGTGTTACCGGTCATTGATGAAATATTAGCCTTACTTGGGTCGACAAAATACTTTGTAAACTTAGATCTGAAGTCAGGTTACTCTCAGGTTAAATTAAATAAGAACAATAAAGAAAAGAACTTCATTTACCTGCAACTGAGGTTTATTTCACTTTAACATTATACCATTTGGTCTCACAAACGCCCCGAGGATGTTTCAGCAATTAATGTCCATAGTTCTACAGGGACAGAAAGATTATGCATTACCATATTTGGTTGATATTTTAATATTCTAAGATACAATGGAAAGTCACTTGGATCACATAGATAGGGTACTACTAGTCATTTTACATAAGCAAAACCTCAGGTTGAAAGTGATGTAGTGTGTGATTTTAGGAGAAGAACAGGATCTGGGGTTCAAAATAAGTGAACAGAGTATATAGCCAGACCTGGAAAAAGTCAAAATCGATAAAATCTCGACTCCAACTTCTGTGAGACAAGTCAAGTCTTTCATTGGTATGACGTCATATTATTGTTGATTTATAAAAAAATAATTTCTGCCTCAAATGATCCATGATCTGATATGATCTTTGTTAAAAACAAATTTACTTTTTAATTTCATAATCTTAGTGATATGCAAGACAGATGGTACGTGAAATCGTTTTGTTTGAGCCAAAATAGTTTTCATTGGATAAGAAAGTTGAGGGCTCATTGGTGTCATATGTTATGCTTTTATCAAATTAGGGAACAAAAGGCAGATTTAAAGATGCGGATGCAGAACAAAAAGTTCAGAATGATGGGCGAGATAGTGTATTACTTGTCCCAACCTGACAATGAACTATTGATAAGGTAACATGTACCGTTACATCCTAAAAAAAGGAGTGTTAGTACAGTACCATGACAATAATAGTTATGGAAAAGACTTTTCATGCTATTAAGCAAAAATATTTCTGGTCGTGTTTATTTAAGGAGATGAATGAACATGTAGGAAATTTACAAGTGATTTTTCCAGTTGGCAACTAAAAATAAAAAAAAAACGCTTATCTTTTTGGCGACTGTTTTTTTTACTGACAACTATTCTAATAGTGAATGAAAAATGTTTTTCAACTTATATTTTCTTAAAATAAAACGAGCAAAGTCAAATTATTTAAACAGTAGAACAGTAATAGAACAATATACTTTTTTTTCTTTTTTAAACAAAGGCTTTTGAAAATAATCTCTACAATGAAATTGATCACGTGGTATTATTTTGCCAAACTTTGACAGTACTCGGCTTCTTTTGAAGTTTTTAAAAGAATATCATTGGAATAACATTAAAATTACGCATGCTAAGTGGTGGTTTGTGGTTAAGATCTTTAGAAAATTAAAAAAACAAAAACAATTATTTTGCTATCTCTTAAATACAGCGTTATATTTCATTTAAGTTACTACTGTGCACTGTGGTAAGTCAATTTTCAAATATTTTTTTCTTTAAAAAATGTACATTCTATTAAAATATTCAGCTAATGAAGCAAAAAGAAGCCATGAACTTTATAAAGATTTAAAAGGCAAGTCCTGCCGTAGTGTATTATCGACATTCACCAACAAAAAAACAAAAAACTATTGTCTTTTCGAAATTATCCGCAATTTTTAAAAAATTTGTTTCCATCTAATTTTAAATTGTCCGCGAAAGATTACTACGCCTATGTGATAAGCCACTTTAATACACGTGTGTGCGCACATATGGCACATGATTAGCCTTGGTGTGCGCTCGAGCATATCTTAACGGAAGCTGTAAAATATCCGAAAATAGTCTGAGGTTTCAGAGGCGCATACCCACTAACGTAGCTAAGGGGGTGGCCCAGCTAAAGTGCGAAAATAGTCGGAAATATAATTTATTTATTAGATATTATTTGTCATTTTTAAGTTTTATTAAAAAAATCTTTTTTTAGAATATTATAAACTATTAAAAAAATAGTCATTGCAAAAATTTTTTTACCGATTTTTATTGAAAACTTTTGTACTTTTGAAATCATTTGATGATATTTCATTTTTTTAACTGTGAAAAATAAGAAAGGATGATATATATATATATACACACAATATATATATATATAACACAAATATATATATATATTGTGTATATGTTTATATATATTATGTATATTATATATATATTATATACATATTATATATTATATATAATATATATGTATATAATATATAATATACATCATATACAAGCCACGAGTATGAAGACGAGCCCATGAAGTTTTGTCACATGATACGGCAGATTCTGGTTAAGGTTTAAATCCAGATAGTTCCCAAAGATAGGTAGACAAATGTAAAAGAGGAAACCAAGTAGAGAATAGGGAGCTAGGATTTAAAACTAGAGAGAAAGAAAGAGGCAGATAGATAATTAAGTGTTAATATTTTGTCAAGATGGGCAACACAGAGATTCCGCAAGAAGCATATCCAGGGAAACCAGGGATGCTCCATTCTTGCAATGCCCGATGAATGAAAAAACGGCATACCAGTGCAAATAGTCGGTAACATGGGCATATCAAATTCTGTTTTGATTACAATTGAGGGAAAGAATTATAGAACTCTGGTGAATAGGAAAACAGAGATGTTTGTAATAAATAGTGTTTTTAAAGAACTTAGACACGAACCTGAACTATGTTTTAAAAAGGTTTAAGAACAGCTAATGACTCCCCATTAATTGTAAAATGGCTTGCTCAATTAAGAGTAGGAATAGAACGTCAGTCTTTGCACCGTGACTTCTTTGTTGCAGAGAATCTCAACACAAGTGTGATAAAAGCCATGATGGCTTAAGAAAAATAAGGTAAAGATGTACTTCGAATTAGATGAAATAATGCAGGCAGATGTAATTGAAAGATCGAATAGTCCATGGAGTTTTTTGATATTGTAAGTAGAAAAGAAGGATGGTAGTAAAAGATTTTGCATAGATTTTAAGGCTTTAAATAAAGTCATGAAGAAGTTTACCTGAGCGTTACCTGTCATTAATAACATATTAGCCTTGCTTGGGTCGGCAGAATACTTCATAAACTTAGATCTGAAGTCAAGGTACCCTCAGGTTACATTAAAGAGGAAACTTCATTCACCTGCCACTGGGATTTATTTCACTTTAACTTGATACCGTTTGGTCTCACAAACGCTCCAAGGATCTTCCAGCAATGAAGGTCCATAGTTCTACAGGGACAGAAAGATTATGCATTACCATATTTGGATGATATTTTAATATTCTAAGACACTATGGAAAGTCACTTAGTAGTGAACGACCGTCCTACGTTGTTGGGTTTTTATTAAATTAGAGATCAAGAGAAAGATAATGAAATATTTAGATTTAAAGATGTGGATGCAGAACAAAAATGTTCATCATGATGGACAAGATAGGGTATTACTTGTCACCAAACTATTGATAAGGTTATATGTAATATCGCATCTTACAAAAAGAGTGTTAGTACATTACCATAACAATAATGGTTGTGGAAAAGGCATTTCACACCATTAAGCAAAAATACTTCCTTTCATAAAACTGGCATTTGATATTTTCGAGCACGATCCAAAGACACTTTTGGGTACCCAATACATGTGAACGAAATTATCACTATACTATTTGCTATACAACAGAGATTGTCATTAGATAATATATTGATGCCTTGTAGAGTATACTATGGTGATGAGTAACACTTAAAAAATGATGCATCAATGTTTTGGATCTTTTACTTTGATAAGAAATAACATTCAGGAAGTTAGGAAAAAACTGATAGAGAACAAGGATAAGAAAATAAAGTCAGTAGATTTTAAGATTGGAGATCTGCTTTATTATAAGAACCACAAGAAGGTACACGTGGAACACCTGTGGGCAAGGTTGATTGAGGAAAGTCCAATGAGTTGGATAGTGATTGAGCCACAGAACGAACTGATATGTCAATATTTATTGGAGTTTGGAAGTGGGAATTCTTTAGGTTGGGTAAGATCTATATTCTGTTTTAAAAAAATATTCCTTTCTCGGGTTTTATTTTTATACGTGACACTTTGGAAGATGATTTCAGCTAACTATTTTGACAGAGTATGTGAAGTGTTTGGAATGAATTATGAAAGAAAAGATTATGAGAAAGACAAAAGAAATTAATTTTTTCTTGTTTATAAACTCAAGCATGGAAGTTATCAAGTGTCATCTACCGATGTTAACTTTAAATTATCAGATATTATTCATCATGCATCAGGTGTTCCATATAAAGATATTTAACACAAGAAAAAAGAAACTTATTCTTGGAAAGAAAAAATTGAGTCTACAAGACAATAACGAGTTTTCCAAATACAAGAAATGTAATTCCTTATGTCATGAATGGTGACCACCACTGATAAGATAAAGAATTACTTAGCTTAATATCCATACAACTACTTGATTGTGGCAATTTTAAATGTGATATTCGTTTTCAGCATACCCAAAAACCTACAGAATTTGTCATGGTAAAGATGACTGTTCAGGTGGAAGGGAATTAACAATTTACCAAAACGGCTTTCAGGCAGCCCCTCCCCCAAATATCACCATGTGGCCAGAAAGTGGTTGCTCATTTGGCCTTAAATTTATATAGAAAAGTGATCCTCACTTTGTGAAAATAAATAATTTTCTCATGTCATGAAAACTAATTCTCTGCGTCTCTTTTAAAATATTTATTCATTTTCAGCATCCTTGAAAACCTATAAAAGTTGTCATTGTAAAGAATATTTGTAATTTTTAAAGATTTTAGAAATTGAACTTTTTTGTGTTTAAGTCTATAGTGAAAATAAAATCTGATTTTTTTAACGTGTGAAACATTAAAAAACATAAAATTTATAATTTTTTATGTAAATCATAAAGAAGTTTTTTTTTTGTTTAAGTCAATCGACATTGAAAAATTTTCAACATTCGCTTTTTTTTCCTTCTGATTTCCTTTCAATAAAGGCAAAGGGACATTAAAGTACAAAAATCAAGAAAAATATTATCAATTCTGTACGTGAAAACGCATGCAGAATTGACCACCACTGATAACATAAAGAATTATGTATTGACCTTTTTTTATGTTTAAGTCAGTATTGAAAACAAAATCTGATAGATTAGTGACCATTCCATTCGATAATAATCCGATGACAATATCGAATAAAGATGAACATAAAAAATACACATACGTTTGCCATGTAGTAATACTTACGTTTTTGTTTTATATACATATAAAAATTTATAAATTTATTATTATTATTATTTTTATTTATTTTTTTTTTTTTTTTGTAAACGAGAAGAAGTTATTTTTTTTATATTTAAGTCAATACTGAAAACAAAAAAGATATATTTTTTTAGATTAGGTCCACTTCCGCAATTTTCTTTTAAATGACGACTTTCTACTATGCTGAATAAGAAAATCGCATTGAAATTTTGCAGAAGTAATTAGTCATCGAGATATAAAAAGTTGTATCATGCATTGTATTCTTTGGCAGCCATCGTTTTTACGCACGTGCGCGCGCTCCATAAACAAATCTACGCGCGTACCAAAAGATGGCCGCCAAAGAATACAATGCATAATACAACTTTTTATATCTCGATAACTAATTATTTCTGCAAAATTTTAATGCGATTTTCGTATTTAGCATGGCCGAAAACCTTTAAAAGTCATCATTTAAAAGAAAATTGGTAGACCCAATCTGAAAATTTACCACAAAAACAATCAACAGTGAAATATTTTCAACGATAATAATCCGATGAAAAAATGATGAAAATAAAAAATACACATACGTGCGCCATGTAGTAATACTTACGTTTTTGTTTTATAATCTGCTTTCGATTAACTTTATCTGCTTTTATAAAGGAAACGATTTTTTCAAATGTGATTGACTTTACAAGCTCAAGTTAACATTCAAGATGACGAACGGAAGAGCAAGTTCGCAGAAAACAAAATTGAAGAGGAAAAATAAAAAAGAAATCATTTCGAAATAAAGCCGATCTATTTGGTGAATATCACGGATAAAATTAGTATTATTTTATTTAACATGTTAATATTTACATGAGAGAGAACAGGTTACAAGTTTCATCTTTATTATTTCTATAATTAATTCGTTGCATGTGCAATTTACTGGTTGAAACTGATAGTTTTGAAAGCCGCCTTTTCGTATTTTTATTTATTTTTTTTTAATACAGATTTCCGATTGTTTCTTGATTGTTTTAACAGATTAATCTAAAGTTAATCAATACGATAAAAAATTAATTAAAGAGATTAAATGTAAAAAATTACACGTGAAAAAAAAGTTATAATGAAAACTGTTATCACGTTGGAAGAAACTGACAAATTCATCTAAATTAAGAAGTTAAATAAATTCCTTGTAAAACCCAAAAAATCCCTTGAAAAATAAATACTAGTTTTCTGCGACTATTTCAAAGATAATTAATAAAATAAAAGGTAAAATAGTTCGTCTCAAAGTTGTATCAAGAAGCAGAACTTGAAGTAACAACAAAAACATGAAATCCTCTCCAACAGAAACGAAACTTCGTTTTTTTTGTTGTTTTTTTTTGTTCGTTTGTTTTTCTTTTTAATACTGCAATAATTCGTTTTAATTATTTTCTTCACTTTTCACTGCAACAAAAAATAAAGCAGATGAGTATTTTGTAATAAAAGAATATTAGTTGCATTCAAAATAATAAAAAATAACAATTCACCGTTTTGGGGAATTTTGTTAAGAGAAGCAAAGCAAACAAAAAAAAAAGTGACAAAGTAAAATAATTTACTTTTCTACCTACCTGGATAAGTTATGTATTTTTAATGCTTTTATTTAGTTCGATATGTTACTCTTCTACCTACCTGGATAAGTTATGTATTTTAATGTTTTTATTCTGTTCGATAATTTACTCTTCTATCTACCTGCAAAAGTTATGTATTTTTATGCTTTTATTCGGTTCGATAAGTTACTCTCCTAGCTTCCACATCATATTTTTAATCTTCCACACCATATTTTTAATCATCTACACCATATTTTTAATCATCCACATCATTCATATTTTTAATCATCCACACCATATTTTTAATCTCCACATCATTCATATTTTTAATCATCCACACCATATTTTTAATCTCCACATCATTCATATTTTTAATCATCCACACCATATTTTTAATCTCCACATCATTCATATTTTTAATCATCCACACCATATTTTTAATCATCCACACCATATTTTTAATCTCCACATCATTCATATTTTTAATCATCCACACCATATTTTTAATCATCCACACCATATTTTTAATCTCCACATCATTCATATTTTTAATCATCCACATCATATTTTTAATCTCCACATCATTCATATTTTTAATCATCCACACCATATTTTGTGTTTCAATGTATTTAAGTTATGTATTTTAATGCTTTTATTCGATACAAAAATCGCCTATGGCTGCTGCTGCTGCTGCGTTGTCGTTACATGAAACATACGGAAAAGTATTTTTCAGTGAAAATGTATTTATTATGAGGGCTCGATAGTTCGAACTGAGTTGTCTCCTCAGTATTATTATCCCTCTAAATAAATTACCAGATCTCCCCCCAACTGTGTCCATGAAGTTGGTTCTGATTCTACTTTTAATTAATAAGTTTTGACACTAAAATTTCTTCGTAATTTAGAAACGTATTAACATATTAATTGTAAACGTTATAAACATATTAAGTTAAAACGTTATTTACGTATTAATTTACAACGTTATTTACATATTAATTTTAAACGTTATTTACGTATTAATTTTAGACGTTATTTACGTATTAATTTTAAACGTTATTTTCATATTAATTTTAGATGTTATTTAGATATTAAATTTAAACGTTATTTACATATTAATTTTAAACGTTATTTACAGATTAATTTTAAACGTTATTTACGTAATCATTTTAAACGTTATTTATTTGTCAGAAATGTCTACTGTTACTGGCGGCTCACAAATTCCATTTACTGACAAATCAATTAAATTTGTCCAGTGTAAAGCTTTAAAGTTGATCACTGAACAGTTTTTCTGTTTATTCTTGGTTTGTTTTCCTCTTCTGAAAGAAAATAAAAATAATTCGAGTTTAAGTTTTAACTATAATCTGTACTGCCTTAATATATTTGAAATAAGAATCTTTAAAATGTTATAATAAATCGGCACAAGAAATTCAACCAGTTTTTCATGAATAAATATTAATTTACCAAGTTTTACCTACTTTTCTAATGTCAAATCAACAACTGTCATAAACATTAACAATGAAATTTATCAAACTATATAGTTTGGTTGAAAGGTTATGTGGGTATGCCCCAGGAGTACATAGACACGTGAGCATGATGGTCAGTGTTATCCATCTTGGCTGGTTTAACGGCGCAACTTTACACAATACAAATCTACGGTTCACCTTACTTAGATAATCTTTGGTAACAACTAAGGCTATCCATATTTTTCATTCCAAAATGAAACTCCACTCCAAGTTCACTTTCACAGCCAGTATTCACATTGCTATTTCTTAATAGTGCTTACACTTTTAAATTTGTGTAAACCATCAGCCACTTACTCCACAAGAACATTATCATTTGCATCAATATCAGGAAGAACCCTGTGTGTTAAATATTTACTCTCCTTTGATGTCTCCTTTGTGATTGTAAAGTGGTGTTCAGCTCCTTTTTTTCAGAGTATTACTTCCATTTTTCTCCACTGATTCCTCGTCGTGTGTCTTTGTTTTTCCTTCCATCTACTCCAATACAAACAAGATTCTATACATTTTCATTTTGTTTTTCATAGAATTTCTTTTTATTTTAACTTTTGTTCTATCAATTTTGCATTTATCCATATAGATATTTTTACATCTATATTAGGTATAAGAAACTCATATCCCTCAAATATTGTTTTAGACGTATACTAAGTATAAGAAGGCCCATAGCCATCAAATCCGAAAGAAAAGCATTGGTTAGGCTGACTCCAAGATTAGACGATATGGAAATACCTTGGAATTTTTGTTAAATTATAAGCTCATTTTGGAAGACTATCTGTTTATAATTTTCTTCTTCATCAGTTGAAATGGAGGAGTAGGAATCGAAAGAAACATCATCCTGAACATATAATGTTGAAGTTATTGGTGATGAAATCTTCATATTCTTTTGTTGGTTTAATCTCTTTCCTTTTCTACATTGTTGTCTTTTAAATATTCACGGTTTTCCACAGAACCTGAAGTATCAAATTTTATTAATGTCAAAACACAGTTTAACAGATTAAATTAAAAATTATTTTACATGTCAAATAAAATGGAAAAATGGTTTTCAAAATTTATTTTAATGTAGAAATAAATTCCTTTCAACATATGTACAATTTATAAATTATTATGTTTGTCCCTTTTCACAATAAAAAAATAACTTACTTTCTGTTTCAGACGGCAAATGCAGATGATGTGTTTAGTTTGGCAATTTTCTTTTGTTGCATTTTATATTAGTATTTTCACAACTTAAAATGGGTAGCTTGCATGAACATGATGAAATATTAAATAATGTATTCAACTTTTCCTTCAAGGTTTTTTGACCATCAGGGAGATATTTTCTATTTATTTGTTTTCTAAAAGCATATAATTTTCATAAATTGTTAACAATACTGATATCATTTAACAAAGGCAAACAAGGATTGACAGGCTTAAGCAAAAGGAAAAGATTATTTCCATTAAAATCAAGTCGGGAACGACACAAGGAAATTCTTGTCTGATACTTTGCCTAAACTTATTGCCCATTATATTTAATAGAATACTTAATATTTAGTATCAGTTGTTTTTTAATGGAGAGTAGATAATGCATTGCTTCTCCTAATTTGTCTCTTAGTCCTCGTTTGGAACGAGTGATTTTTCTGACAAAGGAAGGAGAAAAATCTGTATTCTAGGTCGGCAGAATTTTGCGTTTGCAGTAGCCTCGATGTCGGAGATTTTTCTATTTCTATTTCTATCCTTACAACCATGTCATTAGTAAGGGTGCTGGAGGTAAACGTTTTTCTGGGTTGACGTTATCCGGCTGATAGTCAGTGACCCGAAACTTGGAATAACCACTAAGGAGGCCGTCCTATTAACAGGTGTAAAGTACTGGGGCTGCTGTATTACCATTTTGTGAATGGATTCTGAACCATGCAGTAGCTTCTGGTGGGGCTTCTCGATGCAATATGTGTGGGTAATTGTTACGGTTTTATCTTATCATGATCTACAAAAATATTTCTTCACTTTTTTTTCTTCCTTAGTTTCCTTCTCTGGGTTGCTCTAACCACGTCTGTCGACCTATTCCACAAATCCAAAGACTCCATCATGAAAAGTATCCAGAAAAAATAGACGATTAAACTCAGAACTCCAACTTCCAACGTAGACACCCACTATAAAATCTCCTTCTCTAACTTAAGATGTCTACGTTGCAACCTTACAGAGGTTGACATCCAATTGCGAAAGACCAAACCTGATCTATTCTTCCTAAGCGAAACTGGCATTGGACCGACTATTTCCCTAGATTATTTTGTAATTAAAGCATATTCTAATTTAATATCCAAATCTGTCCCTCGAGATTGGCAGGGGCATGGAGTATGTGCCTACATTAGGGATGGCTTTCTATGTGGTAGATACATCTCCAGAGAAGACCCTAAATTGTCCTATCTGTACTTTCAGACTGCACTTGCTCACACCACCGCGTTTATATTTGTCCTCTATTCACCCCATAACTTTGAAGTTAGTATATTTAAGAGCATATCTGAGAAAATTGACCACATCCTGTTGCTCATTCTTCGGCTCATATTCACGGCTGTGGAGATTTCAATGTTCACAATGTGATGAAGGGGTACAGTGTATCGATACTCTATGGCTGACTGGGATAGCTTTCGTACATTTATATCAGATCTACCTCTTCGGTCCATGTTTAAATAGAATGTGTCCTCCGTAATAGCAGACCTGACTGAATGGTTAATTGTAGGTATAGACCGATTCATACCCTCTAAGAAATTCCAGCAAAAACCTAATGCCATCCGTGGTTTTCTGAAGAATGTGCTGCTGCCATTGCGCACAGAAATAACTTTTTCTATGGCTTCTAATGTAATAGATGTACTGAGATTAAAGTCACGTTCAGGACTACCAGCCACCACTGCAAAAAACGCGAGAGACTAGTAGGCTCAGTCCATCCAAGTCTTAAGTAGCTGAACAGCAGCTTGTTTGCCACCAATTTTGGCAAATAAATAACATGGTTCTGAATAGAAGCGTGTGCTCTGTCCCAACCATCATCAATGGACCTGAAGTAATCCCGTCAGCATCGGACAAAGCCAAACTCTTTGCCAAAACCTTTGCAGCTAATTCTACCCTCTGCGATCAGGGCCATCAACTACCTCCATATTTACTCCTGTGTTTGAAAACATGTTATGCGACATACAAATATCTGTACATAATGTTGCCAAACTAACAAAATAACCTGAATTTCAGTAAAGCAACCGGTCCTGACGGAATTCCTATTATAGTGCTCAAAGACCTTAATCAGAACTAGCCCCCATACTTACAAAGTTATTTTAACGTTGTTTTCAGGAGAATTGATTTCCACCACCCTGGAAAACCTCATCAATAGCCCCGTATTTAAAATTCAGGTTATCTCTCATATCCCTTTCAATACAGACCAATCAGTCTCCTGTGCGTCATGAGTAAGTTGCTACAATTTGTGTTAAGTAGTCAACCACCTCAGTGTCATGTAATATGGTTTTCGTTCTGCTAGATCTACAGCTGATGTGTTGACAGTTATATCTCATAGTGTAGCATTGGGAATCCCAGCTTAATTGCTATATAGGTAGTTTTAGAAATAGAAAATTATGTATATTTTCATTTCCCATCAGCAAGTTGGAAGGGTCACAAAAGGCTAGGCTTGACAGGTATCACCCGAGAGAGAATGCACCGGAAATTAGGGGTGACATGGGAATTATGGTCGTAGGCTTCCGGTTAATAACGACATGGGCTGAGAGTTGGTTTTGGGCAGCAGAAATGCAGATCGGAGATTAAGCTCTCTGACAACCAGGGTCCGAGATATAGGCCTGATTTTAACAAAAGAGTGAAGCTCCAGTCCGTCTTGTTGTCATTAATGCATCTGTCTGCAGCGACCACTTCCCAACGAGATGGCAAACTAGCGACCAGAGGGCATCATCGGCTGGCCAAGGGAACCAGGTATGTATGCATTATACATGGCACATACACGTCTCGGAGACTATCAAGGCAAGAAACGGTGTAAGGATAAGAACACACACTCACACACACATAAGTAAGAACGTTGATAAGAACACACAGACCTGTAAAAGTAAAAACAATCATAAAAAGATAGTAACAAGAAAAAGTAAAAGTCGAACGATTAGAAACAGAAATGTTTAATAATACTGAAATAATAAATTAAATTAAATAATAATAGCAATAAATAAAATAATAAATAAAATAAAATAATAATAATAGTAATAAGTGAAATAATAAATTAAATAAAATAATAATAATAGTAATAAATAAAATAATAAATTAAATAAAATAATAATAATAGTAATGATAAAATAAAAAATTTAAAAAAAAAAAATAATAATAATAGTAATAAATTAAATAATAAATTAACTAGAATAATAATAGTAAAAAATGAAATAATAAATTTAATAAATTAATAATAATAGTAATAAATTAAATAATAAATTAAATAGAATAATAATAATAGTAATAAATAAGAAAATAAATTAAATAAAAAAATAATAATAAATAAAATAATGAATTAAATACAATAATAATAATAGTAATAAATAAAAAAATAAGTTAAATAAATTAATAATAATAGTAATAAATTAAATAATCAATAAAATAATAATAATAGTAAGAAAAAATAATAAAAAAATAATAATAATAGTAAAAAATGAAATAATAATTTTAATAAATTAATAATAATAGTAATAAATAAAACAATAAATTAAATAAAATAATAATAATAATAATAATAGTAATAAATAAGAAAATAAATTAAATAATATAATAATAATAAATAAAATAATGAATTAAATACAATAATAATAATAGTAATAAATAAAAAAATAAATTAAATAAAATTAATAATAATAGTAATAAATTAAATAATGAATTAAATAATAATAATAATAATAATAATAATAGTAAGAAAAAAAAATAATAAAATAATAATAATAGTAATAAATAAAATAATGAATAAAATAAAATTATAATAATAATAATAAATATAATAATGAATTAAATAAAATAATAATGGTAATAAATAAAATAATGAATTAAAAATAATAATAATAGTAAATAAAATAATAAAATGAATAAAATAATAATAATGGTACTAAATTAAATAATGAATTACATAAAATAATAATAATAGTAATAAATAAAATAGTAAATTAAATAATAATAATAATAATAATAGTAATAAATGAAATAATAAATTAAAATCATAATAATAGTAATAAATAAAATAATAAACAAAATAAAATAATTATAACTGTAATAAATAAAATAATGAATTAAATAAAATAGTAATAATTGTAATAAGTAAAATAATAAATTAAATTAAATAATAATAATAATAATAATAATAATAATAAATATAATAAATTAAATAAATTATAATAATAGTAGGAAATAAAATAATAAATACAATAAAATAATAATAATAATAGTAATGATAAAATAATAAGTTAAAATAATAATAATAATAGCAATAAATTAAATAATAAATAAAATAATAATAATAGTAATAAATAAAATAATACATTTAATAAATTAATAATAATAGTAATAAATTAAATATAAAAAAAATAAAATAATAATAATAAATTAAATAAGAAATTAAATAAAATAATGATAATAATAATAAATAAAATAATGAATTAAATAAAATAATAATCATAGTAATTAATAAAAAGATAAATTAAAAAAATAATAATAAATAAAATAATAAAATAAATGAATTAATAATAATAGTAATAAATTAAATCATGAATGAAATGAAATAATAATAATAGTAATTAATAAAATAATAAATTAAATAATAATAATAGTAATAAATAAAATTATAAATTCAATAATAATAATAGTAATAAATATAATGATGAATTAAATAATAATAATAATAGTAATAAATAAAATAATAAATTAATATAATAATAATAGTAATAAATAAAATAATAAATAAAATAAAATAATAATAATCGTAATAAATAAAATAATGAATTAAATAAAATAATAATAATTGTAATAAATAAAATAATAAATAAAAATAATAATAATAATAGTAATATATAAAATCATAAATAAAATAAAATAAAATAATAATAATAGTAAGAAATAAAATAATAAATTAAAATAATAATAATAGTAATAAATAAAATAATGAATTAAATAAAATAATAATAATAGTAATAAATAAAACAATAAATTAAATAAAATAATAATAATAGTAATAAATAAAATAATGAATTAAATAAAATAATAATAATAGTAATAAATAAAATAATAAATTAAATAAAATAATAATAATAGTAATAAATTAAATAATAAATAAAATAAAATAATAATAATTGTAATAAATGAAATAATAAATTAAATTTCTTTTACATAGCATCACCACATTATCAAGGCCAAGAGGCCACTCAAGGATAAGGGTTAAAGAGTGTACAGTAGAAATTGGACAATATAGTAATCATTAGTAATGAAAATTTGGTAAATTTGATAACTTATATGAAATGGCTCATCAAGAACTTATTTACGTTAGACTTGAAGACAACCATATTGTAGTCAGCCGGAAAGCAGGAAAGCGGAAGACAATTCCACAGGCGTGCAGTTCTAAGAAAGGAGCTTTGTTCATGGAATCTACGTTTAGGTTTAGGCACAGATAAAGAGTGGGGGAATTATTGATAGTGTTTACAGCTAGACGAGTGTTTCTTGTGAAAGTTTGGCGAGGGGGGACCATAGATTGAAGCTCAGTCGAACACTTTCCATGAAAATAACGATACATCGGAGACAAACTCGCAACATCTCTTCTGTGAGATAGAGGTTGCAGCGAAGAGAAAAGGACATCTCCTACGAGGCTACGAAGTCTATTTTGAACTCTATCAAGGCAGGACAAGTCCTTTCTAGCAGCTCCTGCCCAGATGTGGCAACAGTATTCCATCCTTGGACGTACCTGGCTCTTATATAGATAGAGAATAGCATCAGCAGTGAGATATTTACCGGATATAAATAAAATAATAATAATAGTAATAAATAAAATTATAAATCAAATAAAATAATCAAAACAGTAATAAATAAAATAATAAATTATATAAAATAATAATAATAGTAATAAATAAAATAATAAATAAAATAAAATAATAATAATAGTAATAAATAAAATAATAAATAAAATAAAATAATAATAATAAATTAAAATAATAATAATAGTAATAGTAATAAATAAAATAATAAATTAAATAAAATAATAATAATAGTAATAAATTAAATAATAAACAAGACAGCAAACATTTGTGGTAACAATAGGATTAGTGAATCTCTAGAAGAAGGCTTCCTTTCTAAGGCAATTGCCCTTGACATATCAAAGGCTTTTGATAGGGTGTGGCATAGAGGCCTACTCCACAACAACTCCAGCTACAGTGTATCTGGAAACGTCTTTTCAATTATTAAATCATTTCTCTCTGCTAGGTTCATAAGAGTAGTGGTTGATGGGCAAAAATCTGAAGCTCACAGAATTAATGTTGGAGTCACTCAATGATCCATCCGGGGCCCAACTCCCTTTCTGATCTACATCAATGATCTCCCAAATACCATTCTAAGATCATTTGTAGACATTTATGCTGACGACACTACCATCTATGAAAACACTTCAAAGGTCGTAAACGACCAAGTTCTCTGATTCTCTCTCCTTTGATATTGAGCACTTGGTGCAATGGGGAATTAGGTGGCTAGTTAATTTTAATGCATCTAAGACCAAACTTATTTATTTCCATCATCAATGCTGTGATCCCCGTCTGACATCAATTGAAATGAATGGCTCTCATCTTGAGGAGGCTCCATGTTTTGACAAACTTCTGGGGTTGACCTTTACTCCTGATCTGAGATGGAACACATACATCAAATCCATTGCCAGGGCTGCTAGGAAAACGATGGGATCGTTCCACTGTTCCAGTAGATGTCTCACTGCTGATGCAATTCTCTACATGTATAAGAGCCAAGTGCATCCAACGATGAAGTATTGTTGACACATCTGGGCTGGAGCTGCTAGAAGCAGCTTGTCCTGCCTTGATAGAGTTCAAAATAGACCGTAGATGAGACGTTGCAAGCTTGTCTCTGCTTTATTATTATTTTCATGGCAAGTACTCCTCTGAACTCCAATGTATGGTCCCCACACGAACAGCACTCGTCTAGCTGAAATCACTATCAATGATTTCCCCCACTCTTTATCTGTGCTTAAACCTAAACATACATTCCATGAACAAAGCTTCTTTCTTAGAACTGCACACATGTGAAACTGTTCCGTTTTCCTGCTTTCCAACTGACTACAATATGGTTGTCTTCAAGTCCAATGTGAACAAATTCTTGATGAGCCATACCCTTAAGTAATCCAATTTACCAAATTTCCACTCCTAACGGTGACTGATATTTTCCCCTTGACCACTGTGCACTCATTAACACTTATTCTCGAGTGGCTTCCGGGCCTTGAAAAAAATACAAATCTATGACATCCTTTGCTATTACTTTCGAAATGCCAAATCCAAAAAGGTGGGGATAAGTGTTCATCAAAAAATAACTGTATTGGATTATTTGATTATAAGTTGGAAAACCTGCAAATTTAGTTGTACTTTTACTACGAGTTGTTTTTTTTTAATTAAAATATATGCAAAAAGACTACATATAATATCAGAAAATAAACGGTATTATTATTGTTGTTATTGTTGTTGTTTTTGTTATTGTTGTTGTTGATAATTTTGTTTTTCTATTAAAATATATGCAAAACGACTACATATAATATCAGAAAATAAACGGTATTATTATTGTTATTGTTGTTGTTGTTGTTGATAATGTTTGTATTTTTTTAGAAAACTGAAAATAAATTTCGAAATTCATTAAATTAGAAATATTGTTTATTTACCAAATCGTCTTTTCACTTGATAGACATAAAAAAATTTTTTTTTTTTAATATTAAAAAATTACAATTATATGCGTGTGTTAATTAAAAGGATTAAAAATATAAACAAATCGAACTTACTAAGGGAGATAATAATTTCCGGTGAATGCCGGAAAAATATCCAGTAAATAAAACGTCGTTTAGTAAATCGTTATTTGTATTCTAAACTAAATATTTTATCGTGGTTTATTTTTTGTTTTTGTCATTTCATTTAACTTAATATAAAAATGGATAATAAACTTTGAAATATCAATTATTGAATGGATTTTATTATTTCCTTTTCTTCAGTTTTATTTTTATGGATACATGTGTCCAGTGACACCGATATGATGACTAAAATCGAAAATTATTGTCTTTTTAAATTCAATTGCTAAAAAAAATGCAAATTTTAGAAAAAAATATTTTGTGTGGTAATTTCAATTTTCTCCGAATTATTTTTTTTTTTCACTTCAAAAATCAACCGATCCTTTGAGGTTTTAAGAACTAAAAAAAAAAAATAATAATAACGCATGAATTTCTGTTGGCTTTTTTAATAAATAAAGCATTTAACATGGGGAGGTCGGGGGTGTCTATTCCGAAAACCGTTCTTAACATGGGGAGGTTAAGGATGTCCATTCTAAGAGCCGTTCTTAACATGGGGAAGTTGAATGTGTCCATCACGAAGGCCGTTCTTAATATGGGGAGTTTGGGGGTGTCTATTCCGAAAGCCGTTCTTAACATTGGTGTCAAGAAAGAAAATAAATTCGTAATTGTTTTGGTTTACACGCATACACATTACTAATGTATTGATTGTGAAAAAAAAAGTGGATTTATTTCTGCTGGGTGGCACCGTCATTCACAGAGGAGTAGATTTGTTTATTGTGCATGCATAAAACATGGAGACCAGTGAATTACAGTGCATAACAGACGTTTTTTATATCCAAAAGCTATTTCCTAACACGTAAATAAATGTTATTTCATCTTAATATACAGTGATGTCGATTTCTTTGTCAAGTGTTGTAATTTTCCGGAGTTATTTCTATATTTTTATTTTATGTATGTGAGGATATGCCTTGGTGGAAACCTTCTATTAATCGGAGATCTTGTTAAATTTACTTTTACCGTTCCTGCAGATACTCTACTACTTTCGACTTCAAGAGATTCCTGCAGTCCTGCAACCTCGGTCCTAAAAATTGATAGATGCTGATTATGAATAGGTGAACACAGAGTCACACACATAGAAGTGAGTGACTCCACGGTCAGTTTTTACAAATTGGCACCACTTCCATGAGTTGTATAGGGTCAGAATTAAAAAAAAAATCGTTATACCTTTTGTACATTCATGTGTGCCACGTTTGTACAGTGGTAACGTCACCAGCTTTGAATGCTACAATTTTGCTTTCGATTTCGATTGTAGCTGATGTCATCCAAATACTTATTTTTATTACTTCTGACATCACGACTCTATAAAAATATATGGGAAGTTTTAACAAATTAAAATATTGTATTTAAACGTATTTTATGAATGGGCAAAACTTGGCAAGCCCCACCTCCTCCCATTAATTATAAAATAAAATGAACTTTCGAGAGATTTTTACAAGAAATTCATTTAACTTCTAAATTTAGCTGAATTTGTCAGTTTCTGACGCTGCTCTGAAAATATTTTTATTATAATTTTTTTCCTTTCGCGTGTAATTTTTTAAATTTAATTTTTTAATCACAAAAAAAAAATTCGGAAATCTAAAAAAAAAAAATACGAAAAGTAGTATCAGTTTCCGCCATTAAATTCCACGTGTAACGAATTAAAGAATTAATAAAGATGAAACTTGTAATCTGTTCTCTCTCATGTACATATTAAAATGTTAAATAAAATAATATTAATTTTATCCGTGATATTCGCCAAATAAATCGGCTCTATTTCGAAATTATTTATTTTTTTATTTTTCCTCTTCAATTTTATTTTCTGCGAACTTGCTCTTCCGTTCGTCATCTTGAATGTTAACTTGAGTTTATAAAGCCAATCACATTTGAAAAATCGTTTCCTTTATAAAAACAGATGAAGTTAATCGAAAGCAGATTATAAAACAAAAACGTAAGTATTACTACATGGCGCAGTGGCGCACGTATGTGTATTTTTTATTTTCATCTTTTTTTCATCGGATTATTATCGAATGGTCACTAATTCATCAGATTTTGTTTTCAATACTGACTTAAACATAAAAAAAGGTCAATACGTAATTCTTTATGTTGCAGTGGTGGCCAATTATGAATGCGTTTTCACGTACAGAATTGATAACATTTTTCTTGATTTTTGTTCTTTAATTTCACTGTGTTTTTATTGAAACATGAAATCAGAAAAAAAAAGCGAATAATCCTAATGAAAATGTTGATTTATCGTTGAAAATTTTTCGCTGTCGATTGTTTTTGTTTTCAATATCAGATTAAACAAAAAAAGTTCTTTATTGTTTACCAAAAAAAAAAAAAAAAATAAGGTCGACCTAGACGAGAGTACCCAAAATGGCCGACCAGGACTGAGACATGACACGTGACCGGATGTAATGGAAGAAATATCTCATGTATTTAATTTAAGCCGTCGTTTCGTATCTTACAACATCGTATCTTACAACATATACAACAAATACTTTATTGTAACTTTTTCTTTAATAATCTATATTTAATAAATATTTATATAAAATTATCAGAATTGAAAAAAAAGCCAAGCTGGCAACCCTGATAGGCACTTGAATGTACTTTGGCAACACGGCTCTAGCTGAAATAATTTATTAAGGAAACAACGTAAATAAATAAATTAGAGAAAAGGGAAAAAAAACAATTTGCAACTTACCTGCATGGCGTCGTCTGCTGAAATTTACGGCAAATGAGTCGTTTATAAGATATGCATTTTTTTTTAACGGTAAATGTTACCTTACCAAAACAAAACGAAGTAAAAAAAAAAAACAAAAAAAAAACAAAAAAAAAAAAAACGGAAAATTCATCGGCTCTAGATGAAGGGGAAAAAAACATAACGAATAATGAAGGTTTTTGTTCATATTTTTTTAGACAGGGTATTTATTTAGAAAAGGAAAAAAAAAAGGTTTTTGTCCATATTTTTAGACAGGGTATTTAGAAAAGGAAAAAAAAACATCACGAATGAAGGTTTTTGTTCATATTTTTAGACAGGGTATTTTTCTGTTACGTGCGTTAAGAACAGATTAAAATTTCTTATTGCTGTGTCTGTTTTCATACCATACGCTTCCCTATACATGGCCTCGTCCACATGTGACCATTTCATGTTACCTACCGATCCAGACACATGCTTAACCTTTCTTTTAATACGGGACCAGTAGCCCTCTATACTGTTCGTACACACACCTGTGACGGGGTCTACGAAATGTTCAGAGTGATTTACTGTGCCGTGTTGGTAACCGAGTGATGTAAGCCTGCTATAACTCCTCCATTCATCTGTGAATATGGTAGACCCCGGTTCCACATTTTCTAAAATAGCCGCTTCTAGGGTGACGGCCGTTCGGTCGGGTATTTGACGCAAAAAACCGAGTTTCGCTGTTCTGTCATAAAACCCTATTACCCATTCTTGCCTACTAACTCTGCCAACGTTATTTTTGTGTTTGAAAAGTAAACTTTCGTCTACTTCAACTATGTGTCCCGTTCCGCCCAACTTTTTTTTATCTTTTAATAACTTGCTCGTGCATATATCTCTGCAATACTCAAACCATTGAATGGCGACACCCGTAGAAACCCCACTGAAATTTGCGGAAGTAGTCACAGGTGTCTGTGAAACAAAATCGAACATAATTTGCAGTATAGTGTGAATATGGAGCTTTGACTTCTCGAAAAAGGTGCCCTTCCGCACCGACATCCTTGTACCACACATAGTGCATCTCCAACAAACTGTGTCTAGTTTAAACGCTGCAGATGGCCTGATACACATTGAATGTCCACAATCACATATTTTCTTTTTCAATTTTGGCTTCAAATTTGGCTTTTTTCTGATAATTTTATATAAATATTTATAAATTATTAAAGATTAAAGAAAAAGTTACAATAAAGTATTTGTTGTATATGTTGTAAGATACGATGTTGTAAGATACGAAACGACGGCTTAAATTAAATACATGAGATATTTCTTCCATTACATCCGGTCAAGTGTCATATCTCAGTCCTGGTCGGCCATTTTGGGTACTCTCGTCTAGGTCGACCAAAAATAATAATTTTATAAATTTGATGTTTTTTCACCGTTTCGCAAGTTAAAAAAAAAAATCAGATTTTTTCACTAATGACTTAAACATGAAAAAGGTCAATGTCTAAAATCTTTCAAAATTACAAATATTCTTTAGAATGACGACTTTTATAGGTTTTAAAGGATGCTGAAAATGAATAAATACTTCAAAAGTGGTGCAGGGAATTAGTTTTTATCACATGAGGAAATAATTTTTTCAAAAAGTGAGGATCACTTTTCTATATAAATTTAATGTAAAATGAGCACCCACTTTCTTTTGTTAAATGTCTTGATACAGAGAATACCCAATGCATGGTGAATACCATCTGATAATTTAAAATTAACATCGGTAGATGACACTTGATGACTTCAATGCTTGAGTTTATCAACAATAAAAAATGAATTTCTTTTGTACTGTACTAACACCTTTTGTTTTAAGATGTGTTGGTATATATAACCTTATCAGTAGTTATGAGATTCGGACAAGTAATACACTATCTTGTCCATCACGATAAACTTTTTTGTTCTGCATCCACATCTTTAAATAAACAACTTTTATTATCTGTGTCTTGTTCCCTTATTTAATAAAAAAACTAACAACGTAGGATGATCATGCAATTCCGATGAGCTTTCAACCTTCTTATACGATGCAAACTCTTTCGGCTCAAACAAAATGATTTAAGTTTATCACATCTACCGAGTAATTCCTATCATCTATTTCTACCCGGAATTGTTATTGTCTTGACTAGAGGTCAACACAAACAGTGTCCTTCTATTTCAAGTAGCATCCCGTCTACGTATTACTAAGTTTATGGGATAAGAAGTAAATTTGTTTTTTTAACATATTTACTAGTGCTAGGATGATTCCAAAATTTTTCCCGATTCCATTCTAAATTTCTGATTCTGATTTGATTCCCGATTCCGATTCTTTTAATATTTATAAATATTTGATTAGAGACTTGTTGGGACTTTTTTGTAAATTTTCAAATTATTACATAAATGCCTGAATAATTTCCGGGTATATTTTTACTCAAATGTTTTCCTTGTAATGTATTGCAAATTGGAAGAAAACAAAATGTTTATTTTTATTTTAAACAAAGCCAAATCGTATCAGTTTGTCGTTAGCGTACAACATGTTACTTGAAAGTTTTCATAAATAGTTGAAAATAGTCAACGATTCGTAGGTAAAATGAGAAAACAATGTAAGAACAAAATATTAACAACGCTCCCCCTCCCATTCTTATAAACAAATTTCTAAATGATAATGTTACTAATTAGAAAACCATTTTTAATATAGAGAAAGCGTCGGGTTTCATTAACTATTATGTACCTTCCTTCTATACATATTTAAATTTTACTTTAATTGTATAAATTTGGTGGGTCATTCAATTGATTTGCTTTGCTGTAAAAAAACGAGATGCAAAGCAAGACCTGTGAAAATTCTACATATTATAGAGTTAATGTTCTATTGATGTTTATATATTATAAAGTTGCGATTTCAAAAATAAAAATATATATTCATATGACTTGGGTGCATCTGCTTGAGTTCCTTCAACTATAATCGAAACTGAAACCAAAATTCTTGATAAAATTATTTATAAAAAATGGATCACTGGAGTTCAATCAGCTATAGTTTAAACTGAAACCAAAACTTATGAAGAATTCTTGGTAAAATAGTTTATTATAAGAAATGGAAACCCATAACAATTAAACAACAGTCACTTGGATGCAATCGTGATGCACAAAATAAATAACACAATGCTATCGTATTAATATTTAGTATTGTTAAAAGTCATAAAAACCTGCTTTCCTACTACTTACCCTAAGTACGAATAGCAATACAAAAAATATAGCAATTTCATGTAATTTTATGATTTTGCTGATCGGCCTTAGAATTAGTCGTAAAAATTACTTAAAAAGTTATACTGTACGTTTACATTATATTTATATGCACAAATGAACCCGCATTTTAAATTCTAAAATAACTTTCCAATGTGCTCACACATAATCTCCTAAAAAATAGAATCTCATATTAACTTTGCTTACAATAAAAACTAATACAAAATTAAATTAGGTCTGAAGATTCTAGTTTTCAAATAATAATTTGGAATAATAATTGCCACAGCCACAAAAAATCTTGTGTCAAAAAAACTTTAATTTATTAAACACTCCAATATACAGCTGGTGCCAACGAAAATTACTCCCCCCCCCGTCCAGAGCATTTAAAACTTTTTAATAATAATATGAACTACCTCGAATGAGGGTACACAGGCATTTTAGCGAATGTGAAACGATTACAATGGCAATAGGTAAGTTATCTCTCAATAAATGATGAATAAAATAAAATTAAACTCTGCTAATCAATGTTAAATCTTTAAATGAGATTCATCACCCATTCTGTGGCCCTTCTCAATCTTATTTTGTAAAAGAACAACTTCTAATTAAAAAAAAAACAATATGTGCTTGTTTAATTTTTTATTTGTTTTATTTTTTTAAAAATCTGTTTGGAATCGGATATTGGACTATAATTTTCCTATTCTGATACCTAAAAAATTTCCGATTCCGATTCTGATTAATCGGCCAAGAGATCATTTTTGACAGACATGATCCAATCGCATGATTGGGGCATTCTTGTAAAGTCTGTAGTCTTCTTCGGGGTTGGGATAAGCCAGTATAACCATATATGTGAGCTTTGGTTTTAGGATATCAAAGGCAAAATGATGTCGTCACATTAGAACCTCATATATCTCCTTGTCAGGTGAACTAACATCTCGGCAATCTCAGAAAAACATTTTATAAATAATCAATAATATAACGTCATACCCATGAAAGCACTGACTTTTCTCACAGTAGTTAGAGTCGAGATTTTATCAATTTGACTTTGTCCAGGTCTGACTATATACCACCTTCACCTAAATTATGCACTTCTCCTAAAAGCTCACACTACATAGCTTTCAACTTGAGATTGTACTAGTAATACCCTATCTATGTGGTCTAAGTTACTTTCCATAGTATCTTAGAATATTAAAATATCATCCAACGACGGTAATGCATAATCTTTCTCTCCTTGTAGAACTATGGACATTAATTCGTAAGGGTGTTTGCGAATCCAAATGGTATCACCCAGTGCCAGGTGAACGAAGTTTCCTTTATAGTTCTTACTTAATTTAACCTAACTTTTAGTTAATTTATTTTAACATCTTTTAAAGTGTTGCCGCAATTTTAGACAACAACATCATATATATATTTTGGATGTACATGCACACATCTATGGGACTTTTGAGTTTTTCTATCAAAAACATTGGAAACTTTTGTTATTGGGTCGTCCACAGTTATTGCAGATAATTTGATTCTTTTTCTTAGGAAAATTACTTTTGGGAAACCATTGTGGTGAGATGTGTAATTTTGTTGTGTAGATTTTCAACAAGTACTTTTGAACTTCGTGATATTGCTAGAGATATTATTGTCCACGAGCATCCAATTTGTATCTTCATAACTTTGAAATGCCAATTTAAATTCACTGAAAGTTATGGGTTTGTCTTTTGGCATTATAACAGTTGTAAATGTTTTAAAATCGTCTGTAAGTGTCATTGAGATTAATAGGTTATCACTTATTATTTCACCCGAGAGTTTTAATACATTTTCTGTGGTTTCTGCCTTCATAACATAGTCAGTAATCATCTCATTTTCCATACATTTTAGAGACGTTAGTTCTGTATATAGAGATATAATTTTCGGTTTCCCTTTTGATAAATAATCTTCTGTTTATATGTTCAATGCTTTCCGTCCATCATCCAAGACCTCTCTTACAATCAGAGACAGACTTCTAGTGTCTAAGAATTGAATCAGTTCTGCAAAAACAGTTGAGTTCTTTTTTTCAATAAATTTGGGGTTAGGATTCTCTGGTGAAGATTGAATAACTTTGTGTAGTTTTCGTATCCTTAAGTACTCCAGAAATTTCACCTGCCACAATTTGAATTGAGATTCCGATCCATCAAAGCAAAGGTGTTAACTGGGCCCATAACCTATTTAGTGTTCAGACATTAGGTCGAACAAAGATGGTGGCAGTAAATCAAATCGGCGAAGAATAAATGCAGTCATGATTCAGTCATTTCAAGACAGAGGTTGACAACGAACTGAATTTAATCCAAAATTCGATATTTTTATAATAAAGTCAGAAGACTTCAGATTGGTTTATTTTCCTAATCGTAAGTTAAAAGTAAGATCGTCGGAATCATTTTGGATTTTATCACGAATTAATCTATTTTAAGAAACCCGAAATGAGAAGTCGAAACCACAAAATAATAATGATAATAGATTGTAAATTGTCCAGGGCACAACGTTAAACTGCGACCATTTTGTCTTCCTAACCAAAATTAACCAACTAAGATATCTAACAGAATGTTTCAGATTTTTGCATAAAAAGTGTACTATGTATTTAAATGTATCTATTTGAAATGTGTGTATATCTGTATGTATATGTATATATTTGAAAAATGTGTATATTTGTTTGTCTATATATATATTTGAAAAGTATATATATTTTATATATATATATGAATTTTAAAAGTATGTATATTTGTTTATATATATATATGTATATATATATATATATATATGAATTTTAAAAGTATGTATATTTGTGTATGTAGATAAATATTTGAAAAGTATTATATCTGTAAATATATATATATATTTGTAAAATAGGTATATTTGTATTTTGGATGTATTAAAAATACTTAAACAATGTGATTAAAAATGGGTTCTTTTTACACACATTATATTCATATTTTTTACCAATGAGAATAAAGACAAATTCCAAAAATAAATAAAACAAAAAATAAAATAAAAAATGAGTTTTATTTTATTCTTATTTTTATTTTCTTTACATTATCAAATCAAATTGAATCTGAAAGGACTTTTTCATAAATCATCAAAAAGGGGGTGTCTTAAAATGTCTTCTCATGAGGGTATGACCCTAATGATTCCAATGATCATACTCATATCTTATGGTTAGGAAAAATAAACCAATCAGTATCCTTCTGACTTTCTTATAAACATGTCGAATTTTGGATTAAATTCAGTTCGTTGTGAATCTCTGTCTTGAAACAACTGAATTGTGACTGCATTTATTCTTCGTTGCTATCTTTGTTATTAAGAATTACTTAACATTCGAGATCGGGACTGCATGATTCTTCAATGCCATCTTTGTCATTAAGAATTACTTAACACTCGAGATCGGGACAGTATTCATTCTTTGCCGACATCTTTGTTATTAAGAATCACTTAACACTCGAGATCGGGACAGTATTCATTCTTTGCCGACATCTTTGTTATTAAGAATCACTTAACACTCGAGATCGGGACAGTATTCATTCTTTGCCGACATCTTTGTTATTAAGTATCACTTAACACTCGAGATCGGGACATCATTGATTTTTTACCACCATCTTTGTTATCAAAAATTACTTAAAACTTGAGATTGGGACCATATTGATTCGCTGCTGATTTGATTTTCTTTGTTCGGCATAATGCCTGAGTACTTAATAATTCTCACTAATCAAAAATATATATGAATATTGTGTGTAAAAAGAAGCTATTTTCAATCACATTAAGTTTTTTTTAGTTTTTTGTTTGTTAAAATACAGTTATACATACTTTTCAAAAAAATATATACAGAAATACATACTTTTCAAATATATATACAAAAACAAATACAAACCAGTATTGAATAAAACTATAGTCATTTTTTTAGATTTCATTAATAGTAGATGTTTTGGATATTTTTAATAAAATTCAACATAAAAAATTCAATTTTACAACCTGAAATGTATGTTTTCAAATTTATTTTATCTTTACAGAATTTGCAAAAACGAAAAGAAATTCGTTTATGGATAAAAGCACTTTCTCTGTTGGTGATTTAAAAAGGTTTTAAATAATTATAAATTTTTCATATGAATTTTCTAAAATTGTAATTTATTAGCGTGCCTATCATCATACATATCATTGCATATACTTTTTGTGGAATCAAATGCAAGCAAACATTAGAGCTAAACCACATTCTTGTGAAGTATGTGGTTCTTCTTTTGCATTGAAGTCAAATTTGTTGAATCATAGGAAAACACATACAGGAGACAAGCCACATTCGTGTGAAGTATGTGGTTCTTCTTTTGTACGTAAGTCAAATTTGTTGAATCATATGAAAACACATACGGGAGACAAACCACATTCTTGTGAAGTATGTGGTTCTTCTTTTGCACAGAAGTCAACATTGTTGAGTCATATAAAAACTCATACAGGAGAGAAACCACATTCTTGTGAATTATGTGGTTCTTCTTTCGCACAGAAGTAAACGTTGTTGAATCATAGGAAAACACATACAGGAGAGAAACCACATTCTTGTGAAGTATGTGGTTCTTCTTTTGTACGGAAGTCAGATTTGTTGCGACATATGAAAACACATACAGGAGAGAAACCACATTTTTGTGACATATGTGGATCTTCTTTTGCACAAAAGTCAACTTTGTTGACTCATGTGAAAACACACACGGGAGAGAAACCACATTCTTGCGAAGTATGTGGTTCTTCTTTTACATGGAAGTGCCATTTGTTGAATCATATGAAAACACATACAGGAGAGAAACCACATTCTTGTGAAGTATGCGGTTCTACTTTTGCATGGAAATCAAATTTGTTGTATCATATGAAAACACATACAGGTGAGAAATCACTTTCTTGTGGAGTATGTGGTTCTTCTTTTGCATGGAAGTCAACTTTGATGCATCATATGAAAATACATATAAGCCGTCCCTAATGATGCTTTCCTTAACAGAGAAAATAACAAAATACCAAGGATTTATGTGCGACATTAAAAAAGATTTGAACCTTAAGATATTCATCATACCAGTCATTATAGGAGCAATCGGACTAAAAAAAGAATTTCAAAAACTGGCAAAGCCCAGGACAAGAGAAATACAAAACATTGCATTTGAAGGATAGTTAAAATCTTTAAATGATCTCTCGTTTGGAGTAGAATGCTCCATATCAGGAAAAACAAAGTTATAAGAAAATTGAATCAGAGAGACATCAATTATTATTGGGGATGTTGTTGTTCTTTTACACAAAATGATTTTTTTTTATTTCGTCATATTAAACACATACAAGAGAGTAACCATATTTTTGTTAAGCATGTGTTTTTGTATCAAAGTCAACTTTTTTGGGAGACAAGCCACTTTCTTTTGCTCGGAAGTAAACTTTGTGTAGGCATATGAAACATATTCAGAAGAGAAACTACATTCTTGTGAAGTATGTGGTTCGTCTTTTGCATAAAATTCAACTTTATTGTGTCATATATAATCACATACGGGAGACAAACCGCGTTCATGTGAGGTATGTGGTTCTGCTTTTGAACAAATGACAACTTTGTTGCGTCGTATGAAACACATGCGAGAAACAATATCCTATGATCTTCCAAAATGAATACCACAAAATTGTATACAAGCATCACAAAACAATGGCCTCTATCAGAAAACTGCTCAATTATTTGGCAGAAAACTTTCTTACCAATATGACAGAATCAGAAAACAAATCTACAAAAATCCTGTCGTTTACGACTGTTTTTATTCACCTTTTTTATCATTTGCATAGAAATGCGACATTCTGTGTCGCTCTAATGACGGTCTACCATAAAACCAGTTGAGTAACTGTGTCAGTCTTTTTATAATTCCAACTTTTGAAGTATGCACACGTGCTAGTCAATTATGTTTCGATTTTTCTGACAAATTAAAATAAGAAAAACTACAAATATTTTTGTAATGTATGTGGCTCTTCTCTAACAAGCGAAAATAAAAAGATATTTTTATTATGTTAATAATTTTCTTTAAATAAAGTTTTTGTTCTCATGGAAATCTTTAAAACGAAAAAATATAAAGTTTTATAAATTTACTGCATTTCAATAAAACGTTTATTTTATATAAAGTATTTAAGTATTTTATCATTGTTGTTTTCATTTACTTTATATCAAGTATTCATGTCTAAATATCTATTAAGGTTTTAGACTTTTAACATTATTGTGCATGATTTTTTAAATAAAGGAATCTTCAATAAGTAATGACCCTGACCCACTTCCATTTGTCTGATCTAGTAGAAATGTTGCATATGCAATGATTTGTTTATCTCTAGAAGTCATGATGCAAATTACAACACTGAACAAATTGTTGTTCCTGATTCTCAAGTGTTTGAAATTAGTTAAGTGTGAAATGGAGCAAATGTCAAGTGTCATACATGTAAAACGTTTATATTGTGAATTCTAATATGTCATGAAATCTGTAGCAGCAGTTACATCTGGTTGACATCCATCTGCCATTGATGAGGCAACTGTCAGCTGTGGCGAGTTTACCTTTTTTGAAGGTCATGATTATTGCAGAGTTTGTGTAAACTGATGGATTCTAAGGTTGCTGACAATATTCCAGAAGCAAAAACGCGTTGATTACCATATTGTACTGAAGCATTATTCATTGATGCTGCTTAACTTGGGTGATATAGCGAGAAATGGTGTGCACCGTGATTATGACATGCATGTGTCTATTACTCTAGAATGAATTTCGAGATGATACAGAGACCAAGGCCTAGTTAATCAATTGGAAGCACTTGAATCGACCACATCCCAAAAATGAAAGGCTGCAGCCAATTGTTGGCAACGTCATGCTCGCATTCCTTTATAACCAGAATGGAGATGAGAGATTTCCTGGTAAAGTTTACATCAATTATAGGAGCTTATTACGCGTTAATATTTAGAAAATAAAATTATCAAAATCAAAAGGGGATGTCAAATCAGCAAATATCCTCCTGCAAGATATCGCTCTGATCCACAGATGATGCAGTCTGATTTCTGAAACTATGCGTCTTCTACAAAAACTGTCTCCAGAGATGCATTAAATCATGCGAGAAATGTGTAGCTCTGTAATGTTCTTATTTAGAAAACAGACTAATAACTAAACCAATTTACGTTGTTTTACTTATATGAGAAACTGGAGCAGGACATTACATATTGAACGCCTGTAATAACAACTTTTACATTTCAGTGACAGTTTATCCTTTTAAAACATACGTAAAAAGCGAGAGTATTGAACAATATCTGATTATCATTTACTGTTGCAGCATCAAAGATATCGATAAAAATTCACCAGCTATATATACAGCATCGACGTTGATAATAAGTTGTGTAGTATTTATATTTTGTGGGTCTGTTTTATATTTATATGAACGAATCTTTCTACTAAGAATAATTGATCTATTATTATCTGAGGAAAATACATTGTATGGGGTGTACTTTTACTGAGCTATTTATATACTTTCTATTGTTTAAATCATGTAAATGCATGCATCCAAGTAACCTGCGATATGACATAATATTTGGTGTTAAATCATTTCTTAACCCCATTCTTTTGTTAGAGGAGCGAAAACGTGAAATAAAGTTAACAAAATGGTAGAATTGATATATTCATTAATTTAACTTTTGATTAAATAGTTTTATTCTGCATTTTTTTAAAAATAATTTTCATGTGCACCAACATAATTGTGCCTTTTTCCAATGACAATTACTAGATTAGTTGAAGAAGAATGAATTGTGACGTGCATATTTATTATTAAGAAAATAAATTAAACATTAATGCATATTACGGTCAAAACTTCCAATCACACTCCATGCAGAACTGCATATTTCCGTCTATTGACACATTATCTTGAGATGTACAACTGTAATCCTTGCCAAAATTCAAAAATGTTACAGGCGTACGGTCCCAATATATAAGATTAAGTGTTGTTTTTTCAGTGTAAAACAATTGTTGACAGTTATGAATATTTTGAGCTAATAAATTCTTGTGAGAACTAACTTGCATTTAAAAATGAAAGGAATTAATCAGCACTACAATTATACATAGGTACTATGCTAAGTTGTTTGTTTTGAAATCTTCAAATATAGAATGCCCATCCGGACACACAAAAAGAAATTTAATCCTTGGTCATAATTTTGTGATGGAATGTGATTAATCATATATAGCTAATATATAGTTAGCATCCCCAATCGATACACACAAAAGGAAATTTAATCACCCTAAAAAACATCTTGGTAATAATTTTGTCGTCGAATTTGATTCATCGCATATAGCTAATAGTATACAGTTGAAATCTTCTGCACACACAACGTACAACAATTTAATTCTATTCCAAAAAACCGTACATGCTATTAACTCCTGGACAGTCGCACTATTTTGCGCCATCCTAATACCTCCGTTTACGCTATTCTTACATAATGTGTTTGTGCGCGAAAACGCATAGTAAAGTGATTTATCACATTGCGGAGGAATTTTTAGCAAACATTTGAAATAAAAAAGTTTTGAAAAACAAAAAAGTTTTGTTAATTTTTCTGTGTTATGTAGTTTTTGATGCCTTTTAATTGATCAAAAATATTAAGTTTCTACGAGAGGTTTACAAAAAGATTTTTATAATTTTCGTTCCTTTTTTAATTATAGAACTTGTATATTTTTTGTAATCAGCAGTCGAGTTGTTGTTGTTGTTTTTGTTGTATATTTTCTTGCTAGGCTGTACAGTTTGCTTGCCAATTTAGTTATGATAAAATTTGCGTTCTATTCCATTTTTTCTATCCGTTCGCAGCCACCAGCGTACTACTTTAGTCAAGATTGCCCAAGAATAGATGGTTTCAGATTTCTTTCAAAAAAAAAATTATTTGCTTTTTTTAAATCTCTTCCGCCCCTCACAAAAGTTGAGGTTAATGTAGAATAAAAAATCGAATAGTAAAATTTTTTAATTATATTTTCCTCAGATCTAATACAACTTATTTTGTGGCCACTGAAGTTTTTAATTGAGAAAATAATTTTAATTTATGGGGACGGTTTCTTTTAAAGTGTTTATTTACAGTAAAAACATCGCAACTTCGAAAAATTATGTTTTTACTTATAATTATTTTTCTAATGGACAATGTTTCAATATTTTTTTGAATTTATACTGATTTCTACATAAGTAAATACGTAATAATGTTTTGCTTTGGAATCCATTCATTCGAAAACACTATAAGAAAGTTAAGCCGGAATTTTACGCTGAATTAACGTCAATTGTTGTCTTTATTTCAGAAGATTTACGTAAAAGTTGAGATAATCCTTGAACTATGGCGGAAATCTCTGTTAATGCACCTCAATGAGATTCTCTTCCTTTTCATGCAATAACAGGTCAAAACTACACGTACTTTATGTAATCTTATACAAGTTATTTACCTGTGTTTCTCTTTCTCCAAGAAATATTTTAAAGTTTAGTACATGTTTCATTTAAATCAATAAATTCTTGTTTTGTGCAGTCACACACGCGCGCGCAAATAGCGAACTATTCACTTCCATTTCCCCCCGCTCGTTTTGAGAAAAAACATTCAGCAATGGCTCAAATTCAAATACGCCCACACACTTTGCTCAAAATAACAAAACTAAAAATAACATATTTTTGGCGGACGTAGTTGGAAGCACCATCATGTGACACAACCAGCCAATGAGAAAATTTAAAATATAATCTTTTTAACACATTTCCAAACGCCGAAATATCAGCAGAAGCTATCTGGAACTAATCTGGATTTATAAAAAGTGCATTTTGCGCCCTCAAAAAAATCAGTCGACCTTTTGAGCACCAGGGCGTATACACCAACATCGACCCGTCCGCGTTTGGACGTTAAACACGGGTATGCCACGCAGATAATTTCTCCACATGGAAACACCAACCGCGAGAATTAACATTTCCATTTCTTATTTCCTTGTTTCTTACTGACTTGTGCACACACGCATTCATCTCACACATCTTCTAAAATTGATAACAAATCTCTTCTGGAAGATACTTTCTTCATGTGACTTTTTAAGCAAGGCGAACGTCGCCAGATGAACACACACTTTAAATCCCTTGTCTATCTCCCCGCTAAGTAAGCTAGAAGAACAGTTTTCTTCTTTACATAAAAACATTTAATTACCTCAGTCACCGTTCACCAAGAAAACAACCCTTTCTCTTCATTTATTTACGTTTGTGTAATCACCTTGTTTTTGTTTAAAAATAAATGCGGTGCATTTAAATCAGGTTCGTTTCATTCTGTTTTTAATTATTTGTTTGGGGCGAGGAAATTTAATCTCACTTAAATTTCTGACCCCCACTACAGTTTTTGAAAGCATATTATTTTCTCATATAACCACAATACGCTTTAAAAGCATATTACCGATAATGTTTTGCTATGAAATGCATTTTTTTACACAGTGATCACCACTTATCAAGGCCCGGAAGCCACTCAGGGATAAGGGTTATTGCAAGTACATTACGTTAGTGAGGAGATTTGCTGAAGTGTTTACTTAAGGGGGCGGTCCATTAGGAATTTGTTAACATTGGACTTGAAGACATCTAAGCTGTAGTCCGGAGGGAAGCGAGCAGACGGAACAGAGTTCAACAGGCGTGCAGTTCTAAGAAAGAAGCTTTTTTCATGGAATCCGCGTTTTGATTTAGGCACAGATATAGAGTGGGGAAATTTTTCAGAGTGGATTCAGCTAGACGGGTGTTTTTCGTGAAAGATTGGCGAGGGGGTACCAGAGATTGGAGTTCAGACAAGCATCTGCCATGGAAATAACGATAAAACAAGGACAGGCTCGCCACGTCTCTTCTGTGGGAGAGAGGTTGCAGGGTAGAGAAAAGGGCATCCCCCACTAAGCCACGAAGTCTATTTTGTACTCTGTCAAGGCAGGATATGCTGTTTTTAGCAGCTCCTGCCCAGATATGGCAACAGTATTCCATCCTTGGACGTACTTGGCTTTTATATAGGTAGAGAATTGCATCAGTAGTGAGATATCTTCTGGAGCGGTAGAAGGATCCCACCATCTTTCCAGCGACCTTGGCAACAGACTTGATGTACGTGTTCCATTTCAGATCAGGAGTAAAGGTCAACCCCAGAAGCTTGTCAAAACAGGGGGCCTCAACCAGACGAGAGCCATCCATCACAATTGATGCCAGCTGGGGATCAGAGCGTTGATGATGTAAGGCTAGGAGTTTGGTTTTGGATGCATTAAAGGTAACCAGCCACATCTTCCCCCACTGAACCACGCGCTCGAGATCAGAGGAGAGAGAATCAGAGAGAACTTTGTCATTTACAGCCTTTGATGTGTTGCCGTAGATGGTCGTGTCATCAGCATTCGAAAACACAATATAGTAAAGTTAAACCGCAATTTTACGCTGAATTAACGTTAATTGTGGTTTTATTTTAGAAGATTTACGTAAAAGTTGAGATAATCATTGAATTAGAGTAACTATGGCGGAAATCTCTGTTAATGCACCTCGATGAGATTCTCTGTCTTTTCATTGCAGGTTTTTCTTTTTGAAGGAACCTGGCAACTTGCATGATTTTTCATTTTTTAAAGAACTTGTCAACTTGCATGTTTTTCTTTTTTAAGGAACCTGGCAACTTTAATCTTTTGCTTTTTGAAAGAACTTGGCAATTTGCATGTTTTTCTTTCTGAAAGAACCTGGCAACTTGCATGTTTTTCTTTTTGAAAGATCCTGGAAACTTGCATCTTTTTTCTTTTTCAAAGAACCTAGAAACTTGCATATTTTTCTTTTTTTAAAGAACCTGTCAACTTGGATGGTTTTACTTTTGAAACAACATAGCAACTTTCAAGTGTTTTTTTTAACGAACCTGGCAACTTGCATGTTTTTCCTTCTGAAGGAACCGTCCAACTTGCATGTTTTTCTTTTTGAAGGAACCTGCTAATTTACATATTTTTCTTTTTGAAAGAACCTGGCAACCTGCGTATTTTTCTTTTTGAAAGAACCTGGCAACTTGCATGTTTTTCTTTTTGAAAGAACCGTACAACTTTTTAGGTTTTTTTAAGGAACCTGTCAATTTACATGTTTTTCTTTTTGAAGGAACCTGGCAATTTGCATGTTTTTCTTCTTGAAAGACCCTGCCTACTTGCATGTTTTTTTTTGCTTTTTAAAAGAACCTTGCAACTTGCATGTTTTTTGCTTTTTAAAAGAACCTTGCAACTTCCATGTTTTTTTCTTTTTAAAAGAACCTTGCAACTTGCATGTTTTCCTTTTAGAAGGAACCTGACAACCTGCATTTTCTTCTTTTGGAAATAACCTGACAACTTGCATGTTTTTATTTGTGAAACAACCGGGCTACTTGTACATCTATTGTCTGGAAAGAACCTGTCAACTTGCATGTTTTTCTTTTTTAAAGAACCTGGCAACTTGCATATTTTTCTTTTTAAAGGACCTGGCAACTTGCATGTTTTTCATTTTGAAAGAACATGGCAACTTTAATGTTTTTTAAGGAACCTGGCTACTTCCCTGTTTTTTTCTTTCTGAAGGAACCGGCCAACTTGCATGTTTTTCTTTTTGAAAGCACCTGGCAACTTTCATGTTTTTTTAGGAACCGGCCAACTTGCCTGTTTTTCTTTCTGAAGGAACCTGGCAACTTGCATGTTTTTCTTTTTGAAAGAACATGGCAACTTGCATGTTTTTCTTTGCGAAGGAACCTGGCTACTTGCACATATTTCTTTTTGAAAGAACCTGCCAACTTGTATGTTTTTCTTTTTGAAGGAAGCTGGCAAATTTCATGTTTTTCATTTTGAAAGATCCTCGCAACTTGCATATTTTTCTTTTTGAAACAACATGGCAACTTTCAAGGGGTTTTTAACGAACCTGGCAACTTGCATGTTTTTCCTTCTGAAGGAACCGTCCAACCTGCACATTTTTCTTTTTGAAAGAACCTGGCAACTGCATGTTTTTCTTTTTTAAAGTACTTGGCAACTTGCATGTTTTTCTTTTTGAAAGAACCGTACAACTTTCAAGGTTTTTAAGGAACCTGCCAAGTTACATGTTTTTCTTTTTGAAGGAACCTGGCAATTTGCATGTTTTTCTTCTTGAAAGACCCTGGCTACTTGCATGTTTTTCCTTTTTAAAAGAACCTTGAAAGTTGCATGTTTTTCTTTTTGAAAGAACCTGGCAACTTGCATGTTTTTCTTTTTGAAGGAACCTAGCAACCTGCATATTCTTCTTTTTGAAATAACCTGACAACTTGCATGTTTTTCTTCTTGAAAGAACCTGGCAACTTGCATGTTTTTCTTTTTTGAAAGAATATGGCAACTTTCATGTTTTTTAAGGAACCTGGCAACTTGGATGTATTTCTTTCTGAAGGAACCGGCCAACTTGCATGTTTTTCTTTTTTAAGGAACCTGGCAACTTGCATGTTTTTCTTCTTGAAAGAACCAGGTAACTGGCATGTTTTTCTTTTTGGAAGAACCTGTTAACGGGCATGTTTTTCTTTTTGAAGGAACCAGCAACCTGCATTTTTTTGTTTTTGAAATAACCTGGCAACTTGCATGTTTTCTTGGTTTAAGAACCTAACAACTTGCATGTTTTTCTTTTTGAAAGAACCTGGCAACTTGCATGTTGGCTGCGACCTGTGAGTGATGCTCAGCACATCAACTTAGCAGAGCTGGACGCTGTTGTAAAGGGAATAAATCTCGCACTGCAATGGCAATCGAAGAAACTGCACCTGTACACTGATTCTCTCTGCGTCTACCACTGGGTGGCTGACACGCTTTCAGGATGGACAAGAATCCGTACTAAGGCAGCCAGCGATATGTTGATCTAGCAGAGGCTAGACATGCTGAAGAGTCTGGTCTCTTAGTATGGACTATCAGTGGGGGTAACGCTGGTAACATCATATTGTAATCATGCCGTCCAACTAACCCGTGTACCTCACAGATGGTATAGAGTCGTGAAGATGGGTGTGGAGCACACTGCTCGATCTCGCGCAGTTGCAATTGGTGTGATTAGCCCATGTCAAATACAGAAGATTTATGCACAGAGCAGACATCCAGGTGTCAAGAGAACTGTATTTTATGAGGCCTGTAGACCCAGCAGTGACAAAAGCAGATGTCAGGCAGATTGTCAGGCACTGTGGGGCGTGTCAGTCTATTGATTATGCACAAGAACAATGGCAAAAAGGACGTCATAAAGGTGTTGCAGTGGTTGGCGATGGGCATTACCCATTACAGTGGTAAACCCTTTCTAACTCTTATCGATTGTGGACCTACACGTTTTGCGGTATGGCGACATATGATTAGACAGGACTCGACAAGTGTTCACATCTTGTCATCTATCTTTTTCAGCGGGGTGCACCGGAAGAGATCTTGATGGATAACGATGCTGCTTTTTGCAGCCAACAAGTTCGGCAGCTGTTAGATGAATAGGGCATCAGACTATGGTTGCGATGCGCTCATGTGCCATCAGGGAATGGCATTGCTGAGAGGAGCCATCGTAGCATTAAGAGAATTGCTGCCAGAAATTAATGTACCATTACAGAGGACACGTATTGGTATAACGTCATGCCCAAGGGTGGGAAATTACCTACAACATCGCCGGCCAATGCCATATACATATATTGTGTTAGACTAAAGGGAATTGATGTTGCACAGCCAGTCAATCAGAAAAGACATGTCAAATATGAGGTAGAGGATCCAGTTTGGATGACACAACCAGGAAACCGATTCACCACCAAATTATATCAAGGGCGAATCTCTGGGGTGATCAGTAAGCAAATGAGCTACTGATGAACGAAATCAACAGACCAGAGAGTGATGATTATAGTTCATCTGACGTGGCAGAATCAGAAGCAGATCCGAAACCAGAACGAGAATCTGAATCAGAACCTGAACCTGAATCTGAATAAGAACTAGAACGAGAGCCAGAACCAGAATCAGAACCAGAATCAGAACCAGAATTTATGAATGTGCCCCTTCGCAGAAGTAAGTGGACTAGGAGACCAACTCTGCAGTGCACTCTGTGTTATCATCAGATCAGGAGGAGTGTAATACTCACCAGAGTAGCAAGTGTCCGCGTATTTGTGCATTGTGTAGATGTGCGTGCGAGTGATGGCGTGATGGAGGAGGGGTGGACTTGCCGCAGGGAAGTGTTGGGTGGGAAAAGAGAAAAAAGATGGCGCTTGGTCTCGTAAAATCGTGAGATCACGAAAAAACAGAGGGCAACATACAAATGAGACAGGGTGAAAAACTGCATAAAAAGCAAGTTTGAGTGAGAGGAACTGACAATGTCGTTTACAGTCACGAACGTATTGTGTTCCTATTGCAAGCGTTGGTGACGATTCCGGTTGAATTCGATACATATTGGGCCCAGTTTTGCCAAAGAATCGAAGTACCAAAGGAGGATTTATGGCTATATTTGAGTAGCCTGTCATGAGGAGTCATATTAGCGGCAGTGCAGAGTAGCGATCTAATTGAGTGAAGAGCATCAGGTAGTATGTCTTCCCAATAGAGCAGCTTCATGTTGCTCGAGTGTAAGGTTGTTTGGATGGCCTTCCATAAAGTTCCATTGAGTTTCTCAACCTGCTCATTACCTTCAGGGTGATATCTACTAGTTTTTGAGGTAGCAATACCTTTCCCAAGTAAGTAATCTCTAATTTCACCAGAAAGGATGTCGGCAGCCCTATCAGTATATATTACATCAGGCATACCAAAAATTGAAAATAGTTGGATTAGACAGAAGATAATGGTTTTGTTTTTCATGTCTTTACAGAGAAAGTCAGAAGAAAAGTGATAATACTAATCAATTATAGTGAGTATTTGTTACCATGCGACGGAGTAGGTAGGGGGCGTTGAAGCCAATGTTCAATCGTTGAAAAAGTAGAATAGGTCTGTACGAGTGTTGCTTCTTTAGAAGCCTGTGCGAGTGTTACTGATGAAATGGTTGAGCCGTGTAACACCAGGATGGCATAGTCTAACATGTAAATCACGAAGGTCTTGTAGAGTGTGAGTTAGAGTAGAGATGTGAGAGAATGTGTCAGCAGCTGAATTTTCCGTTCCCGGCTGTTAGACGATACTGAATTTGAACTGTGACTGTTGAATCTGCCAACAACATATCTAATCATTTTTTGTTTTTGATTTCCTACCGTTGTCAAACATGAAACTAATGATCTTTTGGTCTGTAATGACTTTGAAGTATCTTCCGAGTTGAAATTGTTGCCACTTTTGGAAAGCTTTGACAAAAAGCAGCAGCTTGCTTTTAAACAGCATGTTGTTTAATTTGGTTCGGATTAGCGTCCGTTAAAAGAATGAAACAGGTCGACCTTGTTGGTTTATTGTAGCAGCTATGCAGTAATTGCTTGCATTTGTTTCTAATTCAATTTTTTTATCCTAGTCAGCTGTTTTTAGTGTAGCATTTTTTAGATCAGTCTTCAACGTCTGAAAAGAGTTTAAGACGGATGGGGCAGTGGAAACTCTTTGTTGTGGTTGAGAAGCAGTATTCTATCAGAGAAGGTTTGAATGAACTTACTATAATACGAGAACATTCCGACTACTCGTTTTTGAGATGTGAGCTTTAGAGGGAGTGCATTTCGAGGAGTGGTTTTAGTCTTTAGTATTCACGAGCAATTTGATTGTTTTGGATTGTGTAACCAAGTAAAGTGATTGAGCTGAAATGACGGTCTTACTTTGCTCAGCATGATGTATCTTTTCATGATATCATAAAACCTTTGGAGATTGTAGTTGTGCCTTTTTTATCCTTTCCACTTTCCACATGTTATGGCGTTGTCTATGTAGAAGAAGGTATCTATCAAATTCTCCTTCTCTATGGGGAGGGATGTGATGTCCCAAATCAAGGGAAATAACTCTATGAGTTATCTACCCTTAGTTATGTGCGCTCTTCAATAAAGTACGTTTTGGCCGCCAGTCTGACTGCGACTGAGCTGTTGTTAACATGTTAATGCTTGCGTTGTTATTCTTTCGTATTGTTTGATACCCGCGAGACGGGAACATCCGACATTATATCTGGCGACGAGAATTTTTCGTGACGAGCTCACGTTACATTTCGGAATTTAATACAAAAAAATCTTCTTTTTTTTCTTTTCCGGAATTAATACAAAAAAAAATGGCCAGCGGTGGATTACCAGTTTTTTCCAAGTTTCAGCGTACATGCGGACCAAAACACGACTACCGTTCGCTGGAAAAAATGGATAGACAGGTTAGAAAATTTATTTGTTGCTATGGACATTTTCGACGACAAAAAGAAGAAAGCAACACTTCTTCACTATGCAGGAGACGAAGTCTTTGATATTTTCCATTTTATTCACGGACCAGCAAAAGGACATAGGCGCAACAAACATTTTGGACGACGGCAAATATAGTTTCGGGCGAGTATGAAACTATGAAGAAATCACTAACGGATCATTTCACGCCGCAGAAAAACACGTCATATGAACTTTTCAAATTTCGACGGGCTATGCAAAACATGGACGAAAGTTTAGACCAGTACCATGCACGATTACGGACTCTAGCTACCACGTGCAAGTTTGAAGATAAAGACAGAGAGATCCTAGCCCAAATTTTGCAGGGGTGCACATCCTCTAAAGTCAGAAGGAAGGCGCTAAGAGACAAATCTACGCTGAAACAAGTCTTGGACGAAGCTAGGGCAATAGAGCTGTCTGATACGCGTGCTGCCGATTTTTATTTATTGTTGACTGATTTATTTGATTATTTTAAGAATTTACTTTATATATTTATATATTTTTATACGTGTTTATTTATATCTCATTATAATTCTATTATTTTAGTCTTAAATTAATTTTTGTCCACCTGCCTTTAATTAGAAATAGGACGTATCTTAATCTCCCTTGATAAGCCGTATCTTAAACTACTCTTAATTTTATCCCAATGCTGCTACCCCCACACACCTTCCCTCTAACATGCATTAAATTATCACACTCCTTCCTTTCTGTCCCTCTCACCTTCTCTCTCTCTCTCCTTCTCTATCTTTATCTCTGTCTTTGAAGCTGGGAACATATTTTTTTAGTTTCTATATTTTATACTAATATCTTGATAAACGGCCTAATCACATAAAACCCCACCCATCTATTCAACCGCTTCCCTCTTTCTTTCTTTTTTCTTTCTCCTTCAATAATTTGTTTCTCTCTCTCTCTCTCTCTCTCTCTCTCTCTCTCTCTCTCTCTCTCTCTCTCTCTTTCTCTCTTCTGTCTCCGGCTTTGTAATTAAACCCTTTCCACCTTTGTTATCTCTTTTTTAATGAATTAACAGTGGCCGCTTATGTTTTGATTTGAATGTGTATTTTGTACCTTTTATAAATATTCAATCTGTCAAGTCTGATTAAACTATCGGATCGTTAATTCCAGCGAAACAGTGGAAACATACAACTAAGCAGACAAAAACGGTAATAAAAACGTATTTTGCTCTACAGTAGTATTGAGCACTTTCCACGTTTATTTACCATTTACTCATTGTATATATTCTCTTCTTTCTTTCTCTCCCGCCAACCCTTACTCATTATATATATTCTCCTTTCTTCCCCCTCTTTTCTATTTATTTTTTCTTTTTCCCTCCCTCTCCCTCTTCTGCAACCCTCCTCCCTCTCCTCTGTAGCGCACATCTTACTCTCTCCCACTCTCTCTTTCTTTTTATATTATTTTTTATATTATTTCTTTCCTACTCTATCACGATTACATCATTGCATCATTCTCGCGTTCACATCACTCCCTCCACTCACATTTGTTCATTATCCTGCTCTATTCACTTCATCTCTTTTTTATTTAAATTATTTATTAGAAAGTCTTATTTTCAAAAAGAGTTTTAATTAAAATAGAGCACATAAGAAAACGCGCTTGTAAATAAAAACTTTTTTAATTATGTACAAAACATATATATATATATATATATATATATATATATATATATATAAGACAATCAGATTTTTATTTTTCTTATTTTATACTTTCTTTTTATACTTATATATATATATATATATATACAAAGACAATCAGAAAGATGCTAATCAGTTTATCATTGTTGATTTTTTTATCGATATCCTGAAGCTGCCACAGTAAATGATAATGCCACAGTCTAATTTCTAATATAAGTAGAACAACAAAAATTGCCACAGTTATTAGTTTGTTTTTCTCGATAAGAACATCACAGAGTTACACATTTCTTGCATCGTTTAATGCATCTCTGGAGATAGTTTTTGTAGAAGATGCAGAAATTTAGGAATCAAGCTGCATAATCTTGATAACGCTTTCGTTTCAAAACCTATTTTCTGGCTGCAGATTAAGAGCATGGCAGAGGCTTTCATAGACGTCTGTGCTTCTGATTTCGAATGTGTATTGTGCATCGGTGTGATGTTTGCTGATCTGGCCCAACCTCTTGATTTTTATAGTTTACATATATTTTCTGAAAACTAAAACCTAATAAACTTCTGTAAATGTGGATACCGGTTTAACACACCTAGAGTGAATTCAGCTCTGGTAAAATATGGTAATTGACGCATTTTCGCTTCTGGACGTTTTATTGAGATGTATTAAATTAAAAACACAATAATAAACTAGTAAAACATGAACTCGGCATGTATGTTCCTTTGGGTTATTTTAAAGATTTACACGAAAATAAAAACTTTGCTTTTAAAAGTAAATTATTCACATAATCAAAGTATCAAATTCTTTTCTATCGGTTTTGCAGGAGAAATTAACACAGCTTTTCAACAAAATAATACAAACACACACATATAACAATAATACCTAAATATGGTTTTTAACTTTTTCAAAATTTTATTATTTGTGACTGGAACAAACTACCAGATGCTAGACATTCACAAAATCTCAAAATAGTACAATTGTTTGTTTGCATGTAGGTCTAAAGCTGATTTCATATAAACAGAAGAGCTACTTTACAAAAAATATTTTCAGTTTTTATTTTACTTTGTAGGGGAAATCAAAACTTACTTGGCTAGCATGTGTGCGTGCTTCAAAGGGTCGGATGTGTAACAAAAATATAGAAAGAATGACTATAATGGTTGTTCACATGTTTGTCTAAAGCTGATTTTATAAAAACTGTTAAGACGTGACCTCGGCATAAAAGTTGTATGTTCTTTCATTTTAAAGATTTACATAAGAATAAAAAAATTGTTTTTTTAAAGAATATTATTAACTAAATCAAAGGATAATATTATTTTCTCTCGCTAGAGATAAGCCACATACATTACAAACTTTGATTTTTTCTTACTTGACTTTGTAAGGAAAATAGAAACTTACTAAACTAGCATGTTTACGTGCTTCAAATGGTCGGTTGTGTAACGAGAATATAAAAAGAAGCTTAAAATGGTAACATCCAATTGATTTTATGGGTAACGGTCATGGCAGCAATGCAGAACGTCGCCATTTCCAAGCAAAAGAAACAGATGAATTAAAAAAGATGTGTACAGAATAGAGGACGAGTTAAAAGAAAATGTGCTACATATGTAGGCATGTGTAAGTAAACTTCAAGTGTGTTGAGTTTTGGAGTTGGACGTTTTGACAAGAGAATGTCAAGTTGTGGAGTTAATAGTTTTGCAGATTTGGATGTTTTGAAAACAGTGTGTCTTGTGGATTTGGATGTTTTGAAAACAAAGTAGAAATTTTTGGAATTGCAAGTTTTAATAAGAAAATGGTGAATTTTTTAATTGGAAGTTTTTAAAAACGGAGTGTAGAAATAACCTGATAAGTCGAAGTACTACGAAATCAACAGGATCCTTATCTGGGGCTCACACTTGAACTCTATAAGAGATACAAAAATATTTGTATGTTCTAATGTATTCAGTATATTTTTGCATATGACACAACAAATGTTCTTTCTATGCAAATCTCTCTTGCACTTGGTTCACCAGGTATATTTGCCAGATAGTTTTTAAAATTATTTTGTCTAATTTAAGTTCCTCCCATAATTACTGGGATACAGATTTTCTAAAGATTACAGTTTCTTGTCTATATCATACATAAAACCCTAATTTTCGAAGCACATAGCTGTAGGAATCGTACAGTCATCATCAACGGTGTATATGTTGTATATAAAAACCTAGTATTTTGTTTAAATAGTTTTCTCCATTTTCTCATCATATCTATTCCAAAACATAAAATTATTATTGTCGGTGGCAATGCACAGTTACGCAGGAACCAACGCTGAAAATTTGCATATCATATATATATAAATTTATACTGTACTGTATTTTGTTACTAATTTTTAATGCCATATCCCAATGTTATATTGTTTAGCTAAATGCAATTTTAGCTATTGTCACACATAATATCAAAATGTAAAAGGTTCCATTTTCTAAGCACGTATGAATCGTAGAGTAATAGTCGATGGTGTATATGTCCAACTGTTGTTCCCAGGACTTGCTGCAGCATTCAATATTCAACATTTTACAGATGATGTGGATATATTTACACAATCCATTGTATTTCTAGCAAATGTCAAATGGCTCAAACTAACTTTTCTGTTGTACAAACTACACTTGTCATGCTGAGATCCTTCATCTTATTAGAAGCATTGGGAATAAAACTTTGATCGTGAGCAGTCATCATAATTTTGTCCTGATAATAGTTGCACTATCCTCTTGTAAGCCAGTCTATAAAACCTTATTTATTTTAAAAGTCCTGAGTGAATAAATGCAGAAAATATTTGTCATGCTATTGTTTGGCTCATTTGTCCAATTTTTTGTAACGAAAGTTCTGGAGTATTTTTAAAGACTTGTTTTAGTGATTTCTGTAGCAGACTTGTTTTCTGATTCTGTCATATTTGTAAAACAATCTTTTGCAAAATAGTTGGCTTTTGGAAGATTATCAGATATTATTTCCCATATGTGTTAGCATATGATGCAATAAATCTTACTTCTTAATTTTCCTATTGCTTTCATGGGAATGGAGCATTCGACCAGGCTGGTATACAATTTTGAGGTATGGAATTTGGAAGTTCATTAGATATTGACTTCTGTCCAAATGAACCACGTACTTCACAAAAATGTGGTTTGTCTCTTTTGTTTTGATTTTCTAATCACGTTGTTTTGTGTCTTGTTTTGATTTTCTTATCTCATTGTTTTTCCTGGGGATGGGGCTTCTACCTGATGCCAATCATTCTCCTATTAGTTTAGTTACTCCAACCGAAAATGTTTTAAAGATTCTAACCATCACTTAAACTGCTATTGTTTGTATTTTTTGCACTTTGTTCACCAAGTATATTCACCAAATAGAATTCTTTTTCATTAGCCCGGTTGCTCCTATGATGACAGGTATGATTGATGCCTTTTTAAGATTTTTGTTTGTTTTCATGTTGTACATAAGTCCTTGGTATTTTATTATTTTCTCCCTCACTTCTATGTTAAGGCCAGCATAATTAGGGACGCTTACTTCAACAAGGGTCGCTACATTCTCCTTCTTACTCCATATAACTACCGTATATGTTTTCATGAGGAAATAAATTTGACTTTTGTTCAAAGGAAGAACCACATACGTCAAAAGAATGTATTCTTTCTCTCATATGTGTTCTCATATGATTTAACAAATTTGATTTCCTTGTAAAAGAAAACCTACATACTTAAAGAGAATGTGGTTTCTCTCCCATATGTGTTTTCATATGACGCATCAAATTTGACTTCTGTCCAAAAGAAGTACCACATACTTCACAAGAATGTGGTTTATCTCCTGTATGTGTTTTCACATGATTCAACAAATTTGTCTTCCATCCAAAAGACTGACCACATACTTCACAAGAATGTGGTTTCTCTCCAGTATGTGTTTTCATATGATCGAACAAACTTGACTTCCATGCAAAAGACGAACCACATACTTCACAAGAATGTGGTTTCTCTCCAGTATGTGTTCTTATATGACACAACAAATTTGACTTCTGTGCAAATGAAGAACAACATACTTCACAAGTATGTGGTTTCTCTCCAATATGTCTCTTAATATGAGTTAACAAATGTGACTTCTGTGCAAAAGAAGAACCACATATTTCACAGGAATGTGGTTTCTCTCCAGTATGCGTTTTCATATGATTCAATAAATGTGACCTCTGTACAAAAGAAGAACCACATACTTCACAAGAATGTGGTTTCTCTCCTGTATGTCCCTTCATATGAGTCAACAAATGTGACTTCTGTGCAAAAGAAGAACCACATACTTCACAAGAATGTGGTTTGTCTCCAGTATGTGTTTTCATATGATTGAACAAACTTGACTTCCATGCAAAAGAAGAACTACATACTTCACAAGAATGTGGTTTGTCTCCAGTATGTGTACTCATATGACGCAACAAATTTGACTTCTGTGCAAATGAAGAACAACATACTTCACAAGAATGTGGTTTGTCTCCCGTATGTCTCTTCATATGAGTCAACAAATGTGACTTTTGTGCAAAAGAAGAACCACATACTTCACAGGAATGTGGTTTCTCTCCAGTATGTGTTTTCATATGATTCAATAAATGTGACCTCTGTACAAAAGAAGAACCACATACTTCACAAGAATGTGGTTTCTCTCCTGTATGTCTCCTCATATGATTCAACAAAGTTGATTTCTGTGCAAAAGAAGAACCACATACTTCACAAGAATGAAGTTTGTCCCCGGTATGTGTTGTCATATGACTCACGAAATTTGACTTCCATGCAAAAGAAGAATCACATACTTCACAAGCATATGGTTTCTCTCCAGTATGTGTTTTCATATGACTTAACAAATTTGACTTCTGTGCAAAAGAAGAACCACATACTTCACAAGAATGTGGTTTGTCTCCCGTATGTCTTTTCATATGTACAAATAAACTTGACTTCCATGCAAAAGAAGAATCACATACTTCACAAGAATATGGTTTCTCGCCCGTATGTCTCTTCATATGACTCCACAAATGTGACTTCCGTGCAAAAGAGGAACCACATACTTCACAAGAATGTGGTTTGTCGCCCATGCTTTTTTGCAGATGTATCCAGAAAAAGTGAATGCAGTGAAGTGTATGATGATACACAAGCTCATAAATTTCAAATTGTTCTGCAAATATAAAACAAATTTCGAAAAATACATTTCATGTTGTAAAATTGAATTTATGCTGATTTTTATTTAAAATATCCGAAACATTTATTAATGATATTCAAAATAAAATGAATATTCAATACTGCTTTAATAACAAAATAAATCTGTTTCTATTTCCAAATATTAAACTAACTATTTTTTTTACGTTTCTTCATTTTAGAGATGCGGATTCATTATTGATATTATTTGGATTCTTCAGAATACTGTTTTCGTCTTGGGTGTTATTTTAGCAACGTTTCTATCTACGATCTGGTGTATTTTGTCCAACTTGGGAAGTTTTCTCTTGCATTTGGGAATCTGTACATAATTATGAATGGAAACCTTTATTTAATACATGAGATTTGCATGCTCTTGTATTGTTAACGATGACTGGGTAACATTTCTAACTAATTTAAAAAACTATTCTAAATCTTACTGAGGATTGAAACTTCAATGTTCAGTGGTATTTAACTTACAACTGAATTTACCAAGTACTCTAACCATAGCACCACGGGTCCTAACAGACAATCCTAGTATAAATTTTTGGAACTATTTTGTTATCACTATTTATTACTACATATTATAATTTTTTTTTGGAAAAAGAAATCCAGCAGAGTGCTCAATCCAAAAATAAGAGTGTATTGATATATTTTTTTTATTTACTGAAAATTATTAGATGACACAAGTCATTGGTTCCGTCGGTTTTAAACCCGATAATTAGGACCGTTTTAGATACTCATATCAAGCTCTCTTCAGCCAATACTCATCTATTTTATAACCAGAAGTAGAAATATATATTTATCACGAGTTCTTGTTTTACTCTCGTTTTGTATTTATTGGATGGTGATGATTTATTAACTTTAAAGTTAAATTACAAATTTTATGTTAAGTTCTTTTAATATTAAAACCAAAATTAATTTTAAAATTAAATTTTTATACATATATATATATATATGTATAGACACATCTTACTAATATTTACTATATATATATATATATATATATATTATTTATAATTAATGGTTTCCATATGTTAAATACTTTATCCCACTATTCTAATAAAGATAGGTTTTCGTTCTCCATCCATATATATTCTGACATGGCTCACATTTGTATAATTTTCCACATTTACATGAAATTTCTTAGTTATGATTTTCAATAAGCAATAAGTGTTTTCTAAAGCATTCCACCTAATTTTGATATTGTTATTAGTACATATTGTTTTGCTCTGTGTTGTATGACACAGAATATTACTTTGTTTACATGATATAGAGTGTGACAATTGAAGTTTACATTCCGTTTACATATTAAAAGATATTAAGGAATGACAGCTGGTAGCAAACGCACTAAACAATGGGGTTAGGTTGTCAGAATGTATATCGTCAGTGGTGAAAGAACAACTATTTGACGCATACAATGGTCAAACGTGAGCAAAAAGCCGGTCACATATATAGCACAAAGAAAAAAAGATGAGAGGCCTACAGTCAGCCGGCAATCAACAGCACATAATCGTTGTTCCATTTACCAACCTCCTAGTCCACACTCTCCATCTCTAGCTAGGTGCACACATATGAGGTAGTAATGAAACAGAAAATATAAGTTTGTATATTTTTATGCAAAAACAAAATGTACATTTTTTCTAGGTGACAAAAATCGACTGCGCAACATATGTTAGGAGTATAGGAAGGTGAAGATGGTTGTCATGAGACATGAGCCACAGGATCTTCAAGCAGCTTATCAGAAAGCCCTAGCAAAAGTTAAATGGAAGATCTGACTCAACACAAGCCAGAAGTATGAAGACGAGCCATGGAGTTTTGTCACATACGATTGCGTATTCTAGTTTAGGCTATGAGTTCAGGCAGTTTCCCAAGACATGGAGACAGACGTAAAAAAACAAGTAGAGAATAGGAGACCAGTATTTTAAACAAGAGAGAAGGAAAGAAGCAGGTAGATAAGTAGTTGTTACGAATTATCCGAGGTGGGCAACATACAGAAATTCTGCAAGAAACATATCTGTGGAAACCAGGGATACTTAATTAATGCAATGTCCGACGACCGGAACAAGGGCATACTAATGCACATAGTTGGTAACATGGGCACATTAAATTCTGTTTCAATTAGAATTGAGAGAAAGTTAAAGAATTCTGGTGGATATGAGAGCAGAGGTGTCAGTAATAAATAAGTTCTTTAAGACAATGACCTGAACTATGTGAGAAAAAAGTTTAAAAACAGCTAATGGGTCCCCATTAATTGTAAAATACAGATAGCAGGTCAGTCTATCCACCAAGACTTCTCTGCTGCAACACAAATATGATACTATATTACTGGCTCAGGAAAAAGCGGTGAGGATGAATTTAGATTTGGGAGCGATAAGAATATTTGATGAGTATATAGCTCTGGAAGATGATGCTCATATTTCATAAATAGTTCATTTAGCACATGAAATTATGTTAAAACAACAGCATCTGCATACATGCATGACTTGTGTGGGTTTTACAAATGGTCAAGGATTAAAATATGAGATAGAACAAATAGTGGATTCATTAGCAATCTTAGCAGAGTATCAGTAACTAATGTAGTGGTAAAGATTGAAGGGTCTCGTAAGTTTCCATTTCTCATAATGAACAACACCAACAAAAAGTCACATTGAGAAGGGCTGCCAAATTGCTGAGTCTAGTGTGGCTGGTAACATTACCAAGATTACCATGCCGAAGTTCATACGTTGTTGAAGCAAAATAGGGTTTGTTATGGAGAATGAGGACTTGGGTAGAATCGATATGGTGGAGATGTGTATACAAACTTGAATGCATGAGCCCGTATTGAACACTGCTAAAACAAAAAAAAAATTGGTATATTCTGAAATCGAGGAAATGATGCAAGCAGATGTAATTGAAAGATCGAATAGTCCGTTGAGTTTTCTGATAATGTTACTAGAAAGGAAGGATGTTAATAAAAGATTTTTCATAGATTTTAAATATTTTTAAATATAGTTACAAAGAAGTATGTCTGAGCTTAAACTGTCATTGATGAAAAATATGCATCGCTAGGATCAGCAAAATATTTCGCAAATTAGATCTAAAGTCTGGGTACTTTAATGTGATGCGGTTTGGACTTGCAAATGATACTGTGGTCTTCCAGGAATTAATGTCCATAGTTCTAGAGAGACAGAAAAATTATGCATTACTGTATTTGGATGATATTTTCATATTTTAAGATTCCATGGAAAGTCACTTGGATCACATAGATAGGGTATTACTAGCCAGTTTACATGAGCACAACCTCAGGTTGAAAGTTATGCAGTGTAAGGTTTGGTAAGGGATACCATTCAGGAAGTTAGGAAAAAAATGATAGAGAACAAGAACAAGTGTGGGCAACGTTGATTGAGGAAAGCCCAATAAGTTGGATAGTGATTGAGCCACAGAACAAGCTGATATCCCAATATGGAGAAGTCAACATCAATGGGACACATAGCATGACATCAAAAATTGCAAATATTTTGGACAAAAATTATTTCCCATTTGCATCAATTGTGTTGTCAACCACAATAATAGGATTCATTTGGAAAGGCGTAGAGTTGGCTTAGAGTTTGGAAGTGGGGAAGAACCAGTGGGAGGGAATTGTTTAGGTTGGGTAAGATCTATATTCTTTCTTTAAAAAATATTCTTTTCTCAGGGTTTGTTCTATACGTGACACTTTGGAAGATGATTTCAGTTAACCATTTTGTCAGAGCATGCGAAGCGTTAGGAAGAAGTTATGAAAGAAAAGATTATAAGAAAGTCAAAAGAAATTGTTTCCTGTTTATAAACTCGAGCATCGAAGTCATCGATTGTCATCTACCGACATTAATTTTAAATTATCAAATGCATTTAATAAAAGAAAAAAGAAACTTATTCTTGGAAAGAAAATATTTAGTTAACAAGACAATAATAAGTTTTCTGATTAAGCAATGTAAATCATTATGTTATGAATGGTGGCCACCACTGATAACAAAAAGAATTATTTAGCTTAATATCCATAAAACTACTTGTTTGTGGCAATTTTAAATGTGATATTCGTTTACAGCATCCTCGAAAACCTATGGAATTCGTCATGGTAAAGATGACTGTTAATGTTGAAAGTAGGTAACAATTTACCAAAACGGCTTTAAGGCAGCCCCTTCCCCAAATATCATCATGTGGCCAGAAAGTGGATGCTCATTTTACATTAAATTTATATAGAAAAGAGATCCTCACTTTTCGAAAAGATAATTTCCTCATGTGATGAAAACGAATTTTCTATTGGAAGTATTTATTCATTTTCAACATCCTTGAAACCCTACACAAGTCGTCATTCTAAAGAATATTTGCAATTTTGAAAGATTTTAGAAATTGACCTTTTTATATTTAAGTCATTAGTGAAAACAAAATTTGATTTTTTTAAATTTCTGAAACAGTTAAAACATATAAAATTACATTTATAAAATTATTTATTTATTTATTTTTGGTAATCGATAAAGTTTAAATCAGTTTAAAATAAAAATAATTTACAGCGAAAAATCTTCAGCAATAAATCAACATTTTCATTAGGATTATTTGCTTTTTTTCTGATTTCATGTTTCAATAAAGATACAGGTAAATTAAAGAACAAAAATCAAGACAAATGTCATCAATTCTGTACTTGAAAACGCATACAGAATTGGCCACCAATGATAACATAAAGAATTACGTATTGGCCGTTTTTTGGGGTTTTTGTATTACTGTACACATAGATTCGAAAAAGTTGTCAAAAAACGAAAAAACAAATATATAACAAATAAATGTTATCAAAGGCAAGATAAGTTACTTTTCTACCTAACTGGATATATTTTCCGTGTTTTTATTCAATGCAACATGTTTATTCAACTCGAAAAGCATACAATGTTTACCGATGTATTGGAAAATTCAAACTGTCGCCCGACACTCTCTTTAACACGGTAAGTTCAGGAAAAGATGTTATAAATAATAAACTAGAAAAAAATACTGTTAGAAATTCGCTCGTTATATGTTACCGTGACATAAGTTGACATATATTCGGTGTTTTCTTAATAGTATTTTGTCTAGTTTATTATTTATAACACCTTTTCCCAAACTTACCATGTTAAAGAGAGTGTCGGGCGCCATTTTGAATTTTCCAATACATCGGTAAACACTGCATGTTTTTCGAGCTGAATAAACATGTTACATTGAATAAAAATAAAAAATAAAATGTATCCAGTTTGGTAGAAAAGTAACTTATCTTACCTTTGATAATATTTATTTGTTATATATTTGCTTTTTGACAACTTTTTCGAATCTATGTGTACAGTAGTACAAACCCAAATTTTTTTTTATATTTAAGTCAGTATTGAAAACAAAATCTGATAGATTAGTGATCATTCGATAATAATCCGATGAAAAGATGAAAAAAAATGATGAAAATAAAAAAAATACACATACGTGCGCCACGTAGTAATACTTTCGTTTTTGTTTTATAATCTGCTTTCGATTAACTTTAGCTGCTTTTCTAAAGGAAACGATTTTTCAAATGTGATTGACTTTACAAGCTCAAGTTAACATTCAAGATGACGAACGGAAGAGCAAGTTCGCAGAAAACAAAATTGAAGAGGAAAAATAAAAAAAAAAAAAATATTTCGAAATAGAGCCGATCTATTTGATGAATATCACGGATAAAATTAGTATTATTCTATTTAACATTTTAATATTTACATGAGAGAGAACAGATTGCAAGTTTCATCTTTATTAATTGTTTAATTCGTTGTACGTGCAATTTAATAGCGGAAACTGCTGTCTTTTCGTATTTTTATTTATTTATTTTTATATAGATTTCCGAGTATTTCTTGATTGTGTTTAAAAGATTAATCTAAAGTTAATCTATACGAGAAAAAATTAATTAAAGAGATTAAATGAAAAAAATTACAGGTGAAAAAAAAAAAATATAATGAAAACTGTTTTCACGTTGGAAGAAAGTGACAAATTCATCTAAATTAAGAAGTTAAATAAATTCCTTGTAAAACCCAAAAATCCCTTGAAAAATACATACTAGTTTTCTGGGATTATTTCAAAGATAATTAGTAAAATAAAAGGTAATATTGACAGGTTTCTTACCGGCCTCTGCGACGAACAATTCTTCGTCTCAAAGTTCTATCAAGAAGTAGAACTTGAAGTAATAACGAAAACATGAAATCATATCCTACGGAAACGAAACGAAACTATTCCGCCCCACCCCACCTTTATTAAAAAAAAAAAATACTGCAAAAATTAGTTTTAATTATTTTCTTCTGTATCTTCAGTTTTCACGGCAACAGAAACTAAAGTAGAACAATATTTTGTTATAAAAAATATTAGGTGCATTCAAAATAATTAAAAATAATTCAACGTTTTGGGGAGTTTTGTTAAGAGAAGCCAGCAAACCCAAAAAATGACATAGCAAGATGAGTTACTCTTCTACCTACCTGGATAAGTTATGTATTTTAATGTTTATATTCGGTTCGATAATTTACTCTTCTACCTATCTGGATAAGTTATGTATTTTAATGTATTTTAATGCTTTTATTCGGCACAAAAATCGCCTGTGGCCGCCGTGTTACATTACATAAAACGTGCGGAAAAGTATCTTTTCAGTAACGTGAAAATTTGATTTTATCCATTATAAGGCTTCGATAGTTCGAACTGAGTTGTCTCCTCATTTATTAAATGTAGAATAGATGTTCAGATACTTCTACAGTTTAATCAAGACATTAAAAATGAAAATATCGAAAAAAGTTTAAATTGTACGCCTCCGTTATGGAATGAAGTTCTCAGGAAAAAAAATCACTTAATTTCATCAAGTGTTTTTTGTTATTGTTGTTTAGTAATTGTCTGTATTTTTGAGATAAGGTGTTTTCATTGATTGAGATTGTCGGACTGACTTCCTCATCTTGGTTGTTATTGTCACAACGTTTCGGCCGTTTTGCCCTCCGGCCTTCGTCAGGTGTTTTGTATCGAACTGGGGAACCGTTTGTTAGGAGTCTTGAACCCAACCCTTTATTATTATTACGGGGGTACCGTGTTCGGACTCCAGCTAGGCTTTCGGACATAGTTGCTGATTCTCTGTTTTTAATGTTACTTTTTCACTGCCTTCGTTCAGGATTGAACTCAGCACCTTTTGGTCTAGGACCACTCGGCCATATGTCACTAGGACAATTCTTAGTTGGTTTTTGTTAATGTTAAACCTATGTTGTTATTCAAGGTTTTCTCTCTCTATCAGAGGTGTCCAAATTGTATTCAGCTCTATGCTTGGTTTGCTCAGTAGGTTGTTATGTCCGAGCATGTGAACTGTTTCTTTAAGTTTTCTCACTTTCCAGTGGGTCTCTCTGTTTATTATTTTTACTTCATCCCATAGGGGGCGATGGTCCCCCCTCTCCATCCAGACATGGTTGGCTATACCCGATTTTTCCGTCTCCCCTTTAGTTACCGCTTTTCGGTGTTCTTCCACCCTTACTTTAAGGGGGCGGCATGTTTCACCCTTGTAAACCTTTCTGCAACTGCATGGGATGGAGTATATGCAGTTTTTGGTCATGCTCTCATCCATGCGGGGCTTCACTCGTACCAGGTGTCGTCTGAGTGTTGACTCGCTTTTGAGTACCGTCCTGATGTTGTAGGGGGCACATATTCTCTGAATCTTTTCGGAGATAATAATAAAGGGTTGGGTTCGAGACTCCTAACAAACGGTTCCCCAGTTCGATACAAAACACCTGACGAAGGCGTTATTGTTGGTTTTTTTTTGTTTTTTTTTTGTTTTTTTTTTCTACATCGAAACAACAATTTGGTATGTTACCGAGCAAACGGTTCGATTTTTAGGAAGAAAAGCTCGTGTTAAAGATGGGGAGGGAGTGTCGGCGCTACTTGATCAAATTAAGGGAATTTTTTTTGGAGATCTTCAGTCCAAAACGGATACATACAATATAACCTTTGTTCGATATTTTAATTTTTTTATGTCTTAATTAAACTTTACAAGTGCCGATGTTCGGTTTAAGCATACCCCCAAAACCCTAGAAAACAAGTGTTTTAAAGTAGGTTTTGTGTTGGTTTAGGTCAAAATTACCAAATACATTCCTAAAAAAAAAATTACCAGATCCCCTTCCCCCCAAAAGGTGGCCATAAAGTGGATGCTCATTGTACTTTAAATGAATATAGAAAATTGATCCGCCACTTTTTGAAACTATAATTTCTTCATGCCTTAGAAACTATTTGTTTCCTGGAATTTAAAACGTTATTTTCGTTTTTAGTGCAACCAAAAACATTAATTAAAAATTTTAAATAATTTTTGGAGTGTGGACGATACTGCACCTTTATCCCATTTTATTTATTTATTTTTTCTCAGTGACTTATCATTCAAATGAAACCAAACAGCTTTATTTGTTTTTATTTTGGTGGACCTCCGAAACCAATAAATGGCGCTATCCTTGCTCCCCTCCAAATGAAGATACAGAAAAAACAATTAAAAAAAAAACGGAAGACGTTTCTTTTCGTTTACGAAGAAACCTGTCAATATTATCTGATACAAAATACCCTTGAAAAATAAATATGAGTTTTCTGGGACTATTTCAAAAATAATTAGACCAGTAAATGGTAATATTGACAGGTTTTTTACCGGCCTCCACGACAAATAATAGCTCGTCTCTAAGTTGTATCAAAAAGCGGAACTTGATGTTGTAAACATAATACAGAGTTATGTACCCTTGACCCGACCTCTCTAGAAAGGAGAGAGAAAAAGCATTGTAATGGCGGACCCAATAAAGGTACACACTACGTCGCTTATCGAGATTAACTACTGTGTCTTGTTGTCTTTCCCTTATGAGTGAGGTCCTTCCCTCATAACTATAGCTGGTGTCAGGGGTCGGATAAAAACAAAAAATAAGAAACAAAGGAAAAATACAACGACCCATCCTAAATAAGAAACCTGAAAATACGTACGAACAATAAAGGACGCACCCTCACCACGTGGTAAACTTTATTCGTTTCATTCTTTGTTTTTTTTTTGTTTTTTTAATATCCACTTATTTAATATCCAGTCACTATACATATTCTATACACTTTGACATTCTGGTTAAACACACAAATATGTCTAACCCAAACGAAGCTTCATCAAGACACACAGAAATCGACCCAATTTCTTTCATGTTACAAATGCAACAACAACAAACTGCCATGCAAGAACAGATGACGAACCTTATGCCCACCGAGCAACACGCCCCCACCCCATTGTCGCACCATTCACAAGTGAAATTCGAGTGACCTATGATAGAACCTGACTCGTCAGACAACATACGGGTCATTTTTAAGGATGCATGGTTTCGTTATAAAGAGATGACGCAACTTACCCCACAGAATTCCGAAATGAGCTACGAGTTGTATCCAGTTCATCTGTAAACAAAATGTTGTTCAACTTCGTTGGGCCGGATGCCCTGAATAAGAGGAACAACTGCTGGAATATATTAAATCCGTCGCAGTGAAAACCGTCCATCCTGAGGTATACCGTCAGCAATTCTTTGTAATGAAGCAAAGTGATGGGGAGACTATCCTGTTCTTTATTTCCCGGTTGAAATCACAAGCGATGCTCTGCGCTTTCAATTGTGGCAACCAGCAATGTGCAATGTCATTTTCTGAGGACATGATCAAATCTCAAATCATTGCCAGATTAAGGGATATCTCCAACCAGAGCAAAATTTTACCAGAGATTACTCTGAATGATTTAAGTAGACTCCTCTTGACTCTGAAATATACCGCCAGAGCATCAAATCACTTCCGGCCAGCAGAGATCACACAAGTGGCCCAATTTAAATCTGCGGCATCAAAAAAGTTCTACCACCAAATAAGACGAGACATAACAAGGGAAAATGCTAAGGTTGTGGACACAAGACACACCCAAAAGGACAAAGACAATGCCCTGCTTGGGTCAAATCATGCCACAAATGTGGCAAAGAGAACCACTTCTCAACTACGTGCCACGGCACAGCATCGTCAAATGCCATAATGGGAGCCTACCCAAATGACAACCAGAATGAAGATTCTTCATTCATATCGACAATGACTGTACAACCTGAATGACTAGAGGAAGAAGAGGGAATCCCGCATGGTGCATGGACCAACAACAAGTTCACACCAGGCCGACCAGAGCCACCTCCATTTTTCAATATTACCATCACATTAGATACAAAGGCCCACCAACACCTTGGACGATTCAGACATACAAATATGAAACACCAACCCGTCCGATTACCTGCTTTGGCAGACAGGGGAGCTCAGACAAGTATAGCTGGTGTAGATTTATTAAACAATCTTGGGTGCACTTCTGAACATCTGCTGCGCACTAGGCACCAGTTACGTGCCGTTAATGATGACAACCTGCCCATCATGGGGGCCTTAATTGCCACAATGTCACTCGGTAAGGCAGCATGTTCGGAGCTGATATACATCAACCCAAGGGTTAAGGGGCTATATATATATCACAGACGGTCCTGAAAAAACTAAAAATTATCAATGATGACTTTCCAGCACAACTTAGTAGTCTGGTAGCCACAACGAAGATGGACTCCAAACCAACTGACCAAGTGTTAGCCCCTTGCGGATGCCCATACAGATCACCATGCCCACCATTACCAGATAAGCTGCCATTTCTCGCCACACCTGATTATTGAGAAGAGATAGAAAGCTGGATCAAATACCACTTTGCCAGCAGTGTGTTTAATACATGTACGCACCAGAAATTGCAGACTATGACCGGAGAACCGCTTACTATCACATTCCTCGACAACCACCAACCTAACGCTGTTCACAAACCAATCCCTGTCCCCCACCACTGGAAAGAGGCTGTGAAATCCCAACTTGATGCAGATGTAGCACTGAACATCATTGAACCAGTGCCAGCAGGGACACCAACGACATGGTGTTCGAGGATAATCACAGTGCCCCAAAAAGACGGCATCCGATGTAGAATGGTCGACCTCCAAAATTTAAATGCAGCGACAAGACGAGAAACACACCACACACTCTCTCCATTCAATCTTGTCAACACAAGACCCCCAGGAAAACTATTTTGGATGACTGGAACGGATATCACAGTGTTCCTTTGGCTGTGAAAGCACGGGATGCCACAACTTTCATAGCAGAAGGTATTTGCGAGCCCCTCAAGGTTTCCAAGCATCCAATGATGGTTACACAAAAAGATTCGATACCATTACAGAAGGCTTCCCTCGTGTGGCTCGCTGTGTGGACAACTCTATCTTGTGGGATGATGATATGGTACTGTCCTTTTGGCACACTATTAGATACATCATGCTATGTGCTGAAAATGGAATAGTATTAACCCAGAAAAATTCCAATTTGCAAAAGACAGTGTAGAGTTTGCTGGCTTCGACATCAGCCTAACAGGGTACAAACCATCTAAAAAATTACTTATGGGTACCAGAAATTTCCCATCATCGACAAACATTACAGGAGTTAGATCTTTCTTTGGTCTGATTAACCAAATTTCATATGCGTTTACCCAAGCACCCATCATGTCGCCCTTCATAGAACTAGTGAATCATAACAGCAGTTTTTACTGGTACGATACATTGGAACAACTCTTCCAGCAATCCAAGGAAACACTCCTAGAAAGCCTCCGGGATTACGTTCGAACATTGGAAATAAATCGCCCAACATGTCTGACTATAGACTGGAGTCAAGCAGTAATGGGATATACCCTACCCCAAAAACATTGTGCATGCCCGTCCACAATGGACCACCGTTGTAAGCCAGGACATTGGAAATTAGCTGAGCAGCGGCTTGGTTCCCACCAGTTTTGGCAAATAGCAAACAGAATCCTGAACAGAAACATGTGTTCTATCACAACTATCATAAATGGACCTGAGGTAATCTCGTCAGCATCAACAAAGCTAAACTCTTTGCCAAGAACTTTGCAGCTAATTCTATCCATTGCGACCACGGTCGCCAACCCCCAATATTTTCCCCCGTATCAGAAAACACTCTATATGATATACAAATATCTGTACGTGATGTCGCCAAGCTAATTGAAAACATTGATTCCAGTAGAGCAACCGGCCCTGACGGTATTCCAATTATAGTACTCAAAAGATTTCAACCAGAACTAGCGCCCATCATTACAAAACTGTTTAAACGTTGTCTTAAGGAGAATTGCTTCCAATCACCCTGGAAAATCTCATCAGTATTCCCTGTATTTAAGAATTCAGGTGATCGTTCATCTCCCTCTAGGTACAGGTCAATAAGTCTCCTGTGCGTCATAAGTAAGTTGCTGGAATCTGTGTTAAATAGAGTAGTAATCAACCATCTCAGCAAAACTAACCTTCTTAGCGACACACAATATTATTTATGTTCTGCTAGATCTACAGCACATGTGCTTACAGTTATATCTCATATAATTAGCGAATCTCTGGACAGAGGCTTCATTTCTAGGGCAACTGCTCTTGACATATACAAAGGCCTTTGATAGAGTATGGCACAAAAGTTTACTTCATAAGATGTCAAGGTACGGTATAGCTGGAAATGTCTTTTTAATTTAAATAATTTCTTTCTGATGGTCCATAAGTTGATGAGCAGAAATCAGAAGCTCTCAGCATTAATGCTGGAGTCCCTCAGGTGTCCATCCTGGGCGCAACTCTCTTCCTGATCTACGTTAATGATCTTCCAAATCACATCCTAATATCATTCAAAAACATTTATGTTGATGACACTACCATCTATGGTAGAACATTTAAGACCGTAAACAACCAAGTTCTCTCTGATTCTCTCTCCTTTGATCTTGAACAAGTAGTACAATGGGGAAAGGAGTGGCTGGTTACTTTTAATCCATCTAGAACAAAGCTTTTATCTTTACATCATCAACGTTCTGATCCCTATCTGACATCAATTGAAATGAATGGCTCTCGTCTTGGGGAAGCCTCATGTTTTGACAAGCTGCTGGGCTTGACTTTTACTCCTAATCTTAAATGGAACACATGCATTAAATCCGTTGCCAAGGGCGCTGGAAAAATGGTGGGGTCCTTCTATCGATCGAGTAGATATCTCATTGCTGATGCAATTCTCTATTTGTATAAGAGCCAGGTATGTCCAAGGATGGAGTACTGTTGCCACATTTGGGCAGGAGCTGCTAGAAAGGACTTGCCCTGCCTTGATAGAGTTCAAAACAGACTTCGTAGCCTCGTAGGGGCTGTCCTTTTCTCTTCCCTGCAACCTCTTTTTCACAGAAGAGATGTTGCGAGTTTGTCTCTGCTTTATCATTATTTTCATGGCAAATGCTTGGCTGAGCTCCAATCTATGGCCCCCCATCGCCAAACTTTCACAAGAAACATCCATCTAGCAGAAAAGACTATCATTAATTCCCCCCACTCTTTATCTGTGCCTAAACCTAAACGTAGATTCCACGAGCAAAGCTTCTTTCTTAAAACTGCACACCTGTGGAATTGTCTTCTGTTTTCATGCTTTCCAGCTGACTACAATGTGATTGTCTTCAAGTCTAACCTAAACAAGTTTTTGATGAGGCGTTCCATATAATTTAACAAATTTACTGAATTTCCATTACTAACGATTACTATATTGTCCAATTTCTACTGTACACTCTTTAACCCTTATCCTCGAGCGACCTCTCGGCCTTGATAAGTGGTGATTGCTATGTAAAAAAATGGAAGGGGAAGCTTTAGTTATAAAGGTTAGATTGGAAAGCTGAAAAATGTTTGCTTTAGGCTGCCTCACCCTGATACTTGCTATTGACAACAAACCCCTTGTGCCGATATTCAATGATCGTAGCTTGGACGAAATAAAACAATCCCAGGATTTTAGATATCCGAGAGCAGACCCTGATGTACCAGTTCAGGGCCATATAAATACCAGGAAATGCCAATGGTGGAGCAAATGCCATGTCCCGTATCCCTGCACCTACCACCAAAGTCGCACCAGCTGACACAGGCAGCATGGAAGAAGCATTGCAAGCTGGAATAGAATCCCGATACAACCAAGAAACATCTCTTATCAAGATGGCACACATACAGCAAGAAGCCAAGATGGATCACCAATACCTGAACCATGTGGAAATAATAGAAAAGGGATTCCCTGAACACAAGGATCTTCTACAGCCAAATGTTAAAGAATTCTGGAATATGCGAAGCGGCATATATAAAGTTCCGTCTCTAGTATTCAATGAAGGTTGCATAATTATTCCAAAAAGCCTATGTCGTTAACTCATTGACCAGATCCATACAGGTATTTTGTGAAGTATGGTTTGCCAGAGGAAATTGCTTGTAAAGGTAGACCCCCACACAACTCTGATGAGTGGAGGACATTTCTCAAAACATGGGGCGTATCACTTCGAGTCTCGTTGGCATATTATCCACAAAGCAATGACAGAGCCGAGGCAGTTGTCAAACACATGAAGAGATTATTAACAACAAATATTAGCCCCAATGGTTCACTAGATACGGACTAAGTGGCAAAAGCACTGCTACCTCATTGCAACACACCACCACCTGACATAGGTGCGTCACCATCAGAATTCTATTCGCTCGCCCCCTGAATGACCACTTACCAAACCAACAAAATTTCGCTGTGAATAGTTGGAACTCGCCGACATGCGCAAGAAGGCCATTAACCAGCGGTTCCTCAACAACATGAAACACACTGAAAACAGGCAACAACTCAATCCATTAAGAATCGGGGAACACGTGTCAATTCAAAACCAACATGGACACAAACCCCTGCGCTGCAACAACACTGGCACGATTGTTGAAACTCTCCCCCACAGACAATACTGCATATTAGTTGATGACAGCAGGAGAACCCCATTCCGAAACCGCCATTACTTTCACAAAATAAATACAAATAACCGCAACCTGGCTCATAATGACACCCTACCGGATGACCTGCCAAACAACAGAATCAGGATCTATTCCCTACAATAATCACGTACAGTGTAAAACCCAGTACACCCAGACAGCCAACAACATCCTCAAATACAAATAACACCAACCCTCACCTTACACACCAGGTACTCAAATAAAAAACGAACCCCTGAAAATGACAGATGTAATACAGAACGAAAGATCTGAAGCTAGCTCTTGACCTATCCATAACAGACGATTACCATCTAGATTTAAGGACTTCCAGCTTGGATAAAATAAATAAATAAATAAGTAAAAATAAGTAAAATAAAATAACATGTAAACATAATACCGAGTTATGTACCCTTGACCGAGCTCTCCAGGAATGAGAGAGAAAAAAAGATTGTAATGGCGGACCCAATAAAGTTACACATGTACGTCGTTTATCGAGATCTACTTGTTGTCTTTCATTCCCTTTTAACTATTCAACTGATTGATATAATAATTAAGTGATTGATTTTGCGGTACGAAACATATACTGTCAAGAATTGTATAAGTCAACTGAATTAAAGGAATAAATTATAAGATGGTCAACATCATGAATTTTGAAATATAACTATTTGTCATTTATTCTCTATATTGCTCTGTAATTACATTGAGCTTTTTAAATAAGGATTGATATATATATATATGATAAGAAAATATATTTCTACAGTATATATATATATATATATATATATATATATAATCAGAAATACACGAATATTTTTTAAATTGAAAATAAAGTTCGAAACGATTCAAAGTTTCTTTGTTTTTTTGCTTTTTTTTAAATAGTTGTCTCTTTTGCATGTATTAGGTCTCTTAGCTCAGTTCCTTCAACAGTTATCTCCATTGACCGTACATTTTTCTTATGGATTTTCCCCTGACTCGACACTGTCGTGATAATACATACTTTGGAAGCATTGATAAACAGACTCGAAGGTGGTGTAAAATGCGTTCTTTATTGTCTAGTAGTAAACGTTGCACTGAGAAACAATGGCGGACGAGATTCATACGTCACGGGCCAAGGGGCATAACTCTAGGCGACTAATAGTCTCTTAGCCTATATTATGACATCCCTTCCCTTCCATATATATGTATATAGTCCAAGGGCGATATTTAGCCTTTATCTGATTAAGGGATAACATAGTCTCTAATATATTATTTAGCTTGTCTCCATTGTTCTAGGGTAATGGTATTGTCTCTTTTTTTTAGGATAGTGTAACCTATAAGTTCAGTTTCTGAGGAGCATTCACTCGTCTCTGAGATCTTCTTAATTCGGGGGTGGGTTTCTCAGTTCGGGTGTGAGGCGTGCCGCTTGAGTGTTGTTCGGTGGTCGGCTGTTCGATTTGTTTAGGGGGGGACCTTCCTTCTGGGTGGGATCCGGTGGAGAGTCGCTGGGGCGAGGTTGGTCGGATCTATTTGCGGTTGTTGATCTCCTCCCAGCTGGTCTGAGGAACTGCCTGTTCCTTCTATAGGTGTTACCGTTCTCAGATTCAACTATGTAGGATCTGGGTGTCACGCTGGAGCGCTGAATTTTTCCAGGCTCCCATATCTTTGCTTTTTCCTGCTGGACATAGACATTCTGTCCTGCATGTAGGTGGGAGTAGTGTCTGTTATGTTTCCTGTCATAGCAGGCCTTAGACTGATCTTTCTGTTTCTGTATGGCTGTCCTAGTCTGCTCATCGCCAAGTTGTTGCTTGGATACTAGGGGTGTCCGTATTTTTCGTCCGTTGAGTAACTCTGCCGGGGACTTAATGTCTGATGACAGCGGCGTGGCTCTGTAAGCCATCATTGCTAGGTAGCTGTCTTGACCAGTTTCCCCTGCCTTCGTCAAAATTTTCTTGCATGTTCCCACCATTCTTTCGGCGAATCTGTTAGACTTGGGGTAATGTGGGGACGATGTCCTGTGTTGGAAGCTGTACGTCCTGACGAAATCCTTGAAATCTTTACTTGTAAATTGTGGACCATTGTCCGAGTACAAGATTTCCGGCACTCCTTGTTCCTCAAATATCGTCTTAATACTTCTAATAACGGATATTGATGAGGCGGACGGAAGGCGTCGTACGAAGGGGTTTCGGCTGTACTGATCTGCCACAAGCAGATATTCTTTCCCTGCCAATGTGAACAAGTCTGTGCTGACGTACTGCCAGGGGTACATAGGGGTTTCGTGCTGGAGTATTGATTCGGGCGGGATACTGGCTTGGTATTTCTGGCATGTGTGGCACTCTCGGACTATATCTTCTATGTCCTTATTTAACCCTATCCAGTACACCGCTGAACGCGCTCGTAACCTCGTTCTCTCTACTCCTTGGTGTGAAGCATGCAGCTCTTCCAGTATGCCTCTTTGCAACGAGGCTGGGATAATGATTCTCTGGCTCTTGAGTAGAATTCCATCCTGGACCCCAATCTCATCTCTGAAATTCCAGAATGGCAGGAGAATTCCTGGGCAGTCAGCCCGGTTGGAAGGCCAGCCGGTCAATACCATGCTTACAAGTTGCTTTAGGAGTGGATCCTGGGATGTTTCCACTCTTATATCTTCAACTCTCGTCGGCGCAAAGTTGAGGTATGAGATCATGCTATGGACGTTGAGATCGATCCCTTCAATGTGCCCACTGGGTCCGGGTGCTACTCGTGACAAGCAGTCTGCAATTGGAACTGTTTTTCCTAGGGTATATTTTACAGTAAAATCATATCCCTCGACCTTCAATAACATTCTAGCCAGTCTTGGGGGTGCTTGTGATAGATTTTTCAATGCTATCGACTCCAATGGCTTGTGATCCGTATGAATTGTCGTTTTGTGGCCCCAAACGTAACTGTGAAATTTCTCCAGGCCAAAGACGATAGCCAACATCTCTCTCTCTATGTTTGAGTAGCGTGTTTCTGGTCCGGAAAGTGCTTTGCTCGCGAATGCTACTGGTCTGTCGTTTTGTAGCAGAGCCGCGCCTATACCCATTGAAGACGCATCTACCTGTAGCACTATTGGTTCTTTAGGGTCGAAATATCGGAGTGTCGTATGATTTCCGATCTCTTTTTTGATTTCTTCGAATGCCTGTTGCTCCTGTGAAGACCATGTGAAGTCATTCTTCTTCGATGTTAACTCACGTAGGGGTTTTGTCAGTGTCGCGAGTCGTGGAGAGAATTTGTTCAAGTAGTTCACCAGGCCTAGGAAGCTGGTGAGCTGCTTTGCATCCTCGGGGGGTTGCATCTGTGTGATCGCCTCTATTTTCCGGGGATCTGGCTTGACACCGTCTCTTGAGATTATGTGGCCGTAGAAAGGGATTTCGGAGGTTTTCACCACAAATTTCTCTGAATTAAACCTGCAGTTTCTTTCCCTTGCTCTAAACATTAGCTGTTTCAGTGCCTTGTCATGGTCACTGCCGTCTTCCTCGAATCCGTACACTACTATGTCGTCGCATATGGATAGGACATTTTCGAGGTCTCCGAAGTTTTCCTGCATGGCTCTTTGGAACTCATCTTGGGCAGATTTGACTCCCATGGGGTACCTGTTGTACATGTATCTGCCATGTGGGGTAATGAATGTTGTGAGACGTCTCGACTTTTCGTCCAGTTTCAAATGCCAGTAGCCGGACTTGATATCGACTTTTGTGAACCATCTAGCGTTGTCTAGTTCTGCAGTGATGTCTTCGAATGTCGGAGTCACATAGTGTGGTCTGTGCACTGCTTTATTTAAGTCTCGGGGGTCGAGGCATAGCCTGACCGATCCGTTCCTTTTAGTGGTACAGACGAATGAGTTTACCCAGGGCGTCGGGTCCTTTACAGGGGAAATTATTCCCTGGGCCTCTAAGGAGTCAAACTCCAATTTCAACTTTCCTTTTAGGGATATTGGGACTCGACGTGGTGGGTGGACAACTGGTGGTACTTCGGGGTTTAAATGGATGGTGTGTTCACCTGGCAGACAACCAATGGAGTCGAATACGTCTGGAAATTCCTCAATGATTTTCCTCCTTTCTCCAAGGTTTCCCATCGTACATGGTTCCTGCACGGGGACCGGTTTCATGTCGTGCGGGGGAGTAGGCCGGGATGCTTTGTCCGTCACATGAGTTGTGTCCGTTTTTATAGCCAAGTTAAGGGTGACTAGCCCTAATTCTCTTGATGTTTGGAGTCCTATTAGTATAGGGTCTCTTGATTTCACCACGTGAAAGGTCGCTTTAACGAACTTGTCGCGGGATCTGACCCCTAAACGACAGGTCCCTTCTTGGTCTATCGTTGAGCCTCCAAACGCAATTAGCCTTATAGCTGATATTTCCAGTGGTACTCCTTTCAGTTCCTTGAATACCTGTTTAGGTAACAGCTTCTGTGGTCGCTAACGGTAATTCCTTTACTGTGTGAAAGTACAGCTCCTCTGTGGAACTGTCGTCGTTGCTACCCATATGTGCTGCTGCCATGTGGATTTTATTCTTATTATATTTCCTCTGTGGCTGGAATGACTGTCTGCGTGTGTGCCCCTCGTCTCCCATTTTAGAGTGGCAAACTTTAGCAAAGTGTCCCTTTTTATTGCATTTTAGGCAGTATTTGCCTTTAGCTGGGCATTTATATTGATGGTGTTTTGTGCCACAATTACCACATGTGGTAGGTCCACTGGGCTGTCTGGCTCTAACTGCGAGTGTAGAGCTGTCTTCTACTGCTGTTGTACGTAATGCTTCCATTTGTTTACACGTGGCTTCTTCTGTCTCGACGATTCCGAGTGCTTTCTCGATCGTGAGATCGCTCCCTTCTCTTATTAGGGACTTTTGTGCAGACTGTAAATAAATACCGAATATGAATAGGTCCAACACAATGGTCTCTTCCACCGTCCGACCGTATTCACACTGTTTGGCTGTCTGACGCAGCCGACTTAGAAATGCGTGTGCCGATTCATCCGCGTTTTGTTTACATTTTAGTAGGTTGTGTCTAGCTACACGAAAGTTCGATCGCGGATTCGCATATTCCTTAAAAAATTGGATATATTTATCCAATGTCCTTTCTTCTCCCTGTCAAAAGGGAGTGTCACTTATTTCCTGGCCCTCGATACCAGACCATATTAGCAAGTAATTTAACTTTGTGTCTGAATCTACGTCTTTCATTGGGCCGTCGAAATATAAATGAACTTGCCTGATAAATCGGTCCATTGATTTGGCCAAATTTGAAGTGTTCCAATCGATTGTTGGAGGTGGTAGTTGCGAATATGTATTCATCGTCGATTGCGAGAAAAATACCGACACCATGTGTGTTTTGTATTAATTTTTTTTTTTAGATCCCGAAAATGTTCGTTTTTTTTTTTTTTTAGGGTAATATTGTTACTATTCCTTTGATTCTTTAGAGAATCCCACTTCAGACACCATGTCGTGATAATACATACTTTGGAAGCATTGATAAACAGACTCGAAGGTGGTGTAAAATGCGTTCTTTATTGTCTAGTAGTAAACGTTGCACTGAGAAACAATGGCGGACGAGATTCATACGTCACGGGCCAAGGGGCATAACTCTGGGCGACTAATAGTCTCTTAGCCTATATTATGACAGACACAGAAAGGTTAACCGGTGTTTTTTTCCCTAATTGTAGTCATTATCCTTTTTAGCCGCACATATGTCTGTCTTTAATCTTCTGTTGTCCTTCGTCGTTTTAAGTCATCTCCGGTAAGACACATTATATATCTCCTTCTTAAAGACACGTTTTAATACTTTTAACGTTATTTTTTTTTTAATATTATTTCATCTTAACTACGAACTTTGTTTTTTTTCTTTACCCACATGTCAGACCCCCTTACTTCTAGCTGTGTTGTTCATTTCTTTACGCATATGATTCCCCGTTCAGCCTTTTAGAACTTTTCGTTTCTTATCTTTTCTTTTCGTGTTATCAAAAATGTTTGTTTTTGTTTTTTTGTTTTTTTTTGTTTCTTTCATTTTCATTTTTTTAATCTACTCTCAAAATGCGTGTGTTAATTAAAAGGATTAAAATATAAACAAATCGAACTTACTAATGAAGGTAACAACTTCCGGTGAATGCCGGAAAAATATCCAGTAAAAAAAAACGTCGTTTAGTAAATCGTTATTTGTATTTTAAACTAAATATTTCATCGTGGTTTATTTATTTATTTTTAGTCATTTCATTTAACTTGATATGAAAATGGATAATAAACTTTAAAATATCAATTATTGAATGGATTTTATTATTTCCTTTTCTTTAAAAACTCAGTTTTATTTTTATGGATACATGTGTCCAGTTACACCGATATGATGACTAAAATTATTCTTTTTCCAATTCCAAAATTTATAGAAAAATAAAACATGTAGCTGTTAACAATTAAGAATATTTTAAATATTTAAGGGACAAAACGATAAACAAAAAGCTATGAATTACACAAAAATTACACACACAAAAAAATAATGTAATTTAAAAAAATATTTAGATTGGTTTGAATGATAAATTATCGCAAAAATTTCGATTCCATGGTTTAATGACCGTTTTTCTCTAAAAAAAAATATTCACATTCATTTCAAACCAGTTTTATTTTTATGAACACCGATATGATGACTAAAATCGCAAATTATTGTCTTTTTAAATGAAAAATAATGCATGAATTTCTGTTTTCTTTTTTACATAAAAATAAAACATTGTAGTATTTTAACAACTTAAAATACGTTTAATATTTCAGGAACATTACGATAAGCAATATTCATTCAATATTTTCACAAAAAAAATATTAAAAAGTATTTAATGTGGTTTTTTGATCAAATTATCACAAAAATTTTGCTTACATGGTTTAATGACTGTTTTTCTCTCGGAAAATATTCACATTCATTTCAAGCCACGTGTGACACTCTGTTCATATTTTTATTTAATGTGTGAGGATGTCCAGTGATTTCGAGCTCTGAGATCCCTATCATGAATGGGAAAACACAGAGTCACACACGTAGAAGTTTGTGACTCCACGGTCAGTTCTTACAAATTGGCATCACTTCTATGAGTTCTATAAGGTCAGAATTTAAAAAATCGTTATACATTTTGTAAATTCATCTTAGTTTAATTTTACCAGTTGTCAAAATTTCAACTTTTCACAGTTGTTATTTGTAACGAATATTAGGTTTTAAAATGTTGTCCCTTAGATTTGGACGCTACTATATATATATATATATATATATATATATATATATATATATATATATATATATATATATATATATATAATCAGAAATCAGAAATACACAAATATTTTTAAGTGAAAATAAAGTTCGAAATCGATTAAATTAAAAGTAGTTTACTTACCAAACAGTAGAGTTAAGTTCCAAGATGAACTTTTAACCCGTCTTTTTAATTAAAAAGAACATACTTTTTAAAATATAAATAAATTACAATAATTATAAAAGTTATTTTCTTTTTTAAATAGTTGTCTATTTTGCATGTATTATTTATTCAACAGTTACCTCCCTTAGCCGGATATTTTTCTTATAGAGTTTCCCCTGACTCGACACCGGTAACTTGACCGGTGTTGTGTTCCCAGATTGTGGGCAGCATCCTTTCTTGCCGCACATGTCTTTGTATTTCATCTTCTGTTTTCCTTCACCGTTTTAAGCCATCTCCGGTAAGAAATATTATATATCTCCTTTTTAAAGACACTTTTTAATAGTTTTAACGTTATTTTTTTTAAATATTATTCCATCTTAACTACGAACTTTGTTTATTTTCTTTACCCACATGTCCGATCCCCTTACTTCTAGTTGTGTTGTTCATTTCCTTACGCATACGACTCCCCGTTCAGTCTTTTACAACTTTTCGATTCTTATCTTTTCTCTTTGTGTTATCAACAATGTTTTTTGTTTGTTTTATTTGTGTGTGTGTGTGTGTGTGTGTGTGTGTGTGTGTGTTTTTCCTTTCATTTTTTTTACAATATCTGCTCTCAATATGCGTGTGTTAATTAAAAGGGGTAAAAATAAAAACAAATCTAATTACTAAGGGAGATAATTACTTCCGGTGTTATTTTCCGGTGTTATTTCTATTTTTTTTATTTTATGTCAGTGAATTAGTGACTCCACGGTCAGTTTCTACAAATAGGGTCAGAATTAAAAAAAAAAAATCAATATACATTTTGTAAATTCATCTTAGTTTATTTTTAATCAGTTCATATGTCTGTTACGTTTGTACAGTGGTAACGTCACCAGCTTTGAATGTTACAGTTTTGCTTTTGGTTTCGATTCTAGCTGATGACACCCAAATACGTTTTTCATTACTTTTGACATCACGACTCTATAATCGTATATACGAAATCTGTACAAATTTAAAATATCATATTTTAGCAGTGGCGGCTCGTGCCTAAGATTAGTGGGGGTGCTGTTTAAAAAAAATATGTATTGTTTTAATATTGTGTAAAAATAAAACAAACATAAAAAATATAATTTATACGTATGCACACGTATAAAAATACAATAACTTAAAGGAATCCTAAATAAATGTAAATATTTTAACTATTTTACTTATTACATTCATTTGAACTTCATTCTTCTTTCATTTGTGAAAAAGATTGATAATTTTCTCCTTAACTTCTGAATGACTGCTGAAGAACTTTTTTTATCAATTGAAAGCGCTGCAAGTTCATTTAGTCTTTCGCAACCCATGATGTTGCTTAGAAAAGTTTTTATTCTTTTCAGAGTTGAAAAACAACGTTCTACTTCTGATGTAGTCATGGGATTGTCAAGATAATTTTTATGAGTGTTGTGATTTCACTAAGAACATCGTTTAAATTGTTTTCCAAAATAAATTTCAGATCAATTACTTTGCAATATTCATGGATATCTGACCTGCTATAAAATATTTCTAGCTCAGTTTCAAACTTTTCTTTGTCAATCATGGGATATGCTTCAGTTGTCAAGGATATCTCTTCTGTAGGTAGGTTTTTTTTCTTAAAACTAGCAAAGCTTATCTTGTAAAACAATTTAGCAAATATTAAATGTTTAATTGAGGAATATCTGTCCGTTATATCAACAGATATATAGTCACACATTTCTTTAGCTTCGCCCTTGAGTGTTTGTGAAGGATTTTCACAGTATTTGGTGTTTCTTATCTCTAAAATAACAGTTTTGAAATTTGTTATGTATTCATTGACTTTATATATGCTAATTTCCAGAGAAATAATTTCAACATGAGGCATAATTTTATGAAATAGCTCTCACCAAAATATGAAATTTTCATCGTTCAATATTTCAGAATTCCTGTCGCTTCTGCAACGGTCTCATCTACATATGATGTTGACTGAATTTCACTGACAGTTTTTTATGCTTGAACATTTTCATGAATTCTATTTATGTATGTTAAAGTTCTACCTTGTGGCGGATACACGTAAAATGCTTACATCCAGATGCTTCCTGAAAAATGGACAGATGCTGTGGTGATCTACAAAAGAAAGTCGGAATAGCCAAAATGTTAGAAATAAATATTCTAGCATTTCGTGTAATGTTTGCTGCATTCCTCATTATTAAATTAAGTTGATGCGCATAACAGTGAGTGAAATGTGCATTACTATAAACTGCTTTTATTTTCGCCTGAGCACCAGCTTTTTTGCCTTTCATGACATTTGTATCATCAAATGTCTGAGCTATAAGTTTTTCGCGATTCTCTTGAAAGATTATATCTAATTGTTGTAGAATACATTTTGATATCCCATCAGCAGTTTGGTTTTCTGGAATAAAGACACATCTGCCATAACAGCTACAAAGAAAGCTTAGCTAATTTCTGCCCTTATTTCTTTTTTTTTACACAGTGATCACCACTTATCAAGGCCCGGAAGCCACTCAGGGATAAGGGTTATTGCAAGTACATTACGTTAATGTGGCATTTTGTTTGTTTTTATCGTTTACTTTGTAGCATGGGGGGTGCGAATAAGACAGGAGAATACATAAAGAAAACAATAAAAACAAGTTTAAAAACAAGGTAACATAAAAAAACATTTAGGATGAGTTTTAAAAAAATACTTAACGTGTTTGCCATAATGTTCCGCCTGCCGTATTTTTGCCAACTGGTAGCTGGCATGTCGTCATGTCTTTCTAGCGCGTAAGAAGATTTCTTTTTCCAGATAACTTGGACGAGTGCCTATCTATTTATAGAATAAAAGTCGTTACGTTCAGATGTGTAAAATATTTAATTTACATTTTTTTTATTGTTAAAAAAGTTATAACTTTTTTTTTATAAAGTCCTAAGTGTATCTACTCTAATAGAGAATAATCCCCGGCATTTTTTTATCGTTAGTTTCCGGCATTTTGTTTTTTTATCGTTTACTTTGTAGCATGGGGGGTGCGAATAAGACAGGAGAATACAGACAAATACATATATAAAACAAGAAAAACAAGTTTAAAAACAAGGTAACATAAAAAAACATTTAGGATGAGTTTTAAAAAAATACTTAACGTGTTTGCCATAATGTTCCTCATTTCATCAGGGTATATTTGTAAAAGACAGTCTGAATGGTCTTGGAAACACCTTTGAAGACATTACTGGTTTCTTAGTGATTCTTTAAATCTGGATCTAATTAAAATGCAACATTTAAAAACCCTCTAAATACATTTAGATTTGCTGAAACATCTTTTTCATCATGTCCTCGTAAGGGAGTTTCAAAGTTCCCACAAAAGAAAATACAATCTATTATTTTAGATAAAATTTCACGGTTCTTCTTAACATTTATGTTATGATGATTGATTGAAAGTCTGTAGGCCTCACTGTTTTTCTTTAATATTTATGGTCCCAAAAATTGATAGGGAAACTACATTTTGAACGTGCTTCTCATGCTTTTCAGTTCTATCTTTCATTTTGCTAATAGTTCTGAAACTATCTTTTGTCCACGTTACATCACCCCCTAACAACAAATAAGGAAAGCAGAACAACGCCTTTTTTAGTTCACTGCCGCAAAGCCAACTTTTCCGTTGGTACCATTAAAACTACGAATATACACTTTGTTGTTGCTAATGCCTGGCTGAGATATTTGAATATCAGGCGTTGAATGGCTTCTTTTCTTAATTTCAACTTTATCATGGAGAGACAGCTGTGAAAACTCAATCTGTTGAAGTTCATTTACCGTCGCAGAAGTTATTTCTTGGGGATGCAAGGAGGCCATGGTTAAATTCTTTCGATATCAATTGTGTTGGGAAAGGTAAGTACTAGGCAGTCTATTAGTAGAATATGAATTAGGGTAGAAGGAATACAATGTTTACGTGATGCTCTTTTTGCAATTCAACTGAACCGGAAGTTCAAACTGAGTTGAATCATACTTTTATAACTTTTACGTCACAGATTTTTATTAACGAAAAAAGTTTTACTATTTAAAAACGGTTTTATTTATAAAAAGCTTGTTGTTAATTAAAAATAGGCGTATAACAAAATAAGCTTGTCATTAAAATTGCTTTTTTAATACAAATATCTTTAACTTTGCCATTATAAGTCGTCGTAAAAGGGGTAATACGCAAAAACATTTTAATTACAAAACACTATTTTAAATTGTGTACACTTTACAGAGTAAACAAAAAATATACAAATATATTTCTTTTAAACTTTACAGATTAAATAAAATTTTACGGGCTTTTTCCACAGGCAAACAAACGACAAACATTTTTTTAAATACATTTTATTTACAATTTTTAATAAAACAAAATCTTTGAAATTTACTTGCCTGCAAACGATGGTAAAGTTAGGAGTTTAACATTTAAAATGGTTTTATTGGATACATTTTATTTAAAATTAAAAAATGTGTGTTCATAACAAAACTTTGTAAATAAAATGTAGAATAAAAAAGTTTACATGTTTGTACTATGAGCAAACAAAAAACATTTAAAAATACATATTTTTTTTTCAAATCTTTTTACAACTTTTTATATAAAAACAAAAAAAAATTGCTATTTACTGGGCTTATTATAAAAACGGTTTTACATACTCGTTTTGTTATTGCACATTTTAATTTAAAAAACTTTGTTCAAATTGTAAAACTTCTTAGATTGTACTCGTGGGAGGTAAATTAATGCTAACGCTTATATATATATATATATATATATATATATATATAATGTGTGTGTATGTATATGTATATATATATAATGTGTGTATGTATATGTATATATATATATAATGTGTGTGTGCATGCATATATATATAATGTGTGTATATATATAATGTGTGTATGTATATATACATAATGTGTGTATATATATATAATGTGTGTATGTATATATAATGTGTGTGTATATATATAATGTGTGTATGTATATATATATATAATGTGTATATGTATAATGTGTGTGTATGTGTATATATATAATGCGTGTGCATATATATATGATGTGAGTCTGTGTGTATATATATATGTGTGGGTGTATATATACATGTGTGTGCGCGTATATATACATGTGTGCATATATAAATGTGTGTATATAAATAATTTAAAAAACTTTGTTCAAAGTGTAAAACTTCTTAGATTGTATAGATATATATATGCATGCACACACACATTATATATATGCATATATATACACACATTATATATATATATATATATATATATATATATATATAAGCGTTAGCATTACTTACCTCCCACGAGTACAATCTAAGAAGTTTTACACTTTGAACAAAGTTTTTTTAAATTATTTGTATATATATGTGTGTATATATATATGTGTGTGTATATATATATGTATGTACACATATATATGTGTATATATATATATAAGGTAAAAACATTTCTAATGTGTGTGTATATGTGTGTATATATATGTATATATATATATATGTGTATGTGTGTATATATATGTGTGTGTACATATATGTATGTGTATATATATGTATGTGTGTATATATATTTGTGTGTGTATATATATATATTTGTGTGTGCATATATATATGTGTGTATATATATGTATGTGCGTATGTATATATATATATATATGTATGTGTGTATGTATATATATATATGTATATATATATATGTGTGTATATATATATACAGTGATGATCATATTTATTGGCACGGTAAAATAAAAGTTAAATTTTGTCTAATAAATTCTAAAAAAGGAATTAAATTAAAGAAAATAACAAAGTATATTATGTATTTTAACTGGCCTTTCCGATGCAGCAATCGGATTTTAGAAAAAATAAATAACAAAGGAACAACAAACATAATTGCAAAAAACCCTTGTTCAAAATTATTGGCACGGCTTTGTTTTTCTTTTAGTATCAGTATAATATCAATCAATTTCCGGTTTACGTGCTTTCTGAACTTGTTTATAGCCATATTATGCTTGTTTAACGCTAATTCAGTGAATAATTTTTTTCAGATAATTTTTAGATAGCGATTTATTTAAACTATTATAAGTGACTAAATTATAATTTTCAATCGCCATGGTTAAAACTAAGGAACACAGCGAAGACGTCAGGAAGCTTGTTGTAACATGCCATACCAATGGGGAGGGCTATGATAAGATTTCAAAGAAGCTAAACCTTCCCAAATCCACTGTTAGAGCCATAATAAACAAGTTCAAATCGCAAGGCCACGTTATGAGTTTAGAGGGTAGAGGGAGAAAAAGGATTCTTTCCCCAAGAGATGAACGGAAAATTGTTCGACAAGTAAAACAAAACCCAAGGATCTCTGTTGGGGAGATTGTTGATGAACAGAGCACCTCTGGAGTGAATGTATCTCGACATACAGTTCGTAGAGTTTTGAAGAGAGCTGGTTTAAAAGCATGTCGTCCGAGAAAGACTCCCTTATTGAAGCCTATGCACCTGAAAGCAAGGCTAGCCTTTGCAAAACGTCATATTGATAAAGATGTTGCATTCTGGAAACGTGTTCTATGGACTGACGAAACGAAAATAGAGTTATTTGGCCATAATAAAGTGTCTTATATTTACAGAAAATCTGGCGAAGCTTTCCTGCCTAAGAACACCATACCCACAGTGAAGCACGGTGGATGCAGTTTGATGTTTTCTGGATCCTTTGCTGCCTTTGGACCAGGGCGACTTGTTAAGGTCACAGGTAGCATAAAAAAGGAAGATTATGTTAAAATATTGGATGAAAACCTGAAAGACTCTGCTAAAGAGCTCTCACTTGGTCGTCGTTGGTGGTTCATGCAAGATAATGACCCAAAGCATTCGGCTAAACTGACTAAGAAATGGCTTGAGGACAATCATATTAATTTTTTGGAGTGGCCATCACAAAGCCCAGACCTTAATCCAATTGAAAATTTATGGAGAACATTAAAATTGAGGGTAATGCAAAGGAAGCCTAAGAATCTTATTCAATTGGAGGATTATTGTCAGGAAGAGTGGGCTAAAATTACTACTGAAGAGTGCAACAACTTGGTTGTAAACTATGAAAAGCGACTGAGGAAGGTAATCAAGGCCAAAGGCTATACAATTGATTATTAAATAAATCGTGCCAATAATTTTGAACAAGGGTTTTTTTGCAATTATGTTTGTTGTTCCTTTGTTATTTATTTTTTCTAAAATCCGATTGCTGCATCGAAAAGGCCAGTTAAAAATACATAATATACTTTGTTATTTTCTTTAATTTAATTCCTTTTTTAGAATTTATTAGACAAAATTTAACTTTTATTTTACCGTGCCAATAAATATGATCATCACTGTATGTGTATATATATATGTATGTACACATATATATGTGTATATATATATATATAAGGTAAAAACATTTCTAACTAAAATGTATTTTAAAAATAATATAGAAAAAAATGTAAATATTTTTTTATTCTGTAAAGTTTAACTACTACAAAATGAATAGATTTCAAACTACTTAAAAACACACACAAAATAAGCCATATAGGTAAAAAAAAATAACATTAGTCGCGTTGGTAGCTTCAAGGCTAAAAGCCCGAACACTTTTAATTAAAAAAAAAGTTTGGCATATTGTAAATTTTTGTCCGCTTAAATCGCATTTAAAAGTGGGGGGATTTCTTAAGGTGGAGATTGTATTTACAAGAACACGTTACACTTTTTAATAATAATAAAAAGAAAACATTTGTAAACAAGCCTCTTAAAAAACATACGCGAAAACGCACAAACACCGCATTTCACGAGCGTTTGGAACTGCGAAACGTACAGTTCCAAATTGGCTCATATCGGCCATCTAGATCGGGCATCATGCGCACAAGCGAACTTCACTAAGAATGTGTAACTGTGAATTTCGCAGCTCCAGGCAAAGTATATTTGTTAAAAGTGTTCTTAAGAACTGCCATAGGAAAGGAAGGAAATGTATAGTGCGGCTGCGCTGCCAAATAAGTCACTCTGGCGGTTCTTAAGAACACTTTTAACAAATATAATTTCTACTTGCTTTTTTTTATGGCATATCAAAGTTCGAAACACTGCTCTGGTGTTTTCGTTCGAAGGTAGCAACACCGCTCTGGTGTAAAGCAGAGGCCGCAAAACTACTCTGTCGTAATTCAAAAGGCCTAACACCGCTCTGGTGCCTTCTTTTTCTTCTGTCAGTCTGTTGTGTGTTTTTTCCTTCTCCTTTTTATCGAATATCGCGAGACAGCCAGAAGTAATAGTACCAGATTCACCGAGAGAGGGGGAGAAAAGAAGGAGAGAAAGAAAATACACCAATAAGAGGGGGGAAAGGAAGGGGAGGTAAATAAAGAAAAATTTAAATAAAATTTCTACATGAAAGCTATTTTAGTAAATTTTTACTTACTTTCGACTTAAACAATCACCTTTAACATGAAGATTTCTATAGGTTTTTTGATATGCTGAAAACGAATATCCCATTAAACTTTGTTGCAAACAAGTCGTTTTTCGAATATTTCACAATGTAAAGAATTGGCCACTACAGAAAATATAAAGAATTTACACTGCTGAATCACAAAACTACTTTGTGTAAATATGCATATGCTTGCACACACAGAAATGCTCACCACTGATAACATAAGGAATGGCACATATCTGTATACAGATTTTTCTATTTTTTCTGTTCTTTAATGTCCTCGGGCTTTATTAAAAGATGAAATTAGAAAAAAAATTTTTTAACGCAACTCATTAGGTGGCCGTAAAATGGGTGCTCATTTTACGTTAAATTTATAATGAAAAGTGATACGCCACTTTTTAAAAAAGTACATTTTTCATATCATAAAAGCTATTTCTCTGCGCCACTGGTAGAGCATATATTCGTTTTTAGAACCCCTGAAAACTTATAAAAGTGGTAATCGTGAAAGTTTTTTTTTTGGGGGGGGGCGTAAAGATTTTAGACATTTACCAGAACAATTTCTTTATAGTTTACAATTAAAAAAATAATGAATTTTAAATGATTTTCGCTGGTTTATAGTAAAAAAAATGCTTGACGCATGCAGGAAAATGATACGCTCCTGTGTACTTGTCATTAATTTAAATGATATGAACAAATCACAATATGTTTTTTTTTCATTTTGATTGTGATATGACCCTTTAATTTAAATTCTATTTTGAAAAGTGAAGATTACAAAATTAAATTATTTTGTATCTTGGGGATATCAACTTTGATAGATTAAAAGGAATTTATTGTAAATGGGGCTTTCATAAGTAGATGTTCTGGATTTTTGAATGGAAAATCGTAACTTACTTGACTAGCATGTGTGTGTGCTTCAAAGGTTTGGTCATGTGACAAAAAAGAAAGGAAAGAAAGAAAGCCTAAGATGGTTGAGGGTCATTTGTGCAATGCAGTCAGTTTCTAAACAGAAACGCACTAAAAAGGGCATCATTTCTCAGATTGGCATGAGAAGAAGCTGATCATTTTCTGACATATGCAAAATCATCAAAATGGTTTCTGTCCCCCCACCAAAAAAGATTCTCCTCAAATCATGATAAACTAACAAAAATTCTTTCACTTCCCTCCCATTTTCCACAGCTAACTTTATGCTTATCTTATGTTAAACGACTTTCTTCAAAAGGGAAGAACAAGAGAAAGAAGAGAAAAATAAGAATATGCAATCAAAAATGCAAATTGAAACATTCTCTTGCAGTAGGTCAATCATTATGAAATTCAGTTACTCACTGAATGTCATGGAAGCTGCATGATAAATCTTTGTGTTGAGGTTATGGTTCGAGTCTAAGGGGATATGAAACGTGTTTATGTTATTGTTGGAGTTTAAGAGTATATGAAACGTGTTAAGGTTATGGTTGGAGTCTAAGGGTATATGAAACGTGTTAAGGTTATGGTTGGAGTCTAAGGGTATATGAAACGTGTTAAGGTTATGGTTGGAGTCTAAGGGTATATGAAACGTGTTAAGGTATCTGAAACGTGTTAAGCTTATGGATGGAGTCTAAAGGTATATGCAACATGTTAAGATTATGATTAGAGTCTAAAAGTATATGAAACGTGTTCAGGTTATAGTTGGAGTCTAAGAGTATATGAAACGTGTTAAGGTTATGATTGGAGTCTAAGAGTATGTGAAACGTGTTAAGGTTATGGTTTGAGTAAAAGGGTACATGAAACGTGTTAAGGTTATGTTGGAGTCTAAGAGTATATGAAATGTGTTAAGATTATGGTTGGAGTCTAAGGTTATATGAAATGTGCCAAGGTTATGGTTGGACTCTAAGGGTATATGAAACGTATTAAGGTTATGGTTGGAGTCTAAGGGTATATGAAATGTGTAAAGGTTATATTTGGAGTCTAAGGGTATATAAAATTTTTTACTGTTATGGTTGGAGTCTAAGGGTATATGAAACATGTTTATGTTATGGTAGGAGTTTAAGAGTATATGAAACGTGTAAAGGTTATTGTTGGAGGCTAAGGGTATATGCAACATGTTAAGAGTGTTGTTAGAATCTAAGAGTATATGAAACGTGTTAAGGTTACGGTTAGAATCTAAGATTATGTGAAACGTGTTAAGGTTTTGGTTGGAGTCTAAGGGTATATGAAACGTGTTAAGGTTATGGTTGGAGTCTAAGAGTATATTAAATGTGTTAAGGTTATGGTTGGAGTCTAAGGGTATATGAAACGTGTTCAGTTTATTGTTGGAGTCTAAGGGTATATGAAACGTGTTACGGTTATGGTTGGAGTCTAATGGTATATGAAACATATTAAGGTTATGGTTGGAGTCCAAGGGTATATGAAACGTGTTAAGGTTATGGTGTGAGTCTAATGGTATATGAAACATGTTAAGGTTATGGTTGGTGTCCAAGGGTATATGAAACGTGTTAAGGTTATGGTTGGTGTCTAAGGGTATATGAAACGTGTTAAGGTTATGGTTGGAGTCTAAGGGTATATGAAACATGATAAGGTTATGATTGGAGTCCAAGGGTATATGAAACGTGTTAAGGTTATGGTTGGAGTCTTAGGGTATATGAAACGCGTTAAGGTTATGGTTGGAGTCTAAGGGTATATGAAATGTTTTACGGTTATATTTGGAGTCTAAGGGTATATGAACCGTGTTAAGGTTATGGTTGGAGTCTAAGGGTACATTAAATGTGTTACGGTTAAAGTTGGAGTCTAAGGGTATATGAAACGTGTTAAGGTTATGGTTGGACTTAAAGGGTATATGAAACGTGTTAAGGTTATGGGTGGAGTCTAATGGTATATGAAACGTGTTACGGTTATGGTTGGAGTCTAAGGGTATATGAAATGTGTTACGGTTATGGGTGGAGTCTAAGGATATATGTAACCTGTTAAGGTTATGGTTGGAGTCTAAGGGTATATGAAACTTGTTATGGTTATGGTTAGAGTCTAAGGGTATATGAAACTTGTTAAGGTTATGGTTGGAGTCTAATGGTATATGAAACGTGTTAGCAGAGGCTCATGTTGTTTACTTTCATATTTCACCTCTCTTAGCCATCACAAAAATTATGTGATTAAAAACAAGAAAATGTTTTAAGATTGTTCTAATTAAAATACATGACTGCTTTTACAAAACTTTAAAATTGACATCCACTGTGGGTATTGCTGGTCCGAGAGTGATATGATCACTGTTACAATGGCCAATATTCTATAATATATTCTATTGATATTCTTACCCCACACAGATTAGCTCGTATGGATGAGAAAGGCTTGATTGTCGGCTCTTGCAGGATCTGAGTGTCAATATATCCAGAAACATATTTTACTCCAGTTGAGGAACTTGATTTATGTTAAGCTTTATTTTTTTTTTACAAAAATTAAGTTAAACAAGAATGATGGAATACAGAAGAGATTTATTCAGTTTGATATTCATTCAAAATGACTGAGTAGTGTGCTAGAGCGAAACAATAAACCCTTAATTATCATTTTCATACATTTCTACCATTGATCATAATAATGTTTTATTTTTATCATAATCGATGACACTATGACACTCGAGGTAATAGTAAAATCTATAATTTTTTTACTTATTTTTAACACTTTGCATACTTTGTCCGCAGTCATCTTCCAACCTATCCTGCATGTAACGAACCATGAAAAGAATATTCTTTTAAAAACAGAATAAAGACTAAAATAAAGCTAAACTATTCCCTCTCACTTGTTCCTCTTCACCACTTCCAAACTCTGAACATACTTTAGAACTTTCTGAACAAATCCTAATTTTGTCTTTGACATCTGCATGTGATGCAAATGGGGGATAACTCACAACAAGTTTAGGCATTATCTTATGTGGCATGACTCCTCTCCATCAATGGTAAGCTAGACTCCTCATCCGGCCTTTTGCATTGATGTTGACTCCTCCATATTGGAATATCAGCTTTCCCATTCCTTGATTGACGGATCTTTCATATGAGACTCGGGTGTTTTTTCTCCAATCTTAAAATCTATGAACTTAGTTCTCTCATTCGAAATCAATATCAGTTTATCCTAGCTTGCAAAATGTCTCTTACCAATGTAAAAGATCGCCGCATCTCTTGTAGAGCGATCTCACATCACCCTAGTATTCTTTACAAAGCATTAATATATTACGTAATGGCAAGGTCATGTATCAATTGGAGAACATGGTGATAAATTCGTCGTTTCACTCACATTGAATCTGATAACCGCCAACATTTCGTTAATGTATATATACCATGACTGTTCATTGTTCCCAGCTTTTCACTAAAACGTTCTACTTTGCCGTTACTTTGGGTGTGATAAAATGAAATGTTCACATGATGTACGTTGAGGTCATACAATGCCTTCTTCATCAATTTGTTAACATTTTTAAACCCATTGTCTGTTAACAACTGGAGTTATTCAACTTATTTGTAGAATAATCAATTCAATAACACAACAACAACAATAATAATAATGATAGCAGCAACACTTACCAAGGGTCCAGCTTATGCACAAGACTGACACCAGATTGAGCTGGACTGAGGGCTTGTATTTATGTACAAGCATATCGAATCAGGTGATTCAGCCAATCATTATCCGAAATTTTCTGAATTGTTGAGGGGTCATTTCGAGATGAAGTTGGGGAGGCCTGGCATCTGGTGCCTTAGCATAGGTGGTCTGGGTGATGGGCTCCTTGGCTTGTCGATGAATAGACTGGCCCATGTGTGCACAATGGAATCTCCCATTGTGCCATAAATAGTTCTCCTCTTTCATGAGAGGTAACTTTAGTCTTTGCCAAGTTATCCACAACTTGAACGCTGACTGAAAGTCCACTACACAATCCAATATGGCGCTACGAACAGGATTCGAGACAGAAGATTCGGAAGACTATTTCCTCAAAGCAGGCATTGCTGCCGATTCCGCCAAGAGCTACGCTGCAACTTTTGTGAAGGAAAAACTGAGGAAAAAAAACCTTCAAGTAACGGATCGAGCCATGCTAAGAGAATTGGGAATCACAACAATGGGAGAAGCTCTGTCTATCCTTCGACAAGTCAAGGAGCCCGCTACCCAGACCACCTATGCTAAGGCACCAGCTGCCAGGCCTCCCCAACTTCATCTTGAAATGACCCCTCAACAATTCAGAAAATTTCGGATTGATTGGGAAGTATTCACCAGAATAACGGACATGCAAACTTCTCAGGCCAATATCCAGTTATACAGTTGTGCTGATGAATCCGTCCAAAACGCAATCATAAATACGTACCCTAAGTTCTTCACCACCAACCCAGACAAGCTGCTAGAGATGACAGAAGCATTGGTAACTCAAAAATAAAATCCCATGGTCCATCGGATGACATTTGCATCTATATCACAGCATGAAGATCAACCCATCCAACAATACGTTGTTCGTCTTAGGTCCATGGCCATAGACTGTAATTTCTCATGCCCCAACTGCGATCATGACCTGTCTGACATTTACATCAAGGACCAATTTATCAGAGGGATATTGAATGATACGCTTCAGACCGATCTACTGGCAAAAGCCGGGTTGCTAAGTACTCTCAACCAAAATATTTGTCATGCTGAGGCAGTTGAGTCTGCACTATGGGACCAAACCGCAATGACTGATACCTCAGACATAGCAACAGTCCGGATGTCAATATATCGCAGGCAAAAAAAAACAGTGCTGTATGGACTAGTAGAGGCAATATTCGCACTAGCTCTACGGCTACTCACAACGATAACATTGCTGATAAAGAACCCCGTCAAACCTGCATAGGTTGTGGTAGTCACCAACACGGTACTCCAAGGACAAGTGCCCGCCATTTAACATGTCCGGCATGGAATCAAATGTGCAACACTTGTGGGAAACTTAACCATTTCTCAGCAGTGTGCCGGACAAATAATTTTCGCCCGGCAGTGATAAAAAGTTTTGAAGACCAAGAAGCTCCCATGAATACACTCATGGCCCATATCACATTTGATCAAATGTGGGGCACCATTATGACTACAGAAAGTGATCTGTTAACTGAAATAAATGCATCAGTAATCCCATTCTCACCAAAACCAGATACCAGACAAGCTGTCAGTATCCCTAGGAGTCGTAGTACAACGCTAAAGGTTTTTCCCGACAGTGATGCCGCAATTTTTCTTGAGGGACCAAAGAATTTAATCAAAATGGGCCTCACAGAGATTAATCTTGTCCAATCAAGAAAGATCATACGAACAGTTGGAGGTTTCACACTCATGTGCCAGGGTTGGCTACCAGTTGAGTTTGTGGTCACAGGGAAAACTAAACAAGCCCTCTACATATGCAAGGGCATACAACGGCTTTATCTCAGCACAGCAGCCTGCATCGATGTGGGAATATTGCACAAACATTTTCCAAACCCTTTAGCAGACGAACATGAAGAGGTAGACACCGAGTCTAAAAAGCATGTAGATCAATTGCCAAATCGCCCCAAAAACCTCCCTTTTCCCGCAACAGAAATAAATATACCCACAACCTTCCACCGTTACAAGCTGGTGACACCGAAGCCATCCAAAATCCAGTCAATCGCAGATGGAACACAACGGGCAAAATCATCAGTTCCCTACGAGATTGACAATACCGAATCGGGGTTAACAGATCCGGAAGGATCACACTTAGGAACCGCCGTTTCCTCAGAAAATGCGAACTCAACCCTGCACCAACCCCAATACCAAGTGCAACACTAAGACCAACAATTCCCTCAAGCGATACTACATTCTTGCATCTCCCACTGTCTCCCTGTAATAGCACATACACAGCAACTAAACCCCAACAATAAACCACACATATATCCCCATGCTTTCGATCATCAAGGATCCCCCGAGCTCTTTCTAGGTTACTACCACACAACAAACTAGGCCTAAAAGAGAGATACACCTCTCACACAACCCAGCCTACTCGTGGGGGGAGAGGGGAGATGTAGAATAATCAATTCAATAACACAACAACAACAACAATAATAATAATAATAATAATAATAATAATAATAGCAGAAACACTTACCAAGGGTCCAGCTTATGCACAAGACTGACACCAGATTGAGCTGGACTGAGGGCTTGTATTTATGTACAAGCATATCCAATCAGGTGATTCAGCCAATCATAATCTGAAATTTTCTGAATTGTTGAGGGGTCATTTCGAGATGAAGTTGGGGAGGCCTGGCAGCTAGTGCCTTAGCATCTGCATGGAATCTCCCATTGTGCCATAAATAGTTCTCCTCTTTCATGAGAGGTAACTTTAGTCTTTGCCAAGTTATCCACAACTTCAACGCTGACCGAAAGTCCACTACACAATCCAATATTATTAAGGGTATAGTGTATCGTGTAATTATTAAGTGTATCATGTATGCTTCTTTTTCTATAGTCGACCATCTTGTCTGCATTTCACTAAGTTTATGGGATAAGAAGTAAATTGTTTTTTCAACTCTATGCTCCCTCTGATCCGTGTACAGTCTGTAGTCTTTCTTATGATTGGCATAGCCTAATATAACAATATCTGAGAGCTTCATTTTTAAACTGATTGTCTACTTGGGATTTCATTCTTTTGTTCATCAAGCATAATAATCTCAGTAATGTTACAAGCCACTCTACACTTAGCTTACACTTAGCTATTTGGCACATTCTCAAGGTGCTTGTTTGATATTATTTTTTATAAATAGTTGACCATTCACCCCTTAAAATATCAACTATGACAAACTAACCTCATCGTCTGTGCTATACAAAGGAATTAAACTCTTGCCTATATGAATCCAGTCAATTCTTACAATCTGTATAATGTAAACAATGTAAAAGTCTGTTTCGTACAACAGCAAGCAAAAAATATGTACTAATAACAAAATTAAAATACGTACTATTAAGAATATAAGAATATGTAATAGTAACAACATTAAAATATGTACTATTAACAATATAAATATATGTACAAATAACAATATCAAAATATGTACTAATAACAATATTAAAATACATACTATTAACAATATTAAAATATGTACTAATAACAATATCAAATTATGTGCTATTAACAATATCAAATTATGTACTAATAACAATATTAAAATATGTAATAATAACAATATAAAAAAATGTACTAATAACAATATTAAAATATGTACTATAAACAATATTGAAATATGTACTATTAACAATATCAAAATATTTACTATTAGAATATGAAAATATGTACTAATAAAAATATCAAAATCATGTGGAAAATTTAAGAGAAATTCTCAACGAAATAGTCAGGAAATATTAAAATGTGTACACATAACAATATCCAAATATGTACTGTTAACATAATTAAAATATGTACTAATAAATAACAATATTAAAATATGTACTAATAACAATATCAAAATATGTACTAATAACAATATCAAAATATGTACTATTAACAATATCAAAATATGTACTATTACCAATATCAAAATATGTACTATTAAGAATATCAAAATATGTACTAATAACAATATCAAAATATGTACTGATAACAATATTAAATATGTAATAATAACAATATCAAAATATGTACTGATAACAATATTAAATATGTAATAATAACAATATCAAAATATGTACTGATAACAATATTAAATATGTACTAATAACAATATCAAAATATGTACTGATAACAATATTAAATATGTAATAATAACAATATCAAAATATTTACTATAAACATTATCAAAATATTTACTATAAACATTATCAAAATATGTACTATTAACAATATCAAAATATGTACTAATAAGAATATTAAAATATGTACTATTAACAATATTAAAATATTTACTATTAACAATATCAAAATATATACTAATAACAATATTAAAATATGTACTATTAACAATATCAAAATATGTACTATTAACAATATTAAAATATGTACTATTAACAATATCAAAATATATACTAATAACAATATCAAAATATGTACTATTAACAATATTAAAATATGTACTAATAACAATATCAAAATATGTACTATTAACAATATCAAAATATATACTAATAACAATATCAAAATATGTACTATTAACAATATTAAAATATATACTAATAACAATATTAAAATATGTACTAATAACAATATTAAAATATGTACTATTAACAATATTAAAATATATACTATTAACAATATTAAAATATGTACTAATAACAATATTAAAATATGTACTATTAACAATATTAAAATATATACTATTAACAATATCAAAATATGTACTAATAACAATATTAAAATATGTACTAATAACAATATCAAAATATGTACTATTAACAATATCAAAATATATACTAATAACAATATCAAAATATGTACTATTAACAATATTAAAATATATACTAATAACAATATTAAAATATGTACTATTAACAATATTAAAATATGTACTATTAACAATATTAAAATATATACTAATAACAATATCAAAATATGTACTATTAACAATATCAAAATATGTACTATTAACAATATTAAAATATGTACTATTAACAATATCAAAATATATACTAATAACAATATCAAAATATGTACTATTAACAATATTAAAATATGTACTATTAACAATATTAAAATATGTACTAATAACAATATCAAAATATATACTAATAACAATATCAAAATATGTACTATTAACAATATCAAAATATGTACTAATAACAATATTAAAATATGTACTATTTACAATATCAAAATATGTACTAATAACAATATCAAAATATGTACTAATAACAATATCAAAATATGTACTTGTAAGAATATTAAAATATGTACTATTAAGAATATTAAAATATGTACTATTAACAATATTTAAAATATGTACTAATAACAATATCAAAATATGTACTTGTAAGAATATTAAAATATGTACTATTAAGAATATTAAAATATGTACTATTAACAATATTAAAAATATGTACTAATAACAATATCAAAATATGTACTTGTAAGAATATTAAAATATGTACTATTAAGAATATTAAAATATGTACTATTAACAATATTTAAAATATGTACTATTAACAATATCAAAATATGTACTAATAACAATATTAAAATATGTACTAATAACAATATCAAAATGAGGTGGAAAATTAAAGAGAAACTCTCCACCACAAAGTCAGGAAAGTATTCAAGAGTGAATCTCCAGAAATGTCTTGTGGGTGTACAGCCGCTTATGTAAAAATCATGACTCAGAAATTCCATGTAAATGTGGAAAGCTGTAATATGTGGAGAGATTAAGAATCAGTTATGGGACAGTATATATTAATAGAAAAGGGATACGAGTGACCCTTATAGGATGAAGTAAATAATTATAGATTGAGAATAACAGTGAAAAGTAAGATGTCTTAAGGAAACAAATAAGCTTTAAACAAGATTACAATACCCGCTTTTAGGCAGCAATGCATCTCTAATCGTAATTGTTGTCGTTCCAGGTTAGATAACAAAATCTAGTCAATATTCCTCGATTTCCTCTTTATGACCGTGAGGAGCTAACTAATCACCAACTTTTCTGGTATATCAAATCAAGAAATTGGCCACAGATTGAAATGTAATTAGATAACTGGCAGTGTCTGTGATGTCCCTAAATTTGGTCATCCTAGAGTTACTTCTTACACGGAAAACAATGCTGTAGATAGCAACGTCAGAAACAGGTTTGAAACGGCTTCATAAATCCAACAACAGTGTAATCTTGTTAAAAAGTGTTTTCTTTCTAAAGTTAAGAACAGATTGAAGGATTTTTTTTCGTGAGACACTGTTGCAAGATGCAAGCCAATGATTACTGTAACGAACAGAAAGTGCCGTCTGGATTCCATCGATGCATTGAAGATCATGACTTTTCATATTGGTCCAAAGTGATTTTTAGCAATGAAGGAAAATCTAATAGGCAAGGCACTGATTCCAGGCATTACGTCAGTCGAAGAGAGGATAAGGTAATCCTAGCTGCACAGTTTCAATGTTACAAGGTGGTTGAGGTTCAGTATTAATGTGGCGTATTATTAATGCCTATAGTTCGCTTGCAAGCTCGAATTAATTCGACCAAGTACATTAATATATTGATTGAGTACTTTGTAACCTACTTTGGCTGAAATTTCTAAGGATAATCTCATCGTTATGTAGGATAAGAGGTTACTTGTAGGGCATGATATTCCATTTTTGAATTGGCCTGCACAATCTCCAGACCTCAATCCTATCAAAAACATATGACATTACATCAAGCTACACAATATTAAAATTTTAAATCAGGAAAAATTTTGAACAAAAATGAAAGAGAAGTGCAATGCTTTCTCACCAGAGTTTCTGTTGAAGACTAATGCAAGGAATGCCGAAAAGATTGCACGCTGTCAAATTGCAGAAGGGCTATACTACTAAATATTCATTGTGTTCAAGTTGTACTTTTGTTACACTAATGTTCTAAATTTATGATAAAATACAATTCTTGCCGAGTTTCTTGATGTGAACATTAGGATACTTTCAATTTAGCTTCAATTTGCAGCTTGTGATAAAAATGATGAGTGCGGACTTTTTTGTGTTTTTACTATATATATATGTATATAATTATATATATATAATTATATATATATATGTGTGTGTGTGTGTGTGTGTGTAGTGCTAACATCCAGAAACAAAAATGTTCATTCATTTCCTACTAGGATTGTCTGCCAGGCCCGTAGTACTATGGTTAGAGTACTTGGTTAAAATCAGTTGTAACTTACATACATCTGAATGTTTCAGTTTTACTTTTCAGTGAGATTTAAAATAGATTATTTTTAAGGTTTTTAAGCCAGTCATCAACACGAAAGCATGTTAGTCTTATGTACTAAATAAAGGGTTCTATTAAAAATTCAGTACAAATTTCTGCATTCAAGAGAAATGTTACCCAAATCGACAAAGTACACCTGAATAAGATTGGAGGAAACATATGAACGTTGTGGTAATAACACCCAAGATGACACTCAAGATGAGAACAGTATTCTGAAGAATCTAAATAATATGAATAATCAATCCTCATCTCTAAAAAATGTAAAGATTTTAAATATGTGGAAATAAAAACACATTAATTTTATTAACTAACCAGTATTGCATAAAACTCTACTCATTTTTTAATTTCATTAATAATAGATGTTTTTGATCTTTTTAATAAAAATAAATATGAGAAATTTAAGTTAACCACATGAAATATAATTTTTTAAATTTATTTTATATTTTCAGAATTTACAGTAATGAAAAGAAATTAATCAATGGATAAGGAGGACCTTTCTTTGTTGGTGATTTAAAAAAAAATTAAATAATTTTACATTTTTTCATAAAAATTTTCTAAAGTTAAAATTTACTAGCCTGCCTATGATCATAAACTACATTGTATATATATTTTGTCATCATAGGAGGAACTGGGCTTATGAAAAAGAATTTAAAAAGTACATAGCAAGCATACCCGGTGAACCAGGTGCAAGTGAAATACAAACGATTGCACTGAAAGGGACGGCTAGAATCCTGAAAAGATCTCTTGGTTAGACTCACTAAGATAGGGTAACTGTCAGACATCTGGTTGGATGTCCCATCCCCTAGAAGAAAAAGGTTAAGATAATGAAAAAAAGAGACACACTACATTCTTGTGAAGTATGTGGTTCTTCTTTTGCACAGAAGTCAACTTTGTTGCGTCATAGGCTAACACATACGGGAGAGAAACCACACTCTTGTGAAGTATGTGGTTCTTCTTTTGCACTTAAGTCAACTTTGCTGAGTCATATGAAAACACATACGGGAGACAAACCACATTCTTGTGAAGTATGTGGTCATTCTATTGCACAGAAGTCAGATTTATTGCGTCATATGAAAACACATACGGGAGACAAACCACATTCTTGTGAAGTATGTGGTTCTTCTTTTGCACAGAAGTCAACTTTGTTGCGTCATATGCTAACACATACGGGAGACAAACCACATTCTTGTGAAGTATGTGGTCATTCTATTGCACAGAAGTCAGATTTATTGCGTCATATGAAAACACATACGGGAGACAAACCACATTCCTGTAAAGTATGTGGTTCTTCTTTTGCACAGAAGTCAACTTTGTCGCATCATATGCTAACACATACGGGAGAGAAACCACATTCTTGTGAAGTATGTGGTACTTCTTTTGCACTTAAGTCAACTTTGTTGCGTCATATGCTAACACATACGGGAGACAAACCACATTCATGTGAAGTATGTGGTTCTTCTTTTGCACAGAAGTCAACTTTGTCGCATCATATGCTAACACATACAGGAGACAAACCACATTCTTGTGAAGTATGTGGTTCTTCTTTTGCACGGAAGTCAACTTTGTTGCGTCATAGGCTAACACATACAGGAGAGAAACCACATTCTTGCGAAGTATGTGGTTCTTCTTTTGCATTAAAAGCGTCTTTGTCATGTCATATGCTAACTCATACGGGTGACAAACCACATTATTGTGAAGTATGTGGTTCTTCTTTTGCACTAAAGGCAAATTTGTCATGTCATATGCTAACACATACGGCTGACAAACCACATTCTTGTGAAGTATGTGGTTCTTCATTTGCACGGAAGTCAAATTTGTTGAGGCATATGAAAACACATACAGATGAAATTGGAAATTAAAAGACGTTTCAATTATATCAGTCATCATAGGAGGAACTGGGCTTATGAAAAAGAATTTAAAAAGTACATAGCCTGCATACCCGGTGAATCAAGTGCAAGTGAAATACAAACGATTGCACTGAAAGGGACGGCTATAATCCAGAAAAGATCTCTTGGTTGGACTCAATAGGGGTAAATGTCAGACATCTGGTTGGATGTCCCATCCCCTAGAAGAAAAAGTTTAAGAAAAATGAAAAAAAAGGAGACAAACCACATTCCAATGTAGTATGTAATTCTTCTTTTGAAGTGGAGTCAAATTTATAGTGCGGATACTAAAACGATCACTCATGGAAATATTTGGAGCTAGTTTCCCTGCCTCGTATCCAGCATTTCAAAGAAAGAAAATAAAAAAGAGAAAACCAACATTTTTGTGAAGTATGTTGTTCTACTTTTTCATGGAAATCAAATTTGTTTCATAATATGAAAACACATGAGGAGAAAATGACAAAATATCAAGGACTTTTGTATGACATAAAAATGAAACTGGAATCTTACAAATGCATCAATCATACAAGTTATTATAGAAACTGGGTTAATGCAAGTGAATTTCAAAAACTATCTGGCAAATATACCTGGTGAACCAAGAGCAAGAGAAATACAAACAGGTAAAGGGACAGAATCTTAAAAAGATTTCTCGGTTAGAGTAACTAAACCAATGGAAGAATGTTTTGCATCCGGTAGAATGTTCCATCCCCAGCAAAAACAAAGTGATAAAATTATGGCAAAAGAGAGAGAGAGAAAGAGACAAGCCACATTCTTCCTTTGCACAGAAGTCACATCTGTTGAGGCATATAACAACAACTTGACTGCCTACTAGACACTATTCTTGAGTGTCTAAGGTCTCTCTGTACAGCGGTTTGCCAAAACAACCTGGTCTGAGGATACTTTCCCTAGAAATAAATGCCGACCAAATATTCAAAATCACATAGTATTCACTGGCCAAATAAGATCTTCTCCCTATGGCTAACCCAAAATAGCTTTTACGATGAATGCTGAACCTTCGCCAAGTGATGTTACCTCAAGTAATAGCACAAAGCTGGATACTCCACCAGACTAGACAAATTCTTGTCCTGGAATCCAGAAAGACCAAGAGACCAAAATTGAAGTATACTACAATGTATGAAAATTGTAAATTGGAGAGAGGTGATTTATGTTCTCAATTTCTTTACTAATCCAGTGTTTGAGAGATAAGGAAGTTTAATATTACATTCGAATATCTATCTCATATAGAGTTCAAGTGTTAGCCCCAGGTGGTGAGCCCCTTGATGTCTGAGAACTTTGACTGAAATAAAATAAGAGAAAAAAGAGAAAAAATCTTGTGAAGAATGTGGTTATTTTTTTGGCACTAAAGGCAACTATGCTAACACATATGAGAGATTTGTCACGTCATGTGAAAACAAATACAAGAAACAGTATCTGATGATCTTCAAATATCGATACCTCAACATTCTATTCCAGCTTCATGAAACAAGAACCAGCAGAACAACCTCTATCACGCAAGTGGCCAACCATTTTAATCAAGACTGTTTTACAAATATGACAGAATTAGAAAACAAGTTTGCTACAGAAATCACTTAAAAGATTTATTAAAAATACTCCAGAAGTTCCATTACAGAATATTGGAAAAAAGACCCAAGCAATATTTTGACGAGTATTTTTTGGATTCATTCATCTAGGATTTTATAAGTTTGAAATACACAGAAATAGTGAGGGTTAACCGTTTGACATCGAGTTGTCAGGTTCTTCTGGAGGATGGCTACTATGAAATAAAATAGAATGTGTAAATATATCCACATGACGATCTATAACATGTTGAATATTGAATGCTGCAGCAAGTCATGGGAGCAGCAGTTGGACATGTTATAGACCATCCGCTCTGACTCTCTACAATTCCTAAAACTACATGCCTTGAAACGAGCTGTTAAACCTGACATAATTATATGAGATAATGAGTAGAAAGTCACAACCTCAGAAGATAATGTCTTTAATAATACTAGGTTAAAAAGAGTGAGAGTAAAAAATAACAAAATACCAGGTTTTATGTACGACGTGAAAAAAATTGGAATCTTTGGAAAATTTCTATTTCAGTAATTATAGGAGAAACTGAAATTAAACAAAAGAATTTTTAAAACTACCTGGCAAATATACTTGGTGAACCAAGTGCAAGAGAGAGTCAACAAATTGCTCAAAAAGAGATGTTAGAATCTTAATATGATTGTTCGGTTGAAATGTATAAAAGCTGAATGCCTAGCATCCCCTAGGATGCACCATCACCAGCTGAAACAAATCTATTAAATTAAAAAAGAGACCAACCACATTCCTTTGACGTATGTGGTTCTTTGCATAGAAGGAACATTTGTTGTGCCAGAAAAAATGCAAAAACATACGGAAGACAAAAGAACATTTAATATCTATGCATTTCATATGGAGTTAAATGTGAGCCCTATGTAGGGAGCCCATTGATTTCTGAGAACTTCAACTGATCAAAAATGAAACAACAGAGAAAAGTGTATGAAACTGGTCTAATGAAAAATCTTAAGAAATATTTACACACAATTCTTAAGACAAAAATCTTAAGAAATATTTACACACAATTAGAAAATCAAACTTTTGCAATGAAGCAATAACAGGGACAAGAACTGTCTATAAATATCTATATATTCTAAAAAAGATCACGTGTAAGTTACAGGAGAATCTCTTCAAACTAACTAAAATGTATAAGTAAACAAACAATTCACCAGGTAAATTTCTCCAAACTTCCAACTCAAAAACTACAGTTTCAAGTTCAGTTTCACACGGCTACGTATATAGCATGCCTTCTTACACGTCCATCCACAGCGAGAACTAAAATTATAAAAAATTTTAAAAGTAAAAAAACATATTCTTGTTATGTGTGTTGGTATTCTTGTGTTAAAAAATGTTATTCTCTCATGCAAAAATCTGGGAAACGAATTCGATACTTTGCTTATGTTCATAATTTCCATTTAAAAACAAAGTTTTTATTCTCGTGTAAATCTTTAAAAGCACCCAAAAGAACAAACGTAACATCTTAACAGTTTTTTACGTCTATTTTTAAATTCAATAAAACGTCTTTTTATATCGTGTATTCATGTTTAAATATCTACTTCATGTTTTACCTTTTTATCATTTTTATCAGCATACGTTTATTGTACAAGATATTTTTAATGCGATTGACGTTCAATAAGTAATGAGCCTGACCCACTTCCGCTTGTCTGAGCTAGTAAAAAATGTTGCATATGCACTTATGTCTGATTGCCCTCTATCTATCATTGATGAGAAAACTGTCGGCCATTTTGAGGCAACCTGTTTTGAAGATCAATGCTTGACTATTTGCTAAAGGGGATGATTAGTGCAGGGTCTGTGGAAACTACCTGATGGATTCATAGGTTGCTGACAACTTTCCAAAAGCAAAACCGCATTGATTACCATAGTGTACCAAATAAGTATTCACTCTAGGTATCTTAAACCGGTATCCACAATTTACATACGATAAAGCAAGTGTTGAACAACATCCGATTACTATTTACTTTTGCAGCATCTTGATATCAATAAAAATTCAACAATTATAAACTGATTAGCCATATACAGCCTCGACGTAGATAGTAAGTTGTGAGCAGTTATATTTTGTGTGACTGTTTTATATTGTTAAAATTGTGCTTCTTTTTTCATGGACCATTGCTGGATTAGTTGAGGAAGAATACATTACGAAGTGCTTATTTATTTTAAAGAAAATAAATGAAGCATTAATGAATATTGCACTTATCAGTTAACAAGTGATAATTAAATTAATTAATAGATTTTTTAAATAAAAATTGCGGAAAGCGAAATTTTATAACAAAACATGTTTATATCAACAATTTTATAAGGATATAATAGTTATTTTCAATCAGTAAGATTTCTTTATTTAAAGTCGTGTTTGATACAAAAAGCAAAGTAATCACAAAGCTTTGTAGATGTGTGTGTTAATATGTTCATAGTGTAAATAATATTCCCATGTATGTAATATATGTATGTGAGTGCATGGTATTTGTATGTGTGTTGATTTATCTTGTTTTTTTTTAATTTGTCTATAGCTGTGATATACATATTTTGTGGTATTTCAGCCCAACCAGCTTAAGAAATCTGAAAAAAAATCCGATTTTGTTTCCCAGGGCATTAGTTATATAAAATTAGTTATATATTATTAGTTATATAAAATTAGTTATATAAAATTAGTTATATATGCTTGATTTTTTTTAACTTAATGCAACAATTTAATGCTCCACAAAACTTCGTACAGTCTTTTCATAAACGCATGGTTTTTTTTTCACTTGCGTTTTTACCTTGAAGCAATCAAGGTGTTTGTTTTAAAGTCGATTTAAATATTGTCTCACTTTGCCGTTATATTCTCTTGGTTCTTGCTAGTTTTAAAGTTTTTATTTTAAAAGAAATTGTTCTTAATCCTGTTTTCTATGTTAGTCTTAGTATGAGAATTAAGAGACGAAGACAGCCAGATATTTTTCCTGACTCGCATGGTTTTTTCTCACTTGGTGGTTTTACCTTGAAGCAATCAATGTGTTTGTTTTATAGTCGATTTAAATATTTTCCTGTCTCGCTCCCCAATTAAGACTGGGTGAAAACTTTTATCCCCTTATTTCCGTTTGCCGATACTTTCATTTCTCATGTGTTTATCTAGGGAACAAAACTTCCAATTATGCAACCTGCAGCAGCACGGCATATTTCTGTTTGTCGGTATGTTATCCTGAAATGTACGACTCTACCCCTCACAAAAATTCATACAAATTAACAAAATTGTAAAGTTTAAATATATAACATTAAGGGTGTTATTTTTCTAGTTTAAAGCAACTGTCGAAGTTTAGAAATATTTTGAATTAAACACAATGGCTGCATGAATGCGCGCAGGCACTTTGTAAACACTGTTTTTTTCATAAAAAAATATTTTTATTATGTTTTAAACGACTTTAATAGTTTATTTTGGAAGTATATTCCATAAAGAAAATAAACAACCCACTTGAAAAAGAGAAATTACGCGTTTTTTAAATATTTTATTTGCAATTTTCTGTTAAGGGCGTCAAAAATTCACCCCAAATTCTGACACACCTAGTACTGCAATTCTATGGGCTTCAAACGGTTTTTGTAGCTGCAACGGTGGTGCGTGATAGAATGCACCCACATGGAGTAAGCTTGCAGATGAGGCAACTTGTGAGCTTCAGGTTGATTGCAAATGCCCAATCTTTGAATTAAGAGAATTTCCAACACAAGAGCAGACGTGTGATGCTGACGTGGCCATTACGTAGTGAATCCGACGAAGGAGAAAAAAGAAACAAAAATAGAATAGATGCCGCTTATACGTAAGATCATTAGAAGTAAAATGCTGCAATATTGTGAATTGTGAAAGTGACCAAATTTTATAACTCAGAGAATGTATGTGGGATGTTCTTAGTTTGGTATTCTGAAGTTGTCCGAGAGGAACATTTTAAGAAATAACACACCTCACTTTCGGGATATCTACGGATTTAGTAAAGCGATTTGTACCGTTGACCGCGAAGGTGTTACGTTTTTCCATGGTTTGATTTGGAAGACTGAGGGATTCAGAGCTTGAAAGTCCATGTGAATCCGTAAATAGAATTATGAAGTAAGCAGATACCTTGGAAAATTGAACGCTGATCACGGAAACTTAAGTCTGTGAATTTTGAAGTTAACGTTCATCCTAAGTAGGCTTTCGAAGAAATCCCTGGGGTGTTTTGCTGATTTCTTTTGTTCGTTAGTTAAACCACTAGCATTTAGACGTCTTAGCCCTTGGTCACCTAGGTCTGGTCTGACCAGTGAATTCTTGCTAGATGTACCATATTTATTTATTTATTATTAATGACCTTATTTCTTACCTTCTGACAAGATTTAACTTTTAGGGATATAAATAACAAGACGAAGGGGGAGGAGAATTAAAAATAAAATCCCTTGTCTAGAATATTATATTTGGTTTATTGGAAAGAGCATAAAACGAGATTGAACCTGAAAATATAAAAATTGGACCAATAGAAAAATTTTGATAGATCTTTAAAGTGAAAAAATTGACAAAAATTAACTCGTAAAATTCAATTGATTTCATTATGTAAACAAAATGGCTGCATGAATGCGCGCAGGCACTTTGTAAACACTGTGTTTCTTTTTAAATAAAAGAATATTTTTATTATGTTTTAAACGACTTTAATAGTTTATTTTGGAAGTATAAATGCTGCAATATTGTGAATTGTGAAAGTGGCCAAATTTTATAACTCAGAGCATGTATGTGGGATGTTCTTAGTTTGGTATTCTGAAGTGGTCGGAGTGGAACATTGGGAGAAATCACACACCTTACTTTCGGGATATCTAAGGATTTAGTAAAGCGATTTGTACTGTTGACCGCGAAGGTGTTACGTTTTTCCATGGTTTGATTTGGAAGACTGAGGGATTCAGATCTTGAAAGTCCATGTGAATCCGTAAATAGAATTATGAAGTTAGCAAATACCTCGGAGAATTGAATGTTGATCAAAGAAACTTAAGTCTGTAAATTCTGAAGTTGACGGTCAACCTAAGCTGGCTTTCGTCTGACAAGATTTAACTTTAAGGGATATAAATAACAAGACGAAGGTGTACGTAAATGGTCAAACTGTTGGGGTACTTAAGGTTTGTAAAATGGCGTCGCTGCGTGTATTATTTATTTGACCACGTATTGTGTGAAGTTTTCTTTTTCTTCTGTTCGCCTGTTGTTTTTGAGTTATAGTTTTATTGTGCCGTTCGTATATATTTTTATGACTTATCTAATCCCATTGCTGCCACCCTGAAGTGGTACTTGTTAGTTGTGCGTATGAAGGATAGAGCTGAACTGTGGATCAAGTTTTAGTAGCTTTATTAAGAATGAAGTTTTCATTTGGTCCTAAGCGAGAATAGTTGAATATATCTGCGGTATTATAACACTCTGCAAAAAAGGATGCAATACCCGGAAGGAAATACTATACAACGTTATCTAAAGCAAAGTGACAACGGTTATTTTACTAAATTAATTCTATTCACATCGCTGGAATGTTGAATCTGTTTTGTAATTTCTTTAATTGAATGTGCTCTAATGAAATAGCACTTGTAAATATTCAGTGTAATAGTTTTTCCCTCAAACTTAAACCATCTCCCCATGTTGTTTTTATTCTCTGAGTGTACTGACATGCAATAGTTTTGATGTAATGTAAACAGGCATCTCACTGATAAGCTCTCCACAATATCGTGTTAGACACGATCCCAATTAGTAGCCCCTAATGCCCTAGTAAAAACGATGTCAAGATATTCATGAAGAAAATGATGTCAGGATATTAATGAAGAAAATGGTGTCAAACTATTAATGAAGAAACCTATGTCAATATATTACTAAAGAAAATGATGTCAAGATATTAATGAAGAAAATGATGTCAAGATATTAATGAAGAAAATGATGTCAATATATTAATGAAGAAAACGATTTGAAGATAATGATGAAGAAAATGATGTCAAGATATTAATGAAGAAAATGTCAAGATATTAATGAATAAAATGATGTCAAGCTATTAATGAAGAAAACGATGACAAGATATTCATGAGGAAAATGATGTCAAGTTATTCCTAAAGAAAATGATATAAAGCTATTCATGGAGAAACTGATGTCAAGATATTGATGAAGAAAATGATGTCTTGATATTCATGAAGAAAATGATTTCAAGCTATTAATGAAGAAAATTATGTCAAACTATTCATGAAGAAACTGATGTCAAGATATTAATGGAGAAAATGATGTCAAGATATTAATGAAGAAACTGATGTCAAAATATTAATGAAGAAAATGATGTCAAAATATTCATAAAGAAACTGATGTCAAGATATTAATAAAGAAAATGATGTCAAGATATTAATGAAGAAAACGATGTCAAGATATTAATGAAGAAAGCAATGTGAAGATATTAATGAAGAAAATGATGTCAAGATATTAATGAAGAAAATGATATCAAGATATTAATGAAGAAAACGATGTCAAGATATTAATGAAGAAAATGATGTCAAGATATTAATGAGGAAAACGATGTCATTAATTGATGTCATTGATATTAATGAAGAAAATGATGTCAAGATAATGAAGAAAATGATGGCAAGATATTAATTAAGAAAACGATGTCAAGATATTAATGAAGAAAACGATGTCAAGATATTAATGAAGAAAATGATGTCAAGATAATGAAGAAAATGATGGCAAGATATTAATTAAGAAAACGATGTCAAGATATTAATGAAGAAAACGATGTCAAGATATTAATGAAGAAAATGATGTCAAGATATTACTCCCATGCGTGGTTACTGCTTGAGTTAATAGTTGTGTTAATAAAAACATCATTTCTTTTGCCTTTCCAATAATTGTTTGATGTTTGATGAAGAAAATGATGTCAAGTTATTCATAAGGAAAATGATGTAAAGCTATTCATGGAGAAACTGATGTCAATCTATTGATGAAGAAACTGATGTCAAGATATTAATGAAGAAACTGATGTCAAACTATTAATGAAGAAAATGATGTCAAGAAAACCCCCCAAAATCTTGTTCATTCACCTAATAATTTACAGTTAAAAATTAAAATATTCATCTTTTCTTAAAGAAAAAAGAAAAAATTTTGCTGATGAATAATTTGCAAAAAATATTTTTTCAATCACTTTTTTTTTTTTTTTGGTTTATGAAAATTACCAAATTTTCCGGTTTGTTCATTTTGAAATTTGTGTCTATTACAACGTCCAGATTAAACCAATGATTGCTGGTCTTGCCTGATCCATGCTTGATGGGAATTTTCGAGAATTCAGGTCAAATTATGAAAGAGTACCGAATATTTCTTTCTCGAGCTTCGTTTCATACATGAGACTGAAATATGATTATATCTAACCGTTTGGACAGAGTATGCGAAGTGTTAGGATTGAGTTATGAAAAACGATTATTGGAAAGACAAAAAAAATTATTTTTTTATTAACACAACTATTAACTCAAGCAGTAACGACGCATGGGAGTAATCAAGTGTCATCTACTGATGTTAATTTACCGTCAGATGATTTTCAACATGCATTGGGTGTTCCCATATAAAGACATTAACCCTTGGGTTGGTTGTCGCCTATCGTCTTAGTGGTATAACGACATAAATGTTGTTTTACCAGGTACTTCATTCATGTGTTGAAACTAACACCCGCACTGAAAAATGGTACAGTCTGGTGACAATATTGATGAATGAGTGAGCTGACATGTCATTGTTGAAGAAATTTCATTGCTCATTGTGGGCCAACCTGGACTCCAATACCAACTATTTACCCAGTGACAATGTCAGCTACCTCAGTTATCAATAAATAACCAGACCGTACCATTTTTCAGTGGGGTGTTAGTTACATACACATGAATGAAGCACATCGTAAAACGACATTTCGTTACACTGCTAAGACAATAGGCAACATTATTGTCGTTAGACCAACCTAAAGGAATAAGTGAGATGAAGATTTCAAATGCACAAAGATTACAACTTGGTGTTGTGAATGTGGAGTCAGACTTTGTTGAAAATAATGCTTCCTGGCATACCGTTTATAATGGATGAGGACGTTTAGGGCTTAGGGACATTCTATAAGTGAAGAAAAGACAGTTTCCTAAAAGTAAAATGGGAATATTTAATTTTATTTTCGTATCTTAAAGCATTTTCAGGGTAAGTAACAGAATTCAAAACTTTTGGCCACCAAATTGACAGAACCGACCAAAGGGTTAAACAGCAAAAAAAGCTTGCATTCAGCCGACAATCAACATAGCCCATGTGTGGATCAATCCATACTAGCTAAGAATATCAATAACATATCTCATAGAATATTGGCCCATTTTAACAGTGATCATATTACTTTAGAACTGACCACCAATATCTATAATGGATGTCAATTTTAAAGTTTTGTAAAAGTACTCATGTATTTTAATTAGAACTGTCTTAATGTATTTTTTGTTTTTAATCACATAATTTTGGGGGACTGTTAAGAGAGGAGAAATATGAAAGCAATCAACATTTTCCTCCTGTAGCACGTTTCATATAGTCTTAGACTCCAACCAACACCTCATCACTAGGACCAATCATGCAACTACCAGGATTTTAAATAAGTAACCCGATTGCGAGATGCTGACCTACCGCATGGTCAGGAGAATTGTTCATTTTGGCTTCTTGATTGCATATCTTAATTGTCTCTTCTTTCTCCTGTTCTTCCTATATGGACATAGGAGAGTTTTACCTAAGCAGGAAGAGAGGAGAAGGAATTTTTGTTAGTATCATATGATTGTAGGTGAAATATGTCAGGAAATGATCAGTTTTTTTATGCTACTCTGAGAAATGAGTTCCTTTTAGCAACCAATGAAAATAAGGTGTCCTATATCCAAATAGAATCATTAGCAGTTTATCCTCTTTGACTTCAAGATGTGACAATCATTAGGAGTTTAGTTTCATATGATTGCAGGGAAAATATGTCAGGAAATGATCAGCTTTTTTTCATGCTAATCTGAGAATGACGTCAAGATTGGGAAGGGATTAAAAGTTTATTTGCTTACATACTCCCAGATGATTATCACAGGTAACATTTGAAACGTATCCAAATTTTATAACAAACACATGGCTAGGGATCTAAAAGATAGATACACAGGTTATTTTACTAATAGTTGAAAGAAAAATAAAAGAATATATAAATAACAAGAGGGATATAATGGTTCCTTACTGAATTTCTATTGTCAATACCAATCAAAATAAATAATGGATCACACTTATAAAAAAAATAAAATATCAGTTTTTACACAACTTTCAAAATACCTGGATTAAACAACTTTCCAGAAGGGTCTTACCAGCTGAAATAAATTATGAAAGAAATTAGAGATATAATACTCAGATTTTATTTAAATGCTGCATATATAATTTAACTTGCATAACGTGTCTGATGCTCATGTGAGAAAATCAGCAGCAGCTGTAGAATAGCTGACTAGTGAACATATGAGAAGCCGCCATCTTAGTACATATGCAAAGCGTGTGCACACTGATGTCACGGGAAGGAGAAGAGAAAAAGACAGAAATAAGAACACATGATGAGAGACGACAGCAATCAGACGTGTTTTGACTCTTATGCAGTGAAAAATGTGTTGCATGTTTGAAAAAGTGGAAATCCAGGTGGGGAAAATGATACACAAAAGGGACATTTCTGACAGGCATGTGCAACGCGGGAGTGATACTTTTAAACACAGTGAAGTTCGTTGTTGGAAATTACTGGAATAGTTTTTTTTGTATCCACCTAAAAAATGCTAAATCCTATTTTAATGTCCTTCCTTCGTATTTTGTTCCTGCGATGGTATCAATGTGCAGGAGCGAGGTTTTTAATCACATTTTTATTTTATTTGTAATAATTAAAACTATTCAGTTATTTTTATACAAAAGCAGTTCCTCAAGGCTATATGGAAATCATTATTTCTATAGCAAAATTACCGACACGTCACGGTTTGAGATTTTGAATATTTCGTTTGTAAGTTGTGATGATTGCAGCTAGAAGTCAACTATGACAATTAATGTCTCCAAAATACGAAATAGTTTAATTTTATGTCGCCTTTACTTTACAAAACAAAATTAAAGTGTACTATCACAATCCGGTAAGTAAATATTCGACAAGTATTATTTTTACAATGTTTGCACAATAAATAACACTCAAGATGAGAACAGTAGTCTTAAGAATCTAAGTAATACAAAGAATCATTCTTCATCTAAAAAATTCAGAATCGTAATACTATAATTGGTTTAATGTTGGAGACGCCCCTCCATGGGATTAATGGACTATCTCATGATGTCACTTCCTCCGGTAACGAGTACCGGTGCCTAGCAGAGATTGGTACGTGGCCAAGGAGGTTGTGTGCAAACGCCCAACAGTTGAGGAATGATATTGCTCAACCCGCCTTGCCTGTAATATATGTGAATACATGTTTGTTTCTAAACGTCCCGTATTCCTTTCGTTTTCTTACGATTTAACACCATAACATTTAAGAATCATGATTAGTTTTTTAATTCATTAATTTTTAAGGTTTGTTGCTTTGGTCAACGTCTAGAATCTTTCCAACCCCCCTCCTAAAAAAACTCTTTTCAATGACGACTTTTACAAGTTTTCGAGGGTGATGAAAGCATATATATGCTTCAAAATGGTGACGAGAAATAGTTTTCATGATATGAAAAATTTACTATTTCAAAATGTGAGGAATCACATTTGAATATAAATTAAACATAAAATGAGGACCAACTTTATGGCCACCTACGTAGGGGGTTACTTTTTGCCTTTGTTTTTTGGGCAAAAAGTATTTTTGGCTTTCTTTCTCTTAATAAAGCCACGAGGATATTTCCAAACAAAAATAAAGTATGATCTCTATACAGATACGTGTCATTCCTTATGTTTTCAGTGGTGACCATTTTTATGTGCAAGTGCGCACATATATTTGCCACAAACAAGTAGTTTTCCAAATAATAAGCAATGTAATTCCTTATGTTATCGGTGGTGGCCAATTCTGTATGTGCAAGTGAATACTGAATTGGCCACCACTGATAACAAACAATTGCATTGTTTAATATCCAGATACTTTCTTGTTAGTACCAAATTTAAATGCGATATTCGTTGTCAGCATATCCGAAAACTTATCGAAGTTGTAATGTTGAAGATGATTGTTAAGGTGGAAAGTAAATAACAATTTACCAAATCAGCTTTCAGACAGGCCAACAAAACAAATAAAAAATTATCACGTGGCCAGAAAGTGGGTGCTTATTTTACACTAGCACGGCTACCCATCGTTGCTCGGGACCATATAAACTATTACAAAATTGAAGTTGATTTTGAACATATCTGTTATTCTTAGGATAGAGGAATTTTTAATATCCATGTATAATTTGCTATTTCGAGCTAAAGCATTTTTACCTTTATTTAAATACATATATGAAACAATTTAACGTACTCTCGACAGGTATTGTACAACATATATGAAATAATTTCACTTCCCACCAAGGTAACCATATTTTTTAAAAAAATGAAGTCATTTTTAGATTGATCGTTATGATTTCCAAATTAATACATAAATACACTGCCTTGGTTGATGATTAGACAACTGATATTCATAAAAAAATTCTAGTGGCTCCAAGCCCTTACTGAAGCGATTATTATAAAACATTTTCAGTTGCATGACGTCTTGTCTGGAACGATTTCCATAAGACATTTCAAGAGGCTTTGTGCCTTGTCTGGAGCGATTTCAATAAATGCTTTCAAGTGGATTCATGCTCTGTTTAGAGTAATTTCAATAAAAACTTCCAAGTGCTTTCATGCCTTGACTTGAGCGATTTTTAAAAAAACATTGCAAGCAGCTTCCAGAGCAATTTCCAGTAGCTTTATGCTTTGCCTAGAGCGATTTCCATAAAAAGTCTAGAGGCTTTTTACCTTGTCTGAAGCATTTCCCATAAAACGTATCAAGTTGCTTCATGTCTTGTCAGGAGCAAATTTCACAACAAAAATTAAGTGGCTTTATGCCTTGTCTGGAGTGAATTTCATATAATATTTCAAGTGGCTTCATACTGTGTCTGGAGCAATTCTTATATAAAATTTCTAGTACCTTTATGCCTTATCTGAAGCGATTTCCATAACAAATTTTAGTGGCTTCATGTTGTGTCTTGAGCGATTCCCATCAAACATTTCAAGTGGCTCCATGCCATGTCTGGAGCGATTTTAATAAAAAAAATTTTAAGTGGCTTCATGACTTGTGTGGAGCTATTTTAATAAAAAAAACTTTTAAGTGGTTTCATGACTTGTCTGGAGCGATTTCCATAAAAAACATTTCAAGTCGCTTTATGCCTTGTCTGTAGCAATTTCCATAAAAACATATCAAGTGGTTTCATGCCTTGTCTTGATCGATTTTCATAAAACTTTCAAGTGGCTACGCTCTGCCTTCTGCCTTAGTATATATTTCCATCTACGTCATTCAATCCCAGGCCATGCCGAGCCTTCTGCTAGTATATATTTCCATTTATTTCATTCGATCACTGGCGACGCTGGGCCTTATGCTAGTATATATTTCCATCAGTCTCATTTAATATATTAGATGACGTTATTATTTCAGCATGGCCAGTATTCCGTATGTTAGTTTCTTAACTTGTTAGGTGAAAGTATAGAATAGTTTTAAAAATACCTTGTTCTCCTCGTATCAACAATGGCATTCTAAATAACATTAATACTTCAGCACAGTTCGTATTTCATGTCAAATTTTTACTTCTAATATTGTTAGGTGAAAGTATGGAATAGTTTACAAAAATACCTTCCTTTCTCCATATGACTGGCTTTCTAAAGAATAACGTTATTATTTCAGCACGTTCTGTATCCCACATGCCATATTTTCGTTTATTAAATTCTTAGGTTTAAGTACAGAATAGTTAAAAACATACGCTCACCATCTTAAGGATGCCTTTCTAAATAATAATGTTATTATTTCAGCACGGTCCGTATCCTGTATGGTATTTTTTTCATTTAATAAATTCTTAAAGGACAGTGCAGATTAGTTAAAAATATACTCTCCCCATATTAAGAATGGCTTTCTAAATAATAACGTCATTATTGCAGCGCACTCCTTATTACGTAAGTCATTTTTTATTTATTAAGTTGGTAGGTGAAAGTACATAATAGTTAAAAACATATGCTCCTCATATTAAGAATGGTTATCTAAATAATAACCGTATTATTTCAGCACGGTCCTTAATCCATATTTCAGTTTTTTTATTTATTAAATTGTAAGAATAGTTAAAGACGCACGCTTCCCATATAAGGAATGGCTTTAAATATTAAAGTTATTATTTCAAATCCATATGAAAGCATAGAATATTTAAAAGATATTTTCCCATATTAAAAATGGCTTTCTAATGTTATTACTTCAGCACGGTTCGTTTCCATATGCCAGTTTTTTATTTATTAAATTGTTAGGTGAAAGTACAGAATTATTAAAAACATGCACTCCACATATTAAGAATGTCTTTCTAAATAATAACGTTAATATTTCAGCATACTCCGTATTTCGAATGTCATTTTTTTTTATTTATAAAATTGGTAGGTGAAAGCATAGAATAGTTAAAAGACACTCTACCAATATCAAAAATGGCTTTCTAAATAATGTTATTACTTCAGCACAGTTTGTATTCAATATGTCAGGTTTTTTTATTAAATTGTTAGGTGGAAGTACAGAATAGTTTAAACATATCTCCCCCATATTAAGAATGGCTTTCTAAATAATAGCGTTATTATTGAAGCACAGTCTGCAATACGCATGTCAGTTTTTTATTTATTAAATTGTTAGGTGAACGTATAGAATAGTTAAAAACATATACATCCCATATAAAGAATGGCTTTCTTAATAATAGCATTGAGACTCAAGCATGGTTTGTATTCTGTATGAAATTTGATTGAGAAATGGATACTTATTGTTGACATGAAAACAATAATTTTCAGTTGGTGGAGAAGTTCTTCATGACTGAGACAATTATTTTAAATTGTTAGGAGAAAATAAAGGATAGTAAAAAACATACCCTACCCTCCCCAAATAAAGAATGGCTTTCTAAATAATAACATTATTACTTCAACACAGTTCGTATTCCGTATACATGTTTCTTTTTTAATAAATTGTAAGATGAAAGTACAGAATAGTTGAAAAATACCGTCCCACAACATATTAAGAATGGCTTCCTAAATAATATTATTTCAGCACAGTCCGTATTCCGTGTGTTATTTTCCATCCCCTCTGCCTTAAAATATATTTGAAATAAAATAAATATGAAATCTAAAAAAGGAGAAATATAGGTTTGTCTTTGTACTTACTATTTAAAAACCGTGAGTAAAATTTACATATTATTTCACTTTTTTAATACAACGACATAAAAAAATGAGTTGTCATCAACTAGAATCAAGTAAAAATATCTAGCGTTCCAGTTTAATATTGTTTTCTGTATTGTGTGCATGAGCGCAAATAATGTCGGCTAGTGGTTAATGTACATTTTATAAGTGTAAATTCTGCCAATGTCAACATGTTATTCATGTATGTAAACAAAGATATAACTCACTATAAACCATCCTTGGTGCATGAATATTATTTCCTGAGAATTTCAGTGTTATGTGACCAGTAGTTTAAGGGTTTACCTGTTAGATATTACACACATGTACTATTTTATTTATATAGATAAGTATGTAAGGTTTCACAGCAGCATTTCTAAGATAGGTGGTTGTAGGGATTACATGATAGTAATGTATGGTATATAAGTCATTTCCAACTGTTCTTCCGGTTAATGTTCCCAGGAATTTCTGCTACATTGAATGCTTAATTATTTTCCATATGTGTTTTCATGAGTCAACAAATTTGACAACCACATACTTCACAACAATGTGGTTTCTCTCCTGTATGTGTTTTCTTACAATTCAACAATGTTGACTTCCAAGGAAAATAAGAACCACATACTTAACAAAAATGTGGTTTGTCTCTTCTCTTTTTTTTTTCATTTTTCTTAAACTTTTTCTTCTAGGGGATGGGACATCCAACCAGATGTCTGACATTTACCCCTATTTTAGTGAGTCCAACCAAGAGATCTTTTCAGGATTCTAGCCGTCCCTTTCAGTGCAATCGTTTGTATTTCGCTTGCACTTGGTTCACCGGGTATGCTTGCTATGTACTTTTTAAAGTTCTTTTTCATAAGCCCAGTTGCTCCTATGATGACTGGTATAATTGAAACGTCTTTTAATTTCCAATTTCGTTTCATATCATACATAAGTCCTTGATACTTTGTAATCTTTTCCCTCTCAACTCTGTTAAGCCCTGTATCATTGGGTACACTGACCTCTATTACGGTCGCTTTTTTGTTTGCTCTGTCCCAAATCACTATATCTCGTTTAACAGCTGCGTTTTCAAGATATGTAGCAGTAGGGATTATGTAGTCATAGTGAATAGTGTAGTTGTCATTCCCAACTGTTCGTTCGGGTGTATGTTCCCAGGAGTTTTTACTACACTGAATGTTGAGTTTCTTACATATCTTCCAGTGAAGGTATTTGTAAACTCCGTTGTGGCGATCTGTATAATAACCGTCTCCAAGTAGGACTTTGCAACCAGAAATCAGGTGGCCCACACTCTCAACCTCAGTGCTACAGAACCTGCATTTATTATTGTTGCTTAGACCACACATCTTTTTGAAGGCGTTTGTCATGAGGCCCTGGTCTTGTGCAGCCAATATCAACCTCTCTTGGTCATAATGGAGGGATCCTCTTTTGAGCCAGTCCAGGGAACCATCCCTATCAATATATTCTTGGGATAGTTCAGTCGGTAGGTATTTTGCCCGTTTATGGTTGGTCCATTCTTCTGTTTTAACACTATGGAACTGGCTAGTGTATTTTTTCCGACTTTTCTGGGCTATGTCAGTGGCAGGCTTGTTTGGGTTCTCAGTATCATTTGTAAGGCAATCTTTTCCAAAATGAGTGGCAAGTTGTGTTATAGATGTTGTGCTACTTGCTCGATTCTGAGAATGGTATTTAATTTTCATAAGCTTGGGGTTACAGGAACTTATTATGTACTGACCTATGCTGACGATTGTAGCTCTGTGTTGATGATTGACTTCCGAGAGCCCCATACCTCCTTCTCGCCTGGGTAGGTACAAACGAGGCATGCACTGATTTCGATAAATAACTCGGTACAAGGTTAACATTTTCCTTGTCTTTGTGTCAAGCCAATTTATGTCTTTCTGAGGCCAGTCAATAATGCCAAAACTATATGTTAGTACTGGCATGGCAAGTTGGTTAATTGCCGTAATTTTGTTCTTGTTTGTGATTTCAGTTTTGCAGATTTTTCTTACCCGGTGTAAATATTATTGGCTTAGTTTCTCTCTCATCTTTGAATGCTAGATGGACTCATTTTCATCAATGCCGAGGTATTTGTATGTTTCCTGTTCATCCAGTTCTCTGATTACACTATTTTCATCGTGCTGTATATTTTCAGTAGATACCTTCTTGCCAGCTTTCAGAGTACACATAGCACACTTATCCAGTCCGAGCTTCATTTTGATGTCATTAGAAAGAGTGTGGACAATTTTCAGTAGATTATCTAAATCCTTATCCGAGCTAGCATAAAGCTTAAGATCATCCATGAAAAATAAATGGTTTATTAACTTGGAGGATTCTCTTTGGCGGCTGTAGCTTAGATTATAAGCACCTTGATAGTTCTTTAGAAGCTTACTTAGAGGATCAATTGACAGGCAAAATAGTAGAGGAGAAAAACTGTCTCCTTGGAAGATACCTTTTTTTATTCTTATATTTGGGATGGATATCCTTCCCCCGTATTGGTTTAAGGTAATGGATGTTTGCCACTCCTTCATTTGGGCAGCTAAAATTTCTCGTATGGTCGGGTGGATTTTATATAATTCAAGGCATTTTAGTATCCACGAATGGGGTACACTATCAAATGCTTTCTGATAATCTATCCATGCCATATTTAGATTTCTTTTTCTTTTCCTGCAATCTTCCAAAATGGTCTTATTAATGAGCAATTGATCTTTGGTGCCCAGGCAGTTTTTCCTACATCCTGTTTGTTCCTCCTCAAGATAATCACCGGATGAAAGATGGTCATATATGCTGTCAGCTATTAATCCAGTGAACAGCTTGTAAGTCGTGGTTAGGCAGCATATTGGGCGATATTTGCTAGGGTTTTTGGTTTCTGTGCTTTTAACTATTAAGCTTGTATCGCATTTTAATAGCCATGATGGTGTCGCTTCATAAGCTTTCAACATTCTGGTGAAACATCTGCTATAATGATCATGCAATGCTGTTAGCTGTTTTAACCAGAAGTTAGATATGTTGTCGATGCCAGGTTTCTTGTGATTTGAAGCTCGTGCCAGCTTTGATCTTATCTTATCTGGCGTTATTTCTGGCTCTGGCATTTCTCTTTTATTTTTGTTTGCATTGATAATATCCCCGATCCACTGGGCCCCTTTCGTTATGTACTTCCTCTTTTTCAAATAAGGGTCTTCAGTAATCGTCTAATTCCTGTTTACATGGGGGATCTTGGATTTTAATTTCCTCTCTTATTAGATTCCTGTAGAAAGTTCTGGGATTGTTTGCAAAAAGCTTATTCTGTGTCTTTGCATGAATCTTTGCCATGCGATGTTTAATTCTTTGGGCAATGGCTGGTATTTTGCCTTCTAGTTCCTTCACTATGCTTCTGATATTTTTACAATTTGTTTTAAATTTCGCACAGATTCTTTTGACGATGTTTCTGAGTCTACCTTCCACTGTGGGATTATTCATGAACTGCTTTAATTGGCTAAGTTCCTTTCTACAGGTGTTTATTTTTTTTATCAGCTTGGCTTTCCATTTTGGTGTTGCTTTGGTTACATTTGGTATTTTGTTTCTATTTTGGTGTTTATTCAGAGGAAGTATTTTGTTGCTAATGTACAGCCCAGCTGCATATGTGATGTTATTTAGCTGCCTGAGGTCTATTTCTTCTGGAACAAGCATTATAAGAGCAATATTGACTTTGATGATCAATGACTTAAAGAATCTTGAGGCTTGTATTTTAGGTAACCTAGGCCTTTCTTCCATGCTCATATTGTTGACTTTTTCTATTGTGTTACAGAGTTCCTCTTCTATTTCCAATTGCTCATCATCTGGTTCTGGAAGCAAAACACAAGGTGGAGGTTTTCCTGGTGAAGGAGTTATTTCACACGTTGATGGAAATGCAGATGTGTTACCTGCTTTATAGTGAGAGTGAGCTGGTGTAGAGGATTCTGTAAGCATTTGAGTTCCTGATATAGAGTGATGCACTTCTGTTGGACTTTGTGCTGTAAGGGTTATCTGTTGGGTAGCTACCGACAACTGTTGCACTGATCTAAGGTGGTGGTGTTGCAGGCTCACATTTGCGGTCTCATCAAATTTGGTGGGATACAGAATAGGTTTGTCTAGTGGGTTAGCCTGTGTGCTTATTAGGACTGTTATTTCATCTCTCATGTATTTTAGTTCTTCCTCATTAAACACTCGTTCTTTTAAAATATCATATTTTTGAGGGGTTAAATTACTCCGTGGGACATTCTTCTTCCATGGACAGAAATAGAAGAAGATTTCCCTCCAGGTTTCTGTCCTTTGCTTTTGTTTTACACATTTGCTCTTGGCATATTCAATGGCCCAAATTAAAGTCCACTTTTCATCCTTACTCCATCTGGACTTTAGTCTTTTTTCAGTCTCCTCTTCCTGAATAGGGAGGTAATCATATTCAGCATCTTTTAGGGCTTTATGCTTTATATTATTTTCGTCTTCTTCTGTTATGTATCTCGTCATTTGTGATACAAGGGATCGCAGTTTTGCAACTGTTGTCTGCTTTTTGTCTTCAGGGAGGTCAGAATTCTTGATTTTCTCTTGTAGGATCTCATTCGACGTTCTGCTCCATTTTTCAAACTTTGAATAATGGTAGCAATATAATAATACCTTCTTTTATGCAACTGTCCAGGGTTGGGTTTTTAGGCCTCTTCTGTTTCCTTTTCTTGTAGTTGCACATGATGGTTTGGGGCCAGGATCTAATTCACGATCTGTTGGCTGATCCAAGTGGACCTCTGTCATGGTAGTGCCATTATCTGAGGTAAGAGGGTTCACACCTTCAAATACCTTTTCTCGTCTGGTGTGTGAACGAGGTAAGGGACCCTTTTTATCCTGGGCGACGGCCAGCCAGTATGTATTATTTTTGGTATTCATTTTCATTTTATTTCCTCATTGTCAGCGGCTTTTGATTTAATATTCAAAGCTACCCCCTATAAATAGGGGACGCTCTGTATGGCTTGAGGATACAGCACAACAGGTTTGTCTTCCGTATGTGTTTTCATATGATTCAACAAATTTGATTTCTGTGCAAAAGAAGAGCCACATACTTCACAAGAATGTCGTTTCTCCCACATATGTGTTTTCATCTGCCACAACAAATGTGACTTCTGTGCAAAAGAAGAACCACATATTTCACAATAATGTGGTTTTTCTCTTTTTTTTATTTTTCTTAAACTTTTTCTTCTAGGGGATGGGACATCCAACCAGATGTCTGACATTCAAGTTTTAGTGAGTCCAACCAAGAGATCTTTTCAGGATTCTAGACGTCCCTTTCAGTGCAATCATTTGTATTTCGCTTGCACTTGGTTCACCGGGTATGCTTGCTATGTACTTTTTAAAGTTCTTTTTCATAAGCCCAGTTGCACCTATGATGACTGGTATAATTGAAACGTCTTTTAATTTCCAATTTCGTTTCATATCATACATAAGTCCTTGATACTTTGTAATCTTTTCCCTCTCAACTCTGTTAAGCCCTGTATCATTGGGTAAAGTTGACTTCTGTGTACAAGAATATCTACATACATCGCAAGAATATGGCTTTTCCCCATTATGTGTTCGCATATGTCTGACTAGATTTGCTTTGTGGGAAAATGAATTTCCACAAATTTTACAAGAATATGGCTTTTCTCCAGTGTGTGTTTTAATATGCGTTGCAAGATTCGATTTATTTCGCATTTGTAAGGATGGTCTTTGCTGTGTTTTTGCAGGTGTCGTTCCAAAATAGATTTAAAAGGAAAAGAAGAAGTACACACTTCACAGTAATATAATTTCTTTTTACTTTGTTTTTCCATTACTTGGTCTTGTTTGAAGCCTTTTGGGAAAATATGAATCACATTTGTTCTAAAAGATATTTCACTTATAGTCATCTAACCTACTGTCTAATTTAAGTTGCAACAAGGCAAATCAGTTTCTTCATTTTTATTATTCTTCAGTATTTCTATTGTGAAGCAATTTATTGAAATAAAATATAAGAAAAGGATATTATTCAAAATTATACAATAAAAAGTAACAAAATTATACAGATTAAATAACACAATTACTTTTTATTTTCACTTTTAAAAACAAGATTTTTACAAAAGTTTTTAATTTATTTGAAATTTTATAAAAAATATGAAATTATAAAAAATAATTTTTTTTTAATTAAAAAAAAGGTCTTTATTTATATAAATATATGTTTATAAAAGTCTAAAAATAAAATTATTAAAATCAAAATAACAAATAATTTATAGGCATGCGAGAAAAAAGCGAAGGAACTGATTTGCATTGTAAATGAGGAAATATGTTAGCTGACTATGCCCAATATTTCTATCCACTATGAATATTAAAGCCATTACAACAGTTTAAAAAAAATATTTATGTTACTTCTTTCTTTTATGTGACCAGAAATTTGGTAATGTACTTTTCAGTTTTGTGTGCCATATAAAAAAATACATAGTGAATCACAAAGAAAACGATGATCCATTCAAATCCATTAAACACGTTTTAGAATTCCATCTATATTCATACTGTGATTTGTTGATACGATCGGGATCTTTTCATTATTTAAATTTAGTAATTTTTTGACAAAATATTATTTCTTTTGAGTTTTCAGACTATAAACTTGCTGTTCTCTGATTGGATAAAAATGTTTGTTTTTCTTTCCTTTTTTTTTTTTGCTTACAGCTTAAAATACTTAAGTTTCGGGATTGAGTTATGTTTGAAAAAAAAATCGTGTATTAATTAAGATAACTATAGTCCTAATTAAAACAAACATTATTTTAATTAGCCATAATTTATAATTAACTGAACGTGTCACTTACTTAATCTCTTGCGATATTCATTATTTAAGTATTTGCACATAAGAATATTTTGTTGTAGATATTAGCCGATTAAATGAACTGTTATGATGCCGGTGGGCTTTCTGTTTGATTTTTGTGTTGTTCCACCGGTATCGGTGTACCCTTTAATCCTTTTCTCCCGTATGTGTTTTTATACGAGTCAACAAATTTGATTTCTGTGCAAAAGAACCACATATTTCACAATAATGTGGTTTCTCTCCTGTATGTGTTTTCATATGACGCAACAAATGTGACTTCCGTGCAATACCTGAAGCACATACTTCACAATAATGTGATTACTCTCCTGTATGTGTTTTCATATGAGTAAACAATGTTGATTTACGTGCAAAAGAAGAACCACATACTTCACAAGAATGTGGTTTCTCTCCCGTATGTGTTTTCATATGACTCAACAAAGTTGACTTCTGCGCAAAAGAACAACCACATACTTCACAACAATGTGGTTTCTCTCCCGTATGTGTTTTTATATGATTCAACAATGTTGATTTATGTGCAAAAGAAGAACCACATACTTCACAAGAATGTGGTTTCTCTCCCGTATGTGTGTTCATATGAGTCAAAAAACTTGACTTCCATGCAAATGAAGAACCACATACTTCACAGGAATGAGGTTTATCTCCCATATGTATTTTCATATGATTAAACAAACTTGACTTCCATGCAAAAGAAGAACCACATACTTCACAAGAATGTGGCTTCTCTCCAGTATGTGTTTTCATATGATTCAACAAAGCTGATTTATGTGCAAATGAAGAACCACATACTTCACAAGAATGTGGTTTCTCTCCCGTATGTATTTTCATATGTCTCATCAAAGTTGACTTCTGTGCAAAGAAACAACCACATACTTCACAACAATGTGGTTTCTCTCCCGTATGTGTTTTTATATGACTCAACAAAGTTGACTTCTGCGCAAAAGAAGAACCAGATACTTCACAACAATGTGGTTTCTCTCCCGTATGTGTTTTCATATGATTCAACAATGTTGATTTACGTGCAAATGAAGAACCACATATTTCACAAGAATGGTGTTTCTCTCCTGTATGTGTATTCATATGTTGCAACAAATGTGACTTCCATGCAAAAGAAGAACCACATACTTCACAAGAACGTAGTTTATCTCCCATGTTTGATTGCATTTCACAAAAAGTATATTGAGTTGAGTATATGAGAATAAGCACGCTAATAATTCTAAAAATTTATTTGAAGGAATTAAAACTGTTACATCACCAAGGAAGAAAAGGTCTTCTGATCTCTTAATGGATTTCTTTTCAGTGTTGAAAATTCTGAAAATATACAATAAATTTGAAAAAATAAAATTTTTGTGATAAAATTTAATTTTTATTAAAATATATATAGCGTCCTATGTAATTTGAAGTAGCATCCTATGTAATTTGAAATTTTATTTTCAATATCACTAAAGATTGAAACTTCAGCATTCAGGAGTATTTAACTTACAACTCATTTTTACCAAGTACTCTAACCATAGCACTTTTTTAAGGATAGATTTTAAACTCTTCTAACTTAATGTTACTAATACTACAATATAAAAGGTTGTGGAAACAAAAAGGTGCATTCCAAAAATGTTATTTAAAATCTGCAGTTTTATTAAATTAGGCTTTTTACATATGATCAAAATTATAAGACCAAGGGTTTAAATTCTTAGATTTATGCTACTTCTAATGTTTTTGTTCAGTTAGAGATTAGCAATCACTGTGTAAATGTGTTAACATGCCTAAACCAAGAAAACTCACTGAAGTTGACTGCCCTCGAATTCTAGGATTCCATAAGCAAAGTTTGTCACAGCGAGTGATAGCAGTTAAGGTATATCGCAGTGCAACTGTTATTGTCAACTTTCTAAAGAACATTGAGAATTATGGAAAAGCAAAATCCTTTGGTAGGCCCCCAAAATTTCTCCTGCATTGAGTAGGAAAATCAGACAGGTTGTTATGAATGACAGAGGACTTTCTTCTAGTCAAATTAAGTCGGTTACAGATGCTGATTACAGTCCAATCAGACGACACTTACAAAAAAAGCCATGGTAAATAAAAAGTGTAAACAAATTCCTCTATTGCTTCCACGTCACAAAGTGGAACACTTAAGATTTGGTTGTGAATACCAAATCTGGGACGTTGAGAAGTGGAAGACAGTCTTGTTTTCTAATGAGAAAAATTCAATTTAGATGGTCCTTATGAGTTACAGCGATATTGACATGACAAAAGCATGTCCTTTGAAATTTTTTCCACACCTCATAGTGGTAGAGGGTCCATAATGGTAGGAGGTGCCTTTTCTTACAGATGGTAAGATGGAACTCCAGATGGTGCAGGGTCGTCAGACAACAGCTGGTTATATTAGCGTGCTACAAAAAGCATCTTTGATAATGGAGGGACATCGTTTGTGTGGGAATGGATGGTTATTCCAAGAGGTTGATGCTGCAGTCCACAATGCAAGACAGACCTTGAGCTTTCTACAAGAAAATGGAGTCAATCTCTTGGGACATCCTTCATGCTCACCAGACTTGAACCCAATTGAAAATGTTTAAGGATGGATGAAAAAAGAGGTTTATTGAAACGGCAAACAATATTCAAGAAAAATGAACTTCATGAAGCCATCTTCAGAAACTGGAGCAGGATCCCTCGCACCTTAATGGAAATCCTTATTTTTAACATGCCCCCCAAAATTTCTGAAGTCATCAAAAGCAGTGGAGGTAGAACTCATTATTGGGCAGGAGCTGCTAGAAAGGACTTGTCCTGCCTTGATAGAGTTCGAAATAGACTTCGTAGCCTCGTAGGAGATGTCCTTTTCTCCTCCTTGCAACCTCTATCTCACAGAAGAGATGTTGCGAGTTTGTCTCTGATGTATCGTTATTTTCATGGAAAGTGTTCAACTGAGCTTCAATCTATGGTCCCCCCTCGCCAAACTTTCACAAGAAACACTCGTCTAGCTGTAAACACTATCAATAATTTACCCCACTCTTTATCTGTGCCTAAACCTAAACGTAGATTCCATGAACAAAGCTTCTTTCTTAGAACTGCACGCCTGTGGAATTGTCTTCCGTTTTTTTGCTTTCCGGCTGACTACAATATGGTTGTGTTCAAGTCTAAAGTAAATAAGTTCTTGATGAGCCGTTCCATATAAGTTATTAAATTTACCAAATTTTCATTACTAATGATTACTATATTGACCAATTTCTACTGTACACTCTTTAACCCTTATCCTTGAGTGGCCTCTGGGCCTTGATAATGTGGTGACGCCTTTGTAAAAAAAAAAAAAAAAAAAAAGTTTTATTGTTGAATGTTTTCATACACTTTTCGTACATTTTTTTACAATTTAATAGAATTTTTGTCTCTGGGCTTATAATTTTGATCATGTGTAAAAAGCCTAATTTCATAAAATGTAAATTTTAAAAATAAATCTTTAGAGTGTAGCTTTTTGTTTCCATAACCTTTTAGATTGTAGTATCGGAAGAGTTTATGGAAACTTTTTACTGCTTTTTACTATATTATTTATAATTAATTGTTCCCATATCGTGTTAAATACTATACTAGGCTTAGTAATTGCTCATCACCCAGAATATATATCGATTTCTTAAGCCAGATTACTCTTTATTGTTCTTCTCCATTTATAATTTTATTTCATCCCATTTAATATGTATTGTTATTAGTATTTTTTTTTATTAGTATGTATTGGTTTTGCTCGGTGTTTTAGGAACCAGACTGTTAGTTTCTTTACATTATATAGATTGTGAGGATTGAACTGTTATACTGGCTACATATTTAAAGATATATAGAGTGTTATTAGAGTCTTTTAATGATGATGACACCATGTGGCATGAGATGACTTGGAAAATAAGAGAAAAGAGTTTGATTTGGAGTGGTATTATTATTTTGTTCTTTCGTGTTTGTTGTCATAATGGAGTAGTATCTATTTTCAAATTTTGTGCAGGGATTGACTTCACTATTGAAAAAAGGCAGTGGTGTCAGTAACAATATAAATAAGAGGGAAATCTCTTTCTAGGAAAATAGTGCTGTTGGGAAATAAAAAAGACAGTGGAAAAAAGGAGGTGGATCATTGATACCTTGTGGTATTTCAGGGTGACCGGAGTATTGGATGAGGACAAATGTCAGAAGGCCCTTGCAAAAGTTAAATGGAAGATCTGGCTCGACATAAGGAAGGAGTATGAAGAAAATCCCATGAAGGTTTTCCACATGAGACAGTGGATTCTAGTTGAGGCTATGGGTCCAGCCAGTCCCCAAAGATATGGAGACATAAAAGAGGAGTAAGAGACTAGTACATGAAGTAAAGAGAAGTAAATAGGCAGGTAGATAATTAGATATTAGTTATTGTGGCGAGCTGGGCCATATACAGAGATTCTGCAGGAAGCATATCCAAGGAAACAAGGGCGCTCCATTCCTTTGATGCCTTATAAACGGAACAAGGGCATCAATGCACATAGTTGGTAATATGGGCGCATCAAATTCCTTTTCAATAAGAATTCAGGGAAATAATTATAGAGGTGTCAGTAATAAATTTTTTAAAGCACTCAGACAGAGACATAACTATGCGATAAAAACATTAGTTTAAGAACAGCTAATAGGTGCCAATTAATTGTAGAAGGGATCCTTCGATTAAGATTAAGAATAGGAAGTCAGTCTATCCACGAGGACTTCTTTGTTACAGAGAATCTCAGTACTAGTGTCATACTATACCACAACTTAAGCAAAATGGGTTAGGGTGTACTTTGATTTAGAAGCAATGAGACTATTTGATGAGTATATCGCTCTGGAAGATTTTGCCCATATTTCATCAATAGTTCAGTTAGCACAGAAAATTACATTAAAACACCAGCATCTACATACATACTTGAGGGGGAGCTGCAAAATAACTAAGTGTAGTGTGACTGGTAACATTATCGAGATTACCATGAATGATGGACAAAAGAGAAAAAAAATTTTAAGGGAATAAAAATACCTCAAGAATTCAAGTTGGAAGTTGATATGTTGAAGTAGAATAGAGATTTTTCTTGGACAGAACCGATACGCTGGAGAAGCATATCAATACTGGAAGGCATTAACTCATACTGAGACGCCCGTATTGAAAAGCAATAAAAGTTGGTAGACTTACAGAATAGACAAAATGATGCGGACAGGTGTCATTGAGGCATTGAATACCCCGTGGTGTATATTTTCGGGCTTTAAACAAAATCACCAAGAAGTATGCCTGAGCATTACTGGTTATTGACGATATACTAGCCTTGCTCGGGCCAGCAAAACATTCCTCAAAAATAGACCTAAAGTCAGGGTAATAGCAGCTTAAATTAAGTAAGGACAATAAAATGAAAGCTGTGTTCACCTACCACCAGGGTTTATTTCAGTTTAACCTGATGCTACTCAGACTTGCAAATGTATCCAGGGTCTTATACAGGTACAGCAAGATTATACATTACCGTATTTGGATGATATTTTAAGATTCTCAGATACGAACATATAAATAGGGTACTAGCCAGTTTATGCAATTTATTTAATTTTCTCAGATACGATGGAAAGTCACTTAGATCACATAGATATGGTACAAGCCAATTTACATAAGCACAACCTTAGGTTAAAAGCCATAATGTGTGAGATTTCTAGGAGAGAAGTACAGTATCTGTGGTTCAAAGTAAGTGAACAGGGTATAGAGCCAAATCTTAACAAAGTGAAATCGATAAAATTAGAGATGTCTTCAATATCACGTCATATTATCAATTATTTATAAAATAATTTTGTGAGACAAGTGAGTCGTTAGTTTACTTGATGAGGAAATATGAAAGGTTCCAATGGGACAACACATGCTAGTTTGCCTTTAATGTTTGCCTAAAAACGAAGTTTGCAGATATGGTTATATTGGCATATTTTGATCCTGAAAAGGACAACCGGCTGTACACAGATGCATCCAATCATGTATTTGGGGAATATCTGTCGCAAATTGTCATATGATCTAAGGAAGAGCAAAGAGGCTGAACAACCAATTTACTAGTTATCACATAAAGTTAATGATAAAATCGAATCATTTGGAGCCAAAAAAGTTTGCGTCATATAAAAGGGTTGAGTGTTCATCAGTATCGTCTGAATGTTCTATGATTTCGAGTGTAGATTTAAGAAACAGATAGGGAAATTTTTAGATTTAAAGATGCGGATGAAGAATGGTAAATCACCTATAATGGAACAAAAATAATTCATAGTGAAAGACGAGATGATGTCGAAACTCAACGACAAACTATTAATAAGGTTATATGTACCGTTGCATCATAGAAAAAGACTGTTTGTGCAGTACGATGATAATAATGGTCACATGGGTGTGGAAAAGACATTTCACGCGAATAAGCAAAAGTATTTCTGTTCATGTTCATATAAGGAGGTGAATGAATACGTAGGCAAATATATTTCATGCCAAACCAGAAACCTGAGAAAGCAACAATTACAAATGCAGAAGTGTTGTTTGCCTCGTTTTCCCTTTGCAAAACTGATATTGGATATTTCCAGGCCCTACCCAACACTTTCAGGTAACTAGTACATAGTGACGTTCATCGATATGTATAGTGCTTGGCCAAAGGCTTTTGTGATCCCTAATAAGAAGGCAGAAATGGTGGTGCATCTGTTGTTGGATGAGATTTTCCCAAGATTCAAGGTACAACTCCAGTTGTTAACAGACAATGGGTCCAAAAATGTTAACAAAGTGATGAAGAAGGCATGGGAGGACCTCAACATACATCATGTGACCACGTCATTTTATTTCCCCTAAAGTAATGAAAAATAGAAAGATTTCATAGGATGATGTATGACATTTTAGCGAACAATAAACAGTCATGGCATTTATACATAAACCAAATGTTGGCGACTGTCAGATTCCATGTGAGCGAAATAATGAAATTCTCACCATACTTCTTGGTCTACAACAGAGACGTGATCCTGCCATTGGATAATATATTAATGCCTTGTAGAGTATACTATGGGGACGAGCAACACGAGATCGCTCTAAAAGAGATGCATCGATCTTTTACTTTAGTAAGGGATAACATTCAGGAAGCTAGGAAAAAACTGGTAGAAAACTCTGATAAGAAAACAAAGTCAATGGATTTTAAGATTGAAGATCTGGTTTATTATGTTAGAAAACATATTATGTGGTTATATAAGATTAAGTAGCATTTGATGGGCTCCATGACAACGTGCATGTATAACATCTGTGGACAACGTCAATCAAGGAATGGGAAATTCCCAGCATGGAAAGACCGTTATGAAAGAGCGTATGAGTTGGATAGAAATTCAGGCATAGTACAGGCTGTTATCTTAATATGGAGGAGTTAACATAAACAGGAAAGATCGGATCAAGAGTCTGATGTACCAATGATGAAGAGGAGAGTCATAACACAGAGCATAACGTCGAAAATTGCATATATTTTAGACACGAATTATCCCCTATTTTCATCAAATATGATATTAGGATCCATTTGAAAAGGCCTAAAGTAGGTTCAGTGTTTGGAAGTGGTTAGGGTTAGATGTCAAAGACGATATTAGGATCCGTTCAGAAAGGCCTAAAGTAGGTTCAGTGTTTGGAAGTGGGGAAGAGGAACAAGTGAGATGGAACTGTTTAGGTTGGGTAAGATCTATTTTCTGTTTTTAAAAGAATATTCTTTTCTCGGGTTCGTTCAATGCATGATTAAAAAGTAATTGAAAGTGATTATGAGAAAGACAAAAGAAATTAATTTTTAAGTTGACACAAAAAGAAAGCAATTGGACAAGTTTGGACTCATCTGCAGTGGTCAAAAAATGGAAAGGAAGGTGATGAAAAAAAGACACATGCATGAAAGGGCATTTCTGAGAAACATGTTCGACACCGAAGTGATATTTTGAAACACAGTAAAGTGCATTGTTGGAAATTACTGGAATAAATTCTTGTGTATCCACTTAAAAAATGCTGAGTTATATTTCAATGTCCTTCCTTTTTTGTTTCTGCGATGGTACCAGAAAATGTGCAGGTCTGGGTTTTGAAATGTAATAACACTGTTCGAGTGTAAGAACCACATTAAATACTTTCATCTCTATAAATGATCAGTGAAATTCGAAACCAAGATCCCAATGACTGTGGCAGTTGCTTTATTACTGAGCCATAACCAAAAGCAGCATATCAAGTCTAGGTGGAAACCATTATTTCTATAGCAGCAGCACCGACACCTGATGGTTTGAGATTTTGAAGTTTTGGTTTATAAGCTGTGCTGATTGCTGCTAGCAGTCAACTTTCTTTCTAGTTTACCAAATAAAAGGCCATTTCTCAGGCAAGCTGAGCAGATGACAACATTCATAAAACGATTAAACATTGGCAATCCTCTCTTCCATTCCAGCTCTTGGACTGACAACACACTGAATGGTGATTCTACTAACTAATTTCCCTGTTTCATTGGCATAGAAATGGCGACAGTCTGCAATGCATAATTGACCATCAACAATAAAACCAACAGTTTTGCCATTTTAGCCTTTCTTTCCTTTATTTTTTGTTACACTACCAACTCTTCGAAGTACACACACACATGCTAGCCAAGTCAGTTACACACATGGACCCATTCTATAGCCAATCCTTTTCTTCTTTTTTACATTTTTACTAACGAATAAAATTAATAAAATTGTTTTTTAATGTTAGAATGAGACTTTGTCTTTCTATACTACAATCCTTTCAGCGGATAAATATAAATTAGCAAATTATGGTTAAACCAATAATTTCTCGGGTAAATTCGATACAATGCTATCAAAAACTTACAACTTTAAAACTTGAAACTATTGTCAAAACATCACACTCCAAAACTCGACACTCTATTGCAAAACTTCCAACTCCAAAATTCAACACTGTTTCAAGTTGACTTGCACACGACTACGCATATAGCACACCTTTATCCAACTTGTTCTCCTGTTTGTTTCACAAACGTTTTTATTCACCCATTTCATTTGCATAGAAATAGTGAGTCTGTATTGCACAAGTGGCCGTCTGTTAGAGAATAACAAGGCAGAAGCAGAAAATTATCTGTTGATCTGTCTATTTATCTAATTATCTCTGTATCTATCTATCTGTCTATATAATTACCTATCTAGCGATGAGTTGACAACAAAGATTTGAAGTCATTTTCGATGACATGTTATGTGTTCCAGTTTGTGCAAGCATAGCTGAAGTTGGATTAGAGACGCCGAGAAAGACAGATAGGATTAAATGGGTCACCCTTGTGAAGGAGACGTCTCAAAATGGAAGCAAAGAAGAAATCTCTAATCCAAAGATATAAAATCCTACACCGTCTTGGGTCCTGTCTTGAAGCGTTCCTTTAAACAGATTCGAGCTCCCCAAGGACGTATGACAAACCTATCATAATTAGCAGAAACAGCTATGACGTCATGTTATGTTATATATGTATATATGTTGACATGCAAGCACACAGCAACACCTAGAAGAATCAGCGGCATCTACAATAGACATTAAAGATCTGATGACAATAGTCCGTTACACAACAAACACAACATACATAGTAACACGTCAACAATAAAACTATTTTAAGCTTTCCTTTTTTGTTATACAACTAACACTTTCAAGCACATGCTAGCCAAGTAAGTTATGATTTTCCTTGCACAAATTCAGAACATCCACTTATGAAAGCCCCATTAATAATAACTCCAAGCTTTTCATCTATCACAGTTAATTGCTTGATCTGATGACAATAGTCCATTACATAAAAAACACAAACATACATAGTAACACGTCAACAATAAAACCAACATCCACCTATGAAAGCCCCATTAATTATAACTCCAACCTTTTCATCTATCACAGTTAATGTTCAACAAAAAACAAAATATTTTAATTTTGTGTTGTCTTCACTTTTCAAAACGGAATTAAAGTTAAAGTGTATTATCATAACTCCAACCCTTTCATCTAGTACAGTTAATGTTTCATAAAATACAAAATAGTTTAATTTTATGTCATCATCACTTTTCAAAACGTTAAAGGGTACTATCACAATCCGGTAAGTAAATATGAAATTTCCATTATTGCGATGAAAAACAAAAACAAGTTTTCAACATGTAAAAAATGTAAAGAAAGAAAAATGTTATTGGTACGTATCATTTGGACTATTGTTCTCATCTTAAGTGTTATTTTTACAATGTTTGCACAATAAATAACACTCAAGATGAGAACAGTAATCTTAATAATCTAAATAAGACAAAGAATCATTCCTCATCTAAAGAAATTCAGAACCGTAATATTGTAATTTGTTTAAAAATCATGATTATTTTTTTAATTTAGTCAAAGCTATTTGTAAGGTTTGTTGAATGTATTTTTGAGAAAACTTAAAAATACAACATAATAAGTTTCTTTAATTATCAGCATTCTTTAAACAAACGAATAGAAAATCTGATAACTGCATTTCCAAATAAATTAACAGGAAACCTCAACAAGAATACAAACATTTAATTTTTAAAAATGAGAAAACAATAACTGCATTAGTTAAATTGTGAAAGTTGGCTAAAAAAGTTAAATTGTGAAATTTGGCTAAAAAAATGGGGGTTCGATTTACTAGAGTGTTGTATTAGAAACAGAGTACACCTAAAAATAGTAAATATTGAATTCTTTTTTATATATAATCTGGTAGATTACTGAGTATTAGACTTCGTTGAAAAAAAGATAAAATAAAAAAGATGACAATAAAAAAAACTATACACAGTGGGAGGGTATTGCTTTCATACGTGCATCGAGTATTTTTTTTTTTTACTTTAAACATATGAATCAGTGAAAAACATATAAATTGAAAAAATTGAAAAAAGAAAATTTATAAATAAATAGGTTGTTTTGGTCCACATCTAAAATCTTTGCAATCCTCAAAAAATATTTTACAATGACGATTTTTTAAGGTTTTCAGGAGTTCTGAAACCGAATATATACATTAAAAGTGGCGCAGAGAACTAGTTTTCATGATATAAAAAAATTACTTTTTCAAAAAGTGGGGGATAACTTTTCATTTTAATTTTATGTAAAATGAGCACCTACTTTATGGCCACCTAGTAAAGCGGGCATTTTTTGTTTTTGTTTCTTGTCGGGTTTTTTTCTGATTTCATGTTTCGATAAAGAAAAAAAAAACAAGAAAAATGTTATCAATCCTGTACGTTAAAACGCATACAGAATTGGCCACCACTGATAACATAAAGAATTACGTATTAACCTTTTTTTTATGTTTAAGTCAGTATTGAAAACAAAATCTGATAGATTAGTGACCATTCGATAATAACCCGATGAAAAAAAGATCAAAATAAAAAAATACACATACGTGCGCCACGCCATGTAGTAATACTTACGTTTTTGTTTTATAATCTGCTTTCGATTAACTTTATCTGCTTTTATAAAGGAAACGATTTTTCAAATGTGATTGACTTTACAAGCTCAACTTAACATTCAAGATGACGAACGGAAGAGCAACTTCGCAGAAAACAAAATTGAAGAGGAAAAAAAAGAGATCATTTCGAAATAGAGCCGATCTATTTGGTGAATATCACGGATAAAATTATTATTTTATTTAACATTTTAATATTTACATGAGAGAGAACAGATTACAAGTTTATTTTTTTTTATTAATTCTCTAATTCGTTGCACGTGCAATTTAATGGCTGACACTGATTTAAAGCCGCCTTTTCGTATTTTTATTTATTTATTTTAGATTCCTGATTTTTTTAAATTGTGTTTGAAACATTTAAGCCTAAAGTTAATCTGATGCTTGTGCAGTTTACCAAACTCATTAAAAATGAAGATATTGGTGAACAGTAGTTTATTATATTTTTTTTATATAGATTTCCTTTATCGTGTTAAATCTCTAATTCGTTGCACGCGAAATTTAATGGCAGGAACAGATAACTGAACATATTTTTGAAAGATTATCATATTTTTTAATCGTGTTTTAAAGATTAAAGTTAATCGATAATATTGACTGGTTACTTAAATTCGGCTCAAGGAAATAATTTATCCCGAATTCTCCTAAGACAGCAAAACATCGAACCAGAAATGTAAATATGAATCGAAACGTTTAGCCCCCCCCCCCATTTTCTCAGTTTTTTATTATCGAAATGAAACGAAACAGCTTTATTTGTTTTGTTGTTTTTGCTTTTTTGTCTCTTTCTTTTTTTTATCGAAATGAAATTTGTTTTTGTTTTCCTTTTATTTTATATTTTTATTTCATTTTTATTGCGAAAAAAAAGGGGCGGTTAATGATTGCTCACGAGAGATAGGTGCACATTGCTTCCTTTCCTCGACTGAGCAGTCATTGGATTTTAAGGGAAAATTAAGTTTTTTTTACATTATTAGTTTTTTTTTGGGGGGGGGTCTTCTATATAAATAAAGGTTCCACCCTCAAATTTAAAATTACTACTACTAAGGTTTTTCTGGCTGCTGAAAACGAAAACAACGTTTAAAAATTAAGGAAACAAATATTTTTTTTCAGACATGAAAAAATTATCGTGTGAAAATGAGGGGGATCACCTTTTTATATTAATTTAGCGTAAAAAAAAGCACCCTCTTTACGGCCACTTTTTTGGGGGGGGGCAATTTTAAAGGTAGTGTTTATTTGTTAATTGTGACTAACCAACCAGCAAAAATGAGCACTTGCGCTTACAACAACGACCACTAGTTATAACAAAGAATTACATTGTTAAAAAAATATATATACATGAAAAAAAAAGTTGTAATGAAAAATGTGTTCCTGGCGGCGTCAGAAACTGACAAATTTAGAAGTTAAATAAAATTATTGTACCACATCCCTTGAAAGATAAATATTAGTTTTCTGGTACTATTTCAAAGATAATTAATAAAATGAAGTCCTAAGATATTTATTGGATTAAAAAAAAAGAACATTGTTTTCACCAAAAAAAAAAAAAAAAAAAAAACATTGCTCGTAAAAAAAGACATTGTTTTTACAAAAAAGCTTAATTACTCCCCACCCCTCAAAGAAGAAGTTCGTAACAGATCCAGCTTTGCATAATCAACACAAAAGATAACGCGTCGCTCATAAGTTCTACAAAAGCCCCCCCCCCCAAAAAAAAAATGTCAGGAAGTCCATTTTATTTTATAACTAGGGCTGTGACAAGAGAATATTTGTATGATTGTTTTGACTCTCGAGTATATATCCGACACAGTTAATCAATCGAGAACCACATCACTCTATTGTTGGAATTTTTTTTGTACCAATAATAGAGTATCCCCCCCCCCACTGTTTACATTTATTATTTTTTATCTGGTTCTTGTATTTGATGTTGTTGTATTTTGTATCCTGTATGATTCTTAGTTTCATACATTTTGTGTTTGTACGAAACTCCCTTTACTTTGAAGTGTGGAAACTTTCTCCACTGAAAGGTAGAGGTTAACAAGGATTTTGCAACAATGGTTTGTTGCGACCTGTGACTAGGTAAAAATTGTAGAACCTTGTTGGTCTGGTAATAAGGGTAACGATTCAATTTCCTTCAACTCCAATCCCAAACTGAAATCACAAGCAAAATTCAGGTCACTCCATCCCTCTTATAATCCAGTTAGCCAATCAAATAAGTTAAAGGTAACAACTACCAATATAAAAAGAGTCATCACCCACACAAAAGGTTTCTGCTGCCACTCTTCCTGAGAGTCGGAAGTAAGTGCTTCAAGTTTTCGGATCAAGTAAAGAATAGATACCCTGTAGCAGACGACGATGCCTGGCGGTGACAAGCGCACAATTCAACTAACACCGGTGATTCGACCTTGACATTGGCACAAGCACATGGCGTCGGGTGTTTGTAAACACGTCAAATAGCAAACATGCTCGAATATTCGCCAACAATTTTTTTTTAAAATATATTTACAAAACTTTTGAAGATTTAAAAGAAAAAAAATATATATTTACAAAACATTTTTTTAAGTAAGTAATAAAACGAACGTATTTAAATAAATGTTTCGGATTTTTTCGACCCAGATTAATATTTATGCACCGTGTTTTTTTTGGGGGGCGGGGGGTTATGTGCGTTTTTAAGACAATTTATTATTTTTTTTGATTACATTTTCATCCCAAACAAGGCGCATTGCCACTTTGGTGTAGGGGGATACTATCAGGGGCAACAACTACTGGGGTACTATGTTGGGATTTGGGCAGCAAGATGTCGGTTCACATTACACTTGAACTTCTGCATGTCAGTACAGTCGGGCAAGTACTAAGCAGTGGCCTGGGATGGAATTCCAGAGTTTAATTATTCTTTAAAACATTACCTTCAGCGGCAATTAATATATTTTTAAAATAATATTTTTAAATATTAAATTTGGACGAATATTCGCTAGCAAGATTTTTTAAAAAATAAAAGATATTTAAATAGATCAGTGTCCTTCTGGGTGCGTTTTTAATATATTTACAGAACTTTTTAATAACTGTTTTATTCTTTTTATCAAACAAAAATAGAACTTTTATAATGACATATATATATTATAGACTGTTTTTCAAACATCGAAATTTTAAAATTAAAGTTTGTTTTATTAAAAAAAAAAAGACGAGGTGTTTTGTTTTCAATTAAATTATAAACTTTATTGGAACTTTCAACAAACTTTTATAGACATCGAAAAATAGACTTTATAGATATTTTATAATAATTTTTAAAAAATATATTTAACAAAAAGTGTTTGTTTTTTATCATTTCATTGTTGAATAAAATTTAAAAGTGATAAATGGCGGAAAAAATATCTCGAAAAAACAAAACACCTCGTCTTTTTTTTTTAATAAAACTTTAATTTTAAAATTTCGATGTTTGAAAAACAGTTCATAATATATATTTCATTATAAAAGTTCTATTTTTGTTTGATAAAAAGAATAAAACAGTCAATAAATACAAAAATAAATAAAATAAAAACCCAGTCCATTAAGTTCAAATAAAGACTGAATAAAACTTATTAAAAAAAGGTTCATTCCATACGGGTTTGGACATTTTTTTTTCTGTGTACATTTTTAATACAATTCAATATATATTTAAAGTGCGATGTATGTCGGTGGTTAGTGAAGGGGAAATAATTATAGGCCGAGGCAATTTTTATGCATAATAAAATCACAAGTATAAACAATGGAGATTTTAAAATATATTTTATTCACATATCTTTTTATAACTTTTATTTTTATAAAGATGAATTCTAGATAGAAATCTTTGGTACTGGTCGCGATTTGAGTTCCCTGCCGAACACCATAAAAAAACACTGACTTCTCCCTACGCATGAGCAAAGGACATGTTTTAGTTGCCATAGTAACTAAACGATCATGAATTTTTATCGACTTTTTATAAGTTTTACTGTTTATGAATATTGAAATAAAAGAAATTACTACACATTTATTAATAATATCTCACTTTTATCGCCTTTGTTTTTAATCACTTTTATCGACTTTTTTTTACTGTTTTACTGTTTATGTGTCACTTTTATCGACTTTTTCTTTTCTTTTTTAAATAGCATTTTCTTTTAAAATGACGACGTTTTTACTGTTTATGAATATTAAAAGAAAAATAATTACTAAACATTTATTAATAAAAAAAATGGGTGCTAGTGCACTTATGATCCGCGCTATAGTTTAAATCGTATTTCTAAGTTTAATTAAAGTTTAATGTTGTTTTTTTATTCAATTGTAAGGTTAAAGAAGAGAATAGGTACAAAACAAACTCCTCATGTTAAGAATGGCTTAACCTTACAATTGAATAAAAAAAAACATTAACTTTTAATGCATCTAAAACCAAGCTTCTCTCTTTACATCATCAACATTTTAATCCACATTTGTCATCAATTGAAATGAATGGCTCTCGTCTTCAGGAGGCCTCAAGTTTTGACAAGCTTCTGGGCTTGACCATTACTCCTGATCTTAAATGGAACACGTATATCAAATCTGTTGCCAAGGCCGCTGGAAAAATGGTGGGATCTTTCTATCGATCCAGTAGATATCTCACTGCTGATGCTATTCTCTATCTATATAAGAGCCAGGTACGTCCAAGGATGGAATACTGTTGCCACATCTGGGCAGGAGCTGCTAGAAAGGACTTGTCCTGCCTTGATAGAGTTCAAAATAGACTTCGTAGCCTCGTAGGAGATGTCCTTTTCTCCTCCTTACAACCTCTATCTCACAGAAGAGATGTTGCGAGTTTGTCTCTGATGTATCGTTATTTTCATGGAAAGTGTTCAACTGAGCTTCAATCTATGGTCCCCCCTCGCCAAACTTTCACAAGAAATACTCGTCTAGCTGTAAACACTATCAATAATTTACCCCACTCTTTATCTGTGCCTAAACCTAAACATAGATTCCATGAACAAAGCTTCTTTCTTAGAACTGCACGCCTGTGGAATTGTCTTCCGTTTTCCTGCTTTCCGGCTGACTACAATATGGTTGTGTTCAAGTCTAAGGTAAATAAGTTCTTGATGAGCCGTTCCATATAAGTTATTAAATTTACCAAATTTTCATTACTAATGATTACTATATTGAACAATTTCTACTGTACACTCTTTAACCCTTATCCTTGAGTGGCCTCTGGGCCTTGATAATGTGGTGATGCCTTTGTAAAAAAAAAAAAAAAAAAAAAAAAAAAACTTAATTAAACTTAGAAATCGATTTAAACTATAGCGTGGATCATAAGTGCAGTCAGTGCACTAGCACCCATTTTTTTTTATTAATAAATGTTTAGTAATTATTTTTCTTTTAATAAACAGTAAAAACGTCGTCATTTAAAAATAAAATGCTATTTAAAAAAAAGAAAAGGTCGATAAAAAGTGATAAAAAACAAAGGCGATAAATGTCCTTTGCTCATGCATAGGGAGAAGTCAGTATTTTTTTATGGTGTTCGGCAGGGAACTCAAATCGCGACCAGTACCAAATCTTTTTATAATTTTTATTTTTATTAAATAAAAACGCACTCAGAAAGACTACCATTTATTTAAATATCTTTTATTTAAAAAAAAATCTTGCTCGCGAATATTCGTCAAAAGTTTATATTTAAAAATATTATTTTTAAAATATATAAATTGTCGCTGAAATGTTTTAAAGAATAATTAAATAAATATTGAATTGTCTTAAAAACGCATACAGACCCCCCTCCGCCCCCCAAAAAAAACACACACGGTACAAAAAAATCAATCTTGATCGAAAAAATCCGACACAGAAAGACACCCATTTATTTAAATATCTTTTATTTATTAAATACGTTCGTTTTGTTACTTACTTTAAAAAAAATGTTTTGTAAATATACATTTTTTCATTTAAATCTTCAAAAGTTTTGTAAATATATTAAAAAGAAAAAAAATTGTTGGCGAATATTCGAGCATGTTTGCTATTTGACGTGTTTAAAAACAACCGACGCCATGTGCTTGTGCCAATGTCAAGGTCGAATCACCGGTGTTAGTTCAATTGTGCGCTTGTCACCGCCAGGCGTCGTCGTCTGCTACAGGGTATCTATTCTTTACTTGATCCAAAGTTTTCTCAACAGAAGAAAAAGGAAATGCTAGCTCCTTGATGACTTCACGAGCCCAGCGCGGATTTTGGTCTCTTTTTTGGTTCCAGCAGATTATTTTGAATCTTATTATTGTATTCGTTCATGGATACATGTTCATTATAAGAACCAGTGGTGTTTTAAACTTATCGAACCAAATAAAATCATTAAAATACATAACTTATCCAGGTAGGTAGAAGAGTAACTTATCGAACCAAATAAAAGTATTAAAATACATAACTTATCCAGGTAGGTAGAAGAGTAACTTATCGAACTGAATAAAAGCATTAAAATACATAACATCGAAGTAGGTAGAAGAGTAACTGATCGAACTGAATAAGAACATTAAAATACATAACTTATCCAGGTAGGTAGAAGAGAAACTTATCTTGCTTTGTCAGTATTTTTATTTGCTGGTTTCTCTTAACAAAACTCCCCAAAACGGTGAATTGTTATTATAATTATTTTGAATGCACCTAATATTTTTTTTATTACAAAATATTTTTCTACTTTATTTTTTGTTGCAGTGAAAATTGAAGATATAGAAGAAAATAATTAAAGTAATTATTGCAGTACAATTGAATATTTAAAAAACATATAAAACTAATAAAACTTGGAATACGATTTAAAAAAACAGGGCGGATAAGTAAGTGCACCCAATTTTCATTATAACTTTTTTTTTCACGTGTAATTTTTTTACATTTAATCTCTTTAATTCATTTTTTCTCGTGTATATTTACTTTAGATTAATCTTTTAAACACAATCAAGAAATAATCGGAAATCTATATAAAAAAAAAATAAAATAAAGATACGAAAATACGGCTTTAAAAGCTATCAGTTTCCACCCGCCATTAAATTGCACATGCAACGAATTAGAGAATTAATAAAGATGAAACTTTTAATCTGTTCTCTCTCATGTAAATATTAAAATGTTAAATAAAATGATACTAATTTTATCCGTGATATTCACCAAATATATCGGCTCTATTTCGAAATAATTTATTTTTTTTTTATTTTTCCTCTTCAATTTTGTTTTCTGCGAACTTGCTCTTCCGTTCGTCATCTTGAATGTTAAGTTGAGCTTGTAAAGTCAATCACATTTGAAAAATCGTTTCCTTTATAAAAGCAGATAAAGTTAATCGAAAGCAGATTATAAAACAAAAACGTAAGTATTACTACATGGCGTGGCGCAGTGGCGCACGTATGTGTATTTTTTTGTGCATTTTTTTATTTTCATCTTTTTTTCATCGGGTTATTATCGAATGGTCACTAATCTATCAGATTTTGTTTTCAATACTGACTTAAACATAAAAAAAAAACGGTCAATACGTAATTCTTTATGTTATTAGTGGTGGCCAATTCTGTATGCGTTTTCACGTACAGAATTGATAACATTTTTATTGATTTTTGTTCTTTAATGTCCTTGTGTCTTTATTGAAACATGAAATCAGAAAAATAATAATCCTAATGAAAATGTTGATTTATCGTTGAAAATTTTTCGCTGTCGATTGTTTTTGTTTTCAATATTGACTTAAACAAAAAAAAAATAACTTCTTTATCGTTTACCAAAACAAAACAATAAAATAATAATAATTTTATAAATTTTATGTTTTTAACTGTTTCACAAGTTTTTAAAAAATCAGATTTTGTTTTCACTAATGACTTAAACATAAAAAAGGTCAATGTCTAAAATCTTTCAAAATTACAAATATTCTTTACAATGACGACTTTTACAGGTTTTCAAGGATGCTGAAAATGAATAAATATTTCAAAAGAGGCGCAGAGAACTAGTTTCGATGACATGAGGAAAGTATTTTTTCTAAAAGTGAGGATCACTTTTTTATATAAATTTAAGGTAAAATAAACACCCACTTTTTGGCCACATTGTGATATTTGGGGGAGGGGCTTAAAGCCGTTTTGGTAAGTTGTTACTTACTTTCCACCTTAATAGTCATCTTTACCATGACGAATTCTATAGGTTTTCGGGTATGCTGAAAACGAATATCACATTTAAAATTGCCGCATACAAGTAGTTTTATGGATATTAAGCTAAGTAATTATTTATGTTATCAGTTGTAGCCACCATTCATAACATAAGGAATTACATTGCGTAATATTCGGAAAACTCGTTATTGTCTTGTTAACTCAATTTTTCTTTCCAAGAATAAGTTTCTCTTCTTTTGTAAAATGTTTTAATATGGGGAACACGTGATGCATGGTGAATACCATCTGATAATTTAAAATTAACATCGGTAGATGACACTTGATGAATTCCATGCTTGAATTTTTAAACAAGGAAAAGTTGATTTCTTTTGTTTTTCTCATAATCTTTTCTTTCATAACCCATTCCTAACGCTTCGCATACTCTGTCTAAATTGTTAACCGAAATCATCTTCCAAAGTGTCACATATAAAACGAACCCCGAGAAAGGAATATTTTTTAAAAACAGAATAAAGATCTTACCAAACCTAAAGAATTCCTTCTCGCTGGTTCCTCTTCTCCACTTCCAAACTCCGAACCAACTCTAGGCCGTTTTGAATGGATCCTATTACTGTCTTTGACATTTGCAACATTGATGTTAACTCCTCCATATTGGGATATCTGCTTGTTCTGTGGCTCAATCACTATCCAACTCATTGGACTTTCCTCAATCAACGTTGCCCACAGATGTTCCACATGCGCCTTCTGGTGGTTCTTATAAAAAAACAGATTTCCAATCTTAAAATCTACTGACTTTATTTTCTTATTCTTGTTCTCTATCGATTTTTTCTAACTTCCTGAATGTTATTCCTTACCAAAGTAAAAGATCGATGCATCTCTTTTAGAGCGATCTTGTGTTGCTCATCACTATAGTAGACTCTACAAGGAATACATATATTATCTAATGGCAGAGTCGCGTCTCTGTTGTAACGCAAGTAGTATGGTGATAATTTTGTCATTTCGCTCACATGAAATCTGACAGCTTCCAACATTTGATTAGTGTATAAATCCCATGACATCACATTGTTTCTGATGTTTTTTGCTTAACTGTCATGCATCATCCTATGAAATCTTTCTACTTCTTTCTTTGTTGATAAAATGATGTGGTCACATGATGTATGTTGAGGTCATCCAATGCTTTCTTCATCACTTCGTTTACATTTTCCAACCCATTATCTTTTAACAGCTGAGAATTTCATCCAATAACAGATGCACCACCATTTCTGTACTCTTATTAGGGACTGCAAAAGCCTCCAGTCAACCACTATACATATCGATAAAAGTCACTGTGTACTAGTAAGTGAAAAGTGTCTTTGGGTAGGGTGTGAAAATAGCAATGTCAGTTTTATGTAAGGAAAAGGCGGATGAGAGCACGGGCAATGAAGAATCCCCCAGTCTTCCTCTCTGAAGAAGCGCCCAAAGAAAAAAGTCACCACATCCCTACCCTCTGATAATGATATCAGAGGAGCGTGTGGCGAAAATTGTGGGAACGCAGGTGTTCTATGTTCTAAGCATGAATCTCAAAGTTGGATGTGTCAACAAAATTTTCTGAGTGGTTCACCATATAGCAAGCGTACCTGTTGTCTTGAAGGGAATAGTATGCACCCCATCCCCACCAGTCACTCATTATATGAATGTATTTTAATATAATTGGGAGGAGAGTCTCTCTATCAATCTTTTAACCGATAGGACCAACCAGTGGAATAACAATTGTTTTTTGCTAATTCTCTCTATTCCACCAAACAGTCAAATTTGCGATAGAGGACGGCCTTTATTATATTTATACATTCTTTCTATAAATGACAAAGACTCTTTGGAATTTCTAAGAAACCATGTAATGTATCACATGTAATGTTACATGTGTTGTATTACAGGTAATGTTACATGTAATATATTGCACGTAATGTTACATGTGATGTATCACATGTAATGTTACATGTGATACATCACATGTATCATACCTAATGTTGCATGGGATGTATCACAGGTAATGTTACATGTAATGTATCGCACAAAATGTTACATGTAATGTATCACATGGAATTTATAAGAAACCATGTAATGTATCACATGTAATGTTACATGTGTTGTAATACAATGTTACATGTAATATATTACATGTAATGTTGCATATAATATGCTGCACATAATGTTAAATGTAATGTATCACACCTAATAGTACATGTGATATATCACACATAATGTTACATGTGTTGTATTACACATAATGTTACATGTAATATATCCCATGTAATGTGGCATATAATGTATCACACATCTACATGTGATATATCACACGTAATGTTACATGTGTTGTATTGCAGGTAATGTTACATGTAATATATTGCAATGTAACATTATGTGCAATACATTACATGTAACATAACGTGTGATACATTACATGTAACATCGCGTGTGATACATTACATGTAACATCACATGCGATACATTACATGTAACATGTGCAGTACAACACATGTAACATTACGTGTGATATATCACATGTGTTGTATTGCACATGTTACATGTAATGTATCGCATGTGATGTTACATGTAATGTATCACACGCAATGTTACATGTAATGTATCACACGTTATGTTACATGTAATGTATTGCACATAATGTTACATGTAATTATTGCATGTAATGTTGCATATAATGTATCGCCTGTAATGTATCACATGTAACGTTACATGTGATGTATCACATGTAATGTTACATGTGTTGTATTGCACATAATGTTACATATAATGTATCACACATAATGTTACATGTGATTTTTCACATATGTTACATGTGATTTTTCACATATGTTACATGTGTTGTATTACATGTAATATATCGCATGCAATGTTACATGTGATGTATTGCATGTAATGTTACATGTAATGTTTCACATATGCTACATGTGTTGTATTACATGTACTATATCGCACATAATGTTACATGTAATGTATCGCATGTGATGTATCACAAATAATGTTAAATATGATGTATCACACATAAAGTTACATGTGATACCTGCAGAAAAGATTGCACTTTTAGGACAATAGTCAATGGAGATGCAGATGTTGCTTCCTTTTTCCGAAAACAAAAAAATGTAATTTCTTACATGAGGTCCACTTCCACAATTTTTACAAGGTTTCGACTATGCTGAATAAGAAAATGTCACTTAAATTTTGCAAGGACTTTGGCGATATAAAGAACTCGATAATGCACTGTAATTCACTAGTCGCCATGTTGTACACGCACGATAAACAAATCTACTTCTCTGTGACTAACTCTGCCACCCCCTTTTTTAATATGGTATTTGCTGGAGGGTATGCTGACAACACATATCATAGTAAAAGGAGTGTTTATTCTGAAAGCTGTTCCTTCCAGAATTTCCATGGGGAAGTTTTGGGTGTCTATTCCGAAAGCCGTTCTTAACATGGGGACGTTGATGGTGTCTATTCCGAAAGGCGTTCTTAACAGGAAATTATTCAGTGAATCAAATAATTGTTTTGGTTTATACGCATGCACATTACTAATTTCTTGGTTGTGAAAAAAAAGTGCATTTGTTTCCGCTAGGTGGCAGTGTCAGTCACAGAAAAGTAGATTTGTTTATTGTGCAAGCATACAACATGGAGGCCAGTGAATGACAGTGCATCATACAGGTCTTTATATCTCAAAAGCTACTTGTCTCTGCAAAATTTTAATGAGAGTTTCTTATTCAGCATAGTATAAAACCTCTTACATGTTAAAGAAAATTGTGAAGGTTGACCTAATGTACAAATTAAAAATACCTTAAAAATATTTTTTAATATTTCAGGAACATTACGATAAGCAGTATTCATTGAATATTTTCACAAAAAATAATATAATTAGAAAATATTAAATGTGATTTTAATGATAAAAATTATCACAAAAATTTCATAAAAATCAGTAATCTAAAACTTCATGCTATTCTCACGAGATCCTCATTTAGCCAAGCCTGCATGATGAACACTTGTTACAAGAAAGCATTTATGTTGGAATGATTTGAATTAATATTCCTAACACGTAAATAAATGTTTTTTCATCTTAATACAGTGATTTCAAGTTCTTTGTTAAGTGTCGCTATTTTCCGGAGTTATTTCTATATTTTTATTTTATGTATGTGAGGATGTGCCGGTACCTTCTACAAATTGGTGATCTCATTAAATTTACTTTTAACGGTCCTGCAGATCCTCTACTACTTTCGACTTCAAGAGATTCTTATACCTGCAACCTCAGCCCTAAAAGTTGATAGATCCCGATTATGAATGGGTGAACACAGACTCACACCCTTAGAAGTTAGTGACTCCACTGTCAGTTCCTACACACACACACTCACACACACACACACACACACACACACACACACACACACACACACACATATATATATATATATATATATATATATATATATATATATATATATATATATATATATCGTTTTTGGAGCAGAAACACGAGAAAATAAATATCCAAACTTTTATTTTCTGTTTCTTTATATGTGTGAACCCAGCTAGAGACAAAGAGTGTAGACCATTGGGTGGGTAGATGAAGCCATGTTTGTGTGATGTTGATTGCCGACTGACTGTAGGCTTCTCTCGCTGTTTGCCTTTTTGTCTGGGCTATATATATGACCTGCTTTGTTAAGGGTCGCTCACCTTCGAGACCTGTGCATATCAAATAGTTGAGCTTTCACCACTGATGATATCAATTTTAACGCTCAGTGCGTTTGCTACCAGCTGTCACATGTGCGTTTGCAAAACTTGAATGCATGACACCAAGTAATTAAACTCTTGTCTCTTTTACTCTCCAAATCATGTGATGCCATGTGGAGTTAACATAAAAGACTCTCATATCTCAACTTCAATTCTCACAATCTATATAATGTAAAGAACGTTATATCGTTTCCTACAACATCAAGCAAAAGCAATATGTACTAATAACAATACATATCAAAATGAGGTGGAAGTTTAAGAGAAATCGTCCACCAGAGAGCAAGATACAAAATGTTTCCAGATAAACGAATCACTCCTTAATACTGCCGTAATATGGATAACACTTTGTATAGATATATGAAGAACTTGGCATAAAAGAACTGAAAGAATTTGCAATCTCTATACCGTCAGAAGAGTATTCACGTGTGATTTGACTCTCCAGAAACAGGTTGTGCATGTCAAGCCGTTTATGGAAAAATCATGATTAAGAAATTCCATTTAAATACGGAAAATTATACAAATGTAAGCCATGTAATTTACTAACAGTAAAGATGCAGAAGAACAATAAAGAGTAAGCTGGCTTAAAGGAAACAGTACATATTCTGGGTGATGATCAACTACTAAGCATACCTAGTATAGTATTTAACACGATATGGGAACCATTAATAATAAACAATAGATATTTATGTACATATACATATAGTAATACATAGTAAAAAGTGTCTATACATTTATATATATATATAGTAATAAATAGTGATAACATCTTGACCCAAAATATTTCCTTAAATTCATACTAGGATTGTCTTGTAGGACCCGTGGTTCTTTGGTTAGAGTACTTGGTAAAATTCAGTTGTAAGTTAAATACGCGTGACGTTGAAGTTTCAATCATCAGTGAGATTGAAAATAGAATTTGAAATTACATAGAAATTCTAGCAGTCATCACTAACGATATAAGAGCTTGCTAATCTAATGTACTAAATAAAGACTTCTGTTCAGAATTCTGTAAATAATTCGGAGTTGAAAAGAAAAGTTCCCAAGTTCAACAAAATACACCCAAGATGAATCCAAATAATATAAATAATCCTCATAAAGATTTTTAGTTAAAGATTTTAAAATAGAAACACATTGAATATTTGAAAATAGAAATACATTAATTTTGCTAACTAACCAGTATTGCATAAAACTATAATCATTTTATTTTGAATTTCATCAATAATAAATGTTTTGGATATTTTTAATAAAAATCAACAAAATAAATTTAATTTTACCACATGAAATGTATGTTTTCAATTTTTTTTTTTCAGAATTTGCAACAATTAAAAGAAATCCATTAATTGATAAGCTGGACTTTTTTCATTGGTGATTTAAAAAGGTTAAAAATAATTAGAAATTGCATCATCTCATTTTCTAAAGTTGAAAAATCTGGATGTGACTCACCAAATATTTTTCATCAAATTTGGAAAAATATGTTCTTATAACGTGTGTTTATTATCATTAAATTGAATCCCCAAAAAAACAGTGCAACCTTAATAAAAAAGGATTAAAAAGGATCAACCTCATAAAAATTTCTTTATATAAAGTGTCTAAAGTTGAAAATTATTAGAGTGCCTCTCATTATACACTCCATTGCATATAATTTTTTGGAATCAGATACAAAACAATATGGAAGACAGTCAATACAAGAGGAAAAAATCACATTCTTGTGAAGTATGTGGTTCTTCTTTTGCATGGAAGTCAAATTTGCTGAATCATATGAAAACACATACAGGAGAGAAACCACATTCTTGTGAAGTATGTGGTTCTTTTTTTGCACAGAAGTCAAATTTGTTGAGTCATATGAAAATACATACAGGGGACAAACCACATTCTTGTGAAGTATGTGGGTCTTCTTTTGGATGGAAGTCACATTTGTTGAGTCATATGAAAACACACACAGGGGACAAGCCACATTCTTGTGAAGTATGTGGGTCTTCTTTTGCATGGAAGTCAACTTTGCTGCGTCATATGAAAACACATACAGGGGACAAACCACATTCTTGTGAAGTATGTGTTTCTTCTTTTGCAGATAAGTCAACTTTGCTACAGCATATGAAAACACATACAGGAGAAAAACCCTATTCTTGTGAAGTATGTGGTACTTCTTTTGCACAGAAGGCACATTTGCTGCGTCATATGAAAATTCATACGGGAGACAAACCACATTCTTGTAAAGTATGTGGTTCTTCTTTTGCACAGAAGTCAACTTTGCTGCAGCATATGAAAACACATACGGGAGAAAAACCCTATTCTTGTGAAGTATGTGGTTCTCCTTTTGCACAGAAGGCAAATTTGCTGTGTCATATGAAAATGCATACGGGAGAAAAACCACATTCTTGTAAAGTATGCGGTTCTTCTTTTGCAAAGAAGTCAAATTTGATGAGTCATGTGAAAGCACATACAGGAGAGAAACCGCATTCTTGTGAAGTATGTGGTTCTTCTTTTGCACGGAAATCATATTTGTTGAATCACATGAAAACACATACAGGAGAGAAACCACATTCTTGTGGAATATGTGGTTCTTCTTTTGCACAGAAGGCACATTTGCTGGGTCATATGAAAACGCATACGGGAGACAAACCACATTCTTGTAAAATATGTGCTTCTTCTTTTGCATGGAGGTCACATTTGTTGAATCATATGAAAACACATACGAGAGAAGACCCACATAGGAAATATGCAGCTTAATGAAAACATCGACATCAGGGATCTAGAAGAGCATGAGCCTTATAAGTACCTTGGCATTGAGGAAAACGAGAACATACAACATGCCAAGATGAGGGAGAAGATTAGTAAAATGAGGAAAATATGCAAAACCCAGCTCACCAATAAAAATAAAATTACTGCCATAAACCAGCTTGCTATGCCAGTAATAACATACAGCTTTGGTATCATTAACTGGCCACAAAAATACATCAATCGGCTAGATGTAAAGACACGGAAGCTACTAACGCTTCATAAAATAATATACAGAAATCAGTCTACCAAGGCTGCATTTGCCCAGGGGAGAAGGAGGTCTGGGACTCTCAGAGATCAGTCATCAACATAGGGCAACTATTGTGAGCACCGGTCAGTATCTGAGAAGCTCCCAGAATGACACCCTCTCAATAGTATATGAACATCAAGAGTCAAGAGCCAGCAGAACAACATCAGTCACCAAGCTGGCCAAACATTTTGGTCAGGGCTGTCTCTCAGATGAGGACGAAACACCAAACACGTGTGCCACAGAAATAGCAAGAAAGAGCCGACAGAAGTATACCGAGACCTTCCAACAGATGAACCTTAAAGAATGGGAACAACATCAGCGTGTAAAGTATTTTCTGGGGAACTCTCTCATGAGTACATAGATAAAGAAGGTTCTTTGGACTGGCTCAAAAGGGAATCCCTCCACCACGATCAGAAAAGGGTAATAATGGCTGCCCAAGACCAGGGATTGATGACCAATGCATTCAAGAAGATGGCAGGGATCAGTAATGACAAATGCAGGTTCTGCCATACAGAATTGGAAAGTGTTGGTCATCTGATAACAAGTTGCAAAGTTTTTCTAGGGGACGGCTACTATACAGCGAGACATGATGGAGTATGCAAGTACCTCCACTGACCATCTGTAAAAAATTAAACATCCAGTGTAGCAGCAAGTCCTGAGAACCTCAACCTGAAAGAACAGTTGGAAATGACTTATATACCATACATTACGACCATGTATCCCTACAGCCACCTACCTTGAAAATGCTGCTGTGAAACCTGACAAATATGTAAATATATCCACATGACGATCTTTAGAATGTTGAATATTTAATGTTGCAGCAAGTCCTTGGAACAACAGTTGGACATATCATACACCATCCACGTTGACTCTACGTTTTCTTATGGCTACATGTCTAGAAAACGGATCTATTAAATCTGACATGATGAAATGAGACAAGAAAGAGAAAGAATCAACCTAAGACGTTAATGTCCTCAAATAATACTGCGTTAAAGAAAGTGATATGAAAAAATAACGAAATACCAGGTTCTTATGTTCGACATAGAAAAGAAACTGGAATCTTAGGAAAATCTCCATTCCAGTAATTATAGAAGCAGTTGGAATTAGACAAAAGCATTTAAAAAATTTTTGAAATATATTGTAGTGAAGTAGAAAAAAAAGAAATTAAAAAAATATATATAAGACACAGCTGTTCCTTCCAAAAGGTTGAGCTCTTCAACGTCCAAAAATAATTCACCGTCACAAAAAGAATTCACCGTCACTTCTTCCAACCGTCGTTTCACTCTCTGCGCTCTTCACCCCTGCTTTAAAAAAAGTACCGTTTATATGCTGCCCATTTCTCCACTTATGGAAATTGACTATCAACCAGAGCCATCTAGTTTTCCATTTCTCCAAACAGCCAATTTGCAAAGGGGGACAACTCAAACCACATATATTAACTGGCCCAATGAGAAATTCCAAGAAATATTCATACACAATGCCTTGAAGACGAAACTTTAGCAATGAAACGACAACAGGGATAATAACTGTCCATAAATTTGCCTTCGGATATGAATTCATATTGTAATAAAATCGTGTAATTTCCAATCGGATTTCTTCAAACTAACTAAAGTATAAAAAGTTAAATTAACAATTTGTCAGGTACATTCGACACTCTTTCGTGAGAACTAAAATGATAAGATTTTTTAAAGTTAAAACATATTCTTGTTATGTTTGTGAGTAAAACTCGAAACTGTTTTAAGTTGATTTGCACACAACTACATAACTAGCACGCCTTCGTTAATCTCGTCCATCGATAGTGAGAACTAAAATTATGTTTGTTATATGTGTGTTATTCTTGTTAAAAATTTGTGTAACTCTCTCACACAAAAACGATAGAAAAGAATATGATCCTTTGATTATCTTCATAATTTACTTTGAAAGACAAAGTTTTTTATTCTCATGTAAATCTAAAAACATTTAAAACAAAAAACATACATTTTTATGCCAAAGTTACATCTTAACATTTTTTTTACTTTTTAAATTTACATTTCAATAAAACGTCTATTTTGCATCAAGTATTCATGTTTTGATATCTATGTAAGCGTTTAGCTTTTTTCATTGTCTTTTAAATATGTTTAATGTACAATTTTGTTTAAATATTAGGGACGTTCAATAAGTAATGTCCCTGACCAATTTCTGTTTGTCTAATCTAGTATAAATGTATATACAATGATTTATGGGTCATATGGCAAATTTCAACTCTGAACAAATTGTTGTTCCAAAGTTTTTGAAATCAGTCAAGTGAGCAATGGAGCCTGTCAAGTGTCATGCAGTGATCAGTTGTCTTTTTTAAAATCACGCACTCCACAGGAAACTTTGGATGAAATTAAAGAAACAATGCAATGTCATATTATTCTTGTAAAACGTTGGCATTATGAATTCCAATATTTCATGAACTTTGTAGGAGCAGCAGATTTGGTTGCCCTTTATCTGTCATTGATGAGACTACTGTCAACCATGATGAGTCTACTTTTTTGAAGATTCATGCTTGACTATTCGTGTTAAACTGGCTTCAGTCGAAAAAAAGTTTTATGGTATTATGAAATTCATAAGCAGTCTCCCGTTGTATGTAATCCATGTTTGAGGAAATGATGACATTAGGTTTTCACAAATCTTGCACGGATGTGGCGACGTCCTTCTACATATAGTGTCTGCTATTCCTAAATAGTCACTGATCTGTTACTGACCATGCTCGATATTGCTTAACTTGGGTGATATAACAAGAACTGGTATGCAACGTAATTATGACATGTATGAGTCGATTGCTCTAGGATGAATTTGGAGATGTGCTAAGAATATGAGTCAAAAGTTTTCAAAACACTAATTATATAGGATAAAACATTGGTCTATCACTGCAATAAGTGTATCAGAATTTGGGGGGATTTTTGACATCCCTAACATGAAACTGCGAATAAAATATAAAAACTCGTAATTTCTCTTTTAAAAGTAGGTTGTTTATTTTCTTTATGGAATATACGAGGGGCGTGCAATAAGTAATGCCCCTGACCCACTTCCCATAGCAGTAGAGCAACGAAACTTGGCACAGTTATTAGTTTTTCTCTACATAGGAACCACCTAGAGTTATGCATTTCTCCCATCGTTTGATGGAGTTCTGGAGACCGTTTTTGTAGAACACCCCAGGTTGGTCCTCCAACCACGACGTGACTTTAGAAATCAAGGCTGCATCATCTGGGAAACACTTTCCTTTCAAAAAAACTTCATGACTGGGAAGAGGTTAAAGTCAGAGGGTGCAAGATCAGGAGAGTAGGGAGGATGGGGGAGGATTTCATAATCACACGATCGTGCTTCTGATCTGGCGACATGCGAGTTGTGGACTGGAGCGTTGTCCTGCAAGAGGAGGGTACCTTTGTTGATCTTGCCCCGCCTCTTGATTTTGATAGCTTCCCTTAATTTCTTCAAAAGTGAAGCATAATAGACTTCTGTGATTTTGGATCCCTTTGCCTTGAAAACTGTCATAACTACTCCGTGCTGGTCCTAGAAGACTGTGAGCATGACCTTACCAGCGGGAGGGGGGTGCGCCCTTGTCTTCTTTGGAGGTGGTGAATCCAAGTGCTTCCACTGCATTAACTGGGCTTTAGTCTCTGGATCATAGTGGTGGATCCAGGTTTCATCCTGTGTAATTAGTCTTTTGAAAAATTTTGACTAATTTTCTTGCCACATCTCCAAATTCATCTTCGAGCACTCGACAGGTTCTCGCTTCTGAAATGATGTGAGCTACCTGGGAATCCATCTGGCAGACACCTTATGCACATGCAAATGGTCATGAATGATAGTTTGCACAGACCCTGTACTATTTTTGACATCTTTGGTTATTTGGCGAATAGTAATGCGCCGATTTTCCAAAATGGCAGCCTCAACTTGACGGACAGATGCCTCATCAATGGTAGAAGGGGGGGCGACCAGGTCTGGGAGCTGTTTCCACAGATTTACGGCCATGTTTGAATTCACGATGCCTACATTTTACAAGGTCATATGATGGGGCATTATCACCATAAGTTTCTTTCATTTCATCAAAAGTCTCCTGTGATGTGCGTCCTTTCAAATACAAAAACCGGATCACTGCTCGACATTCAACAGGCTCCATTTCACACCTGACTCAGTTCAAACACATGTGACACAGAAACCACAATTAGTTCATAGCTGTAATTTGCCACATACCCCGTAGAGATATAAATCATTGTACATGCAAAAATTCAGCTAGATCAGACAACTGGAATTGCGTCAGGGACATTACTTATTACTTAGTACTTCCAAAATAAACTATTAAAGTTGTTTGAAAATAATAGAAATATTTTTTAAAAACAGTGTTTACAAAGTGCCTTCATGCAGCCATTTTTTTACGTAATGAAATCAATTGAATTTTACAAGTTACTTTTTTTCAATTTTTAAACCTTGATTAGCTGGTATGCAATGTGATTATAACATGTATGTGTCGATTGCTCTCCAGAGCACTAGGCTTGGTTAATTTAGCTTAATGATCTTACACAATCTTTTCATATAACACATAGTTTTTGATCACGTGTGTTTGCATCTCCCAGCGATCAAGCTCTTTATTTTATGGTCGATTTAATTATTGTTATTGACTTGCCGTGGTCTCCTCATGGTTGTTGAGGTCTGACCCTCACTTTAAATAAACTTAACAAACAAAAATCATTTTAAATACATTTAACAACCAAAAACTACTTTAAATAAACTTAACAAACAAAACTCACTTTAAATAAACTTAACAAACAAAAAAAATCACTTTAAATAAATTTAACAACCAAAAACTACTTTAAATAAACTTAACAAACAAAAATCACTTTAAATAAACTTAACAAACAAAAATCACTTTAAATAAACTTAACAAACAATTGAAGAAATCTGATTTTGTTCTCCAGGTCACTAGACTTGGTTCATTTAACTTGATGATCTTACACAGTGTTTTCATATAATGCATAGTTTTTGCTCACTTGTGTTTGCATCTTCCAATGATCAAGGTCTTTGTTTTATGGTCGATTTAATTATTGTTATTGACTTGCCGTTATCTCCTCGTAGTTGTTGAGGTCTGACCCTTACTTTAAATAAACTTAAAAAACAAAAATCACTTTAAATAAACTTAACAAACAAAAATTGCTTTAAATAAACTTAACAAACAAAAATTACACGTGTAGTATAACACAATTAAGATTTGCTGATTAGAAAAAGAAACTTAAAAAATATTTTTAATAAGATTTTTACAGTGTATGAAAATAATGAAAATGCGAGACCAAAAGCGTGTTTGCATTATCGACGCTTTAAACAACATTTTTATGTAATTAGGTACGGGCAAAAAATGGTGGAATAAAGATGGGGACATAGTTTTGAAAGCCGATTTATCATATTTTTTTTTAGGTTTCCGACTACTTTTTGATTGGATTTGAAAGAATAATGACGACAATTAATTTCCAAAATGAAAAAAAATATTTGTACATCTGAAAAAAAGTTATCAGAAATGTTTTCATGGCGAGCTAAGCAATTTATCTAAATTTGGAAGGTAAATAAATTGTAAAAAGCCTTTGAAAGATAAATATTAGATTTCTGTGTCTATTTCAATGATAATCAGTAAAGCAAAGTCACAAGATATTTAATTAAATAAAAAACACACATTGTACAAAAAAACTAAATTAATCAGCTCACGAAAGTAAAAGCTTCTCGATTTGCAGAATGTCAAGAAAACTGAAGCCTCAAAAGATGGATTATACAAAAGCTCAAAATATAAGACAGTCGAAAGGCTGTTTGAAAATGATGCTAGGTAGTTAAAGGGAAGTAGAGGTGCTAGTTATCTTTTTTCCAGCCGTACATCCGTACATTCCTATCATGGACGTTTGTGTGATTTTTTCCATTTTTAAATTTAATTATTTTTCTATATTATTGCTTTTAAATTAAAATATTTTAATTTCATTTTTCAAGATTATATACAACTTATGTTATGGCGGAAATTTCACAGTAATGCAAGCAAAGAAAATATTAGAATTGTACATATACATATTATGCGCAACCTGTAATTTATAAAAAAAAAGTAGAACCAGTTTTGCAATTATAATTTTTTTTACAAATATTAAATAAACAATGCATAATTCTATGATAATATCGGTAGTTCAAAAAATTAAATTTTCTTCGAGTTATATCGAATTCATAAATACGGACATTTAGCGTTTTTTTGTAATGTTCGTGTAAAAATGAAATCTTCTGGTTGAAATAAACGATGCTAATTTTTCATTAAAAAAAAGCACAAATAAATCAATGCATATTTTTACTACTGAAAACCATAACTTTAGCTATTTTTTGTTTAACAAAAATAATATATTTCCACTGAGATTTAAATAAAAAATAATGCTTTCATTATATTCCGTTGTCATTAATCGAGAGATTCTAAGAATTCCATCTACATTAGTTAATTTCCTGATTTTTGGTGAATTTTAAAGTAAAGGAAATTTTAAAGTAAACGAAAGGGTCAAAATATTTAAAGATTTTGAGCATCGGCAATAATTTTTCACGTAATTCTTAGTTTATTTTCAATCACTTCATATGCACGTCACATTTGTACAGTGGTAACGTCACCAGCTTTGAATGCTGTTTCTTTTTAATTGTTATAATTTAAGTTGTTTTATTTTCATAAAAAAGCAAAAATAAATTCAATCATTTTTTTACTACAGAAAACTATAACGTTAGTAAAGGTATTTTTGTTTAAACAAAATAATACATTTTAACTAAGTATTTACCGTTTAGTTCAAAGCAGTCACTGGCCACACACTGCCAGGGGTGTACTACTGGTATTGGGTGCGTCATCAGAAGTTGTCGCTGTTGTTGAGTCAGTTGACAGGTTTCACCCCTTCAGACGGCCTGCATTTGTGGCCAGAACATTATGTCGCGGGCTCTGTTCAGTGTGTACTGAATGCCCAGGTGAGATCTGTGTGCCCTGGTAATCATCTCGGGTCTGAGTTTGGTTCGAATGAGAAGATGTGTGCCCCGGTATGCTAGATCATTTTCAGAACACAGTTCATCGCGGTATGGCCAGTATTCTCTAATGTTTAGTGGGATGTCGTTTTTGTCCTCAGGCCAACCCTTTTTGTGATTTTTATTAGTGTCTGTAGTGTTGTGTCATGACTGGTCTCTTCTCAAATATGTGAGAGGCGGTGGTCTGTGACAAAGAGACCGTCTTCCATATTGATGTTTTCAAAGTCTCTTGTGACTTCCTATTCTTCTTTTTGGAATATGGCGCAGTTATCTTCTGTTGTTACTTCAGGAGTAGGTAGTTACACACGAGATAGGGTATCGCTAATGTATATTTCGGGTCCTGGCTTGTATTTCACGTCGAAGCAGAATTTTTGGAGCCTTAGCCGCATCCGCTGGAGTCTCTTTGGGCTCACATGAATGGGTTTTGCGAGTATTGTCTCCAGTGGTCTATCGTCGGAGAATACTTTGAATTTCTCTTTACCGAGAATGTATTGTTCAAAACGTTCTTTGGCGAATACGATGGTAAGACACTCTTTCTCAATCTGTGCATAGTTTTGTTCAGTTTTTGTGAGTACTCGGGATGCATATACAATAGGATGTTCTTCCTAAGTTTTTCTGACTGCCCCAAGACTGACTTCCGAGCTGTCACATTCAAATGAGACCTCCTTATTGAGGTCATAATAGTGAAGAATAGGGGCTTCAGTAATGAGCTTTTTAATCTGAATAAATGCTAGTTCCTGTTATGACAGCCAGTCAACGACAGATTCCTTGTCCAGAAAGCGTCTCAGTGGTTCACATACTGTCCTGAGATTGGGTGCAAACTTGATGAGGTAGTTTACGACTCCTAGTAATCACTGAACGCCTTGGATGTCCGTAGAGTGTTGCATCTCTGATATTACTTTGACTATCTGGATCTGGTGCCAACCCTTGTGCACTGAAAGTATGTCCCATGTAGCTAACAGAGTTTTTTGAAGTTGAACTTAGTAGGGTTGAGCTTTACTCCTTCTTTGTAGCACCTTTCTAGAGGTGCCACAAAGGCAGCATCATGGCCTTTTCAGCTTCTATTTTTCTATTACTGAACCCGTAGAGTATAGTATCGTCTGCTATCACTTGTATGTTATTGAGTTCTTCAAAACATCAGTCAAGTCATCGCTGCCCTTCTTCGGGGGCTGAGCTGATTCTAAATGACATTCAAAGCCACCATATCCTACCAAAATGGTTTCAGTATGTCGTTAAATATTATTATTCCTTCGTAGACCATTTCGTCGTTTTCTTTTTAACTCAGTTTAAGATGTAGAAGGACTCGGCGAGGACTGTTTTGCATAGGCTTGATAGTTCAGAGAAAATGTCGCTGTAATTGCTGAGGATTTCATCTTTTGTGATTGGCTTTGCCTCCTTTATTTCACACAGCTGTCGCACACATTCTGTGTTAAAAGCTATGAGTTTCAGTGCAGAGCTAGCCCGTTCACAAAGGTGATGGTGAGTTGCTATCCTAGACATTTTTTTTATTCCCTTCACATCACACTGGAGTGTTATTGAGCCTAAAATTTAAAGTACGACATTTGAAGTGGTGGTGGAATTGCATACGCCATGTTTATTGATGAATAGATTTTGTCAAAAATCCAAGATTGTTTAAATACACGTGGTCCGATAAATGTCTCTTCCATTAGGAGACGAGGGTGTATGTAAGACTAGAGTCAAGAGTATTATACTGCATGGGTTTTTGCCGAACATGTGTTGGAATTGTTCACTGAGTGTATATGGGTCATTCCAAAGAGAGAAATCCCGCTGACACCCTGTTAAGTAGCGAGAAACAGAGAGAATATGAAGCCGATATTGAGTAAAGAATATGCCGCAGCTTTATTGCCTGAAAATGGTGGCCGGAAAAGTAAAAGTTTTAAGAACTAAAAAAAATAACTCATTAATACATGTTTATTTTTTTATATATAAAAATAAAACATTGTAGATGTTAACAATAAAAATATTTTTAATATTTCAGGAATATTACAATAAGCAGTTTTCATTCAATATTTTCACAAAAAATAATATAATTATAAATATATTTAATGTGGTTTTAATGACAACAATTCCCACAAAAATTTCAAATGTAATATTATAATATTTTCTTGTGTTAATGATTAGGTTTATCAGAAACCGCCATTAAAAATGTGTGATAAGAACTTGAATAATTCAAGTTACTATATTTCGAAGTTATACCTACTTGAAAAATATAATTCCAACCCTATTTTTTTACAATTAAAAGAGTAAAGACGAAATAAAAAAAAACAGGTTTAATAGCAAATAATGAAACATTTCTTTTTTTTTCAAATTGTTTTATTTAAACGATTTAAAGAAAATCAACGAAATGTTACTTACTTCGATTATAAAATCTATTATATCTGTAAAAGTGAAAGCGTCTGTCTGTCTGTCTGTCTGTCTGTCTGTCTGTCTGTGTATCTGTGTGTGTACATTTACCTATGCAGTAACTCTGTTAATTTTAAGTCTACAGACTCGAAATTTGATATACAGTGTACTGAAGTTTGGGAAAATCGATGTGATCAATTTTCGGCCAGAAATTTTGCGATTAAGGGGTCAAAGTTAAACGATTTGCCGTTTGAGCATTCTACCAAACTTATCCGACAATTTTCGGTCTAAACACTTGAAATTTTAGATATAGGTTCATTGGACAGGAATCTAACTTAATAACTCAATTTGAGCCCAAAACAATAATATTTAAGGGGTCATAATAGGGGTTAAAAAATTGACCTCCAAACACCTGAGAAACGCCGGGCTGAAATGCTAGTATATATATAAATTCCAAAAAATCGCTTACTTATAAAAAATACAATCCAACAGATGTTTTTCACGGTTCAAATAAAGGGAGACAAGCGTCTGATTTTCTCCTTTATCTTCTGGTGGCTTCGAAGTGCCACAATTAATGTCTCTTTCTATTGCATCCTGTAAACCAAAATTAGTATTTTGGGACCACCTTAGATAAAAAAAAAATGAACACATTAACTTACCAGTTTTTGCCGGTAAAAAAAACACTCTACCGATTTTTTATTCTCTTAATAAAATACACGAGTATTTGATTAATATATTTTATTTCTTCTTTATAGAGTGATGTTATTTTTTTTTTAAATAACTTACAAAAGAAAACATTGAATGAAATAGAAAAAATATCGTCAGAATCCGATATTTTTTAAACAACTTTAATAGTTTATTTTGGAAGAATATCCCATTAAGAAAATAAATAACCTACTTTAAAAATAGAAATTACGAGTTTTTTTTAAATATATTTTATCCGCAGTTTTGTGTTCGGGGTGTCAAAAATTCTGATACACCTAGTGAATGATGGTGTAAACATCAGGGTAAGAATTTTTTTATAATCATAAACACACAAAATTTATATATATATATATATATATATATATATATATATATATATATATATATATATATATGTATATGTATATAATTTAAATCCAGTATCACTAAGAAAAATAACTTAAAAATGGTATTATTTTTAATAATGATTAATTTATTTTTAAAAATTATCAATTTAGACAAATACGAATTCGTTGTTTGATTGTACTAAACTCTAGCTTGGCTAATCTATATAATTATAAAACTCAAATGACCTTGTAATGATGTATGTAACCCACTTTCCGGTTTACAACATCCGGTTGCTCATGCGCGCATGACCTGCACACTGAGATATTAACGTTATTATTTAGAAATTATTATTTACCATGGAAAGAGTGGGGTTTAAAATAACTTAAAAGTAATACAGAAATGAACGATGTAAAAAAAAAAAGCAAACAGTATTAACAATTGTTTATTTGGATAATTTAAACATGAAAAAAAAAAACAAACAAAAGAACAATTGGGAAGCTGAAATATTTAGGTTATTATTTCGAAGTTATTATTTAACATGGGAAGCGTGGGGGTTAAAATAACTTAAACGTAATACAGAAATTAACAGTTCAGTGCACATTTACCTATAAGTATAGCCAACCACTTATAATTCAGTAACTGTATTTTTTTTTTCAAGAATAATCAATTATAATAAACAGAACGCCTCATAGAAATCTATCTATATTCTTTTTTCATTTTAATATACATTCATAGAAATGTTTCTGTTATGTAAAGAAAAAAAAAACTATTTTCTTTACGTCACACTGTCACGCTCATACATGAATTCCATAGCTAATATAACATACTGACCAAACGGGCCAGGGGTAGTTTAGTTATTATTTTTTTTTTGGGGGGGGGGGGCACAAACAAGTGTATTTCTTTACTTTACAAATTATCTTTGAAATAGTCCCAGAAAACTAATATTCACCTTTAAATAGATTTTTACAAGAAATTTATTTAACTTCTAAATTTAGCTGCAGTTTCTGACAAATGAATATTTTTCAGAATTATTTTTTTTTTAACATGTAATTTTTTTTCGTATAGATATTAACTTTAGGCACGTACAATATAGTTCTTTTTCAATATCTTTATTTTTAATGTGTTTGATGAAGTCCACAAGCACTGTTTTAAATATTTCAAACACAATAAAAAAAAATCAAGAATATAAAAAATAAAATAAAATAAATAATAAATAAATAAAAATACGAAAAGGCGGCTTTAAAAACTATCAGTTTCCGTCATTAAATTGCACGGGAAACGAATTAGAGAATTAATAAAAATGAAACTTGTAATCTGTTCTCTCTCATGTAAATATTAAAATGTTAAATAAAATAATAATTATTTTATCCGTGATATTCACTAAATAGATCGGCTCTATTTCGAAATGATTTCTTTTTTTATTTTTCCTCTTCAGTTTTGTTTCCTGCGAACTTGCTCTTCCGTTCGTCATCTTGAATGTTAAGTTGAGCTTGTAAAGTCAATCACATTTGAAAAGTCGTTCCCTTTATAAAAGCAGATAAAGTTAATCGAAAGCAGATTATAAAACAAAAACGTAAGTATTACTACATGAATTTAGTATCGATTTTTGCGCTGTATTTTTGCAGAATACGTTAAAAATGTAAGGGAGATAACTACATTTACTAAACGAGTAATCCTAATGAAAATGTTGATTTATCGTTGAACATTTTTTCGCTGTCGATTGTTTTTGTTTGTTTTTTTTTGTTTTCAATACTGACTTAAACATAAACAAAAACTGCTTAATTGCTTACCGAAGAAACAATAATTTCATAAATTTTAAATGTTTTTTAACTAATGTTTTTATTTTTGTTTACCAAAGAAACCAAAAAACTATAAATCTTAAATGGTTTTCATTGTTTAATGGTTTTTGTTTTCATTTTTTTTCTCTCAATTTTTCTCTTAGTGGATTATTATCATTAATCTATTATTTTATTTTCAATACTTAAACAAAAAACAACAATGTCTACAATCTGACGTAAAGCAAAAAAAAATATATATATATTTACAATGGAACCTTTTTACCAATTTCTAGAATCTGACGTAAAGCAAAAAAATCTTTACAATAAAAAACTTTTATAGTTTTTCGGGTATGCTGAAAACGAATATATACTTCAACAGTGGCGCAGAGAATTAGATTTCATGATATGAGGAAATTACTTTTTCCAAAAGTGGGAATCACTTTTTTTCATATAAATTTAATGTAAAATGAGCGGTACTTGTGCACTTATTGATCCATGCTAAAATAATAATGTTATTTTTAGTTTTTAGAAAGCCATTCTTAACATGGGGAGGAGGATGTTTTGTACCTGTTCTGTACTTTATCCTTACAATTTAATAAAAACAAAAGATATCATAAAACTTTAATAAACTTGAAAATACTATTTTAAAATTAGCGCAGATCAATAAGTGCGCTAGCACCAAATGGGCACCCACTTTCAGGCCACACGATTATATGTTTTGGGAGGGGCTGCCTGAAAGCTGTTTTGATAAAATGGTACTTAACAATCACCTTTGATATGACAATTTCTATAGGTTTCTGTATGCTGAAAACGAATATCCAATTAAACTTTGTCACAAACAAGTCGTTTTCCGAATATTATACAATGTAAAGAATTGGCCACCAATGATAACATAAGGAATTACACTGCTTAATAATCAGAAAACTAGTTTGCGGCAAACCTAACATAAGGAATGACATGTATAAAAAAATAATTTTATGAATTTTAAATATTTTTAACTAATGTTTTTTTTTGTTTACCGAAAAACAAACAAAAAAAACTATTAATCTTAAATGTTTTTCATTGTTTAATGGTTTTTGTTTTCATCTTTTTTTCAATTTTTTCAGTGAATTATTATCATTAATCTATTATTTTATTTTCAATACTGAAACATAAAAAATAACGATCAATGTCTAGAATCTGATGTAAAGCAAAAAAAACAAAAAACAAAAAACAAAACAAAAAAAAAACAAAAAAAAAACAAAAAATCTTTACAATAAAAACTTTTATACTCTTTCGTGTGTGCTGAAAACGAATATATCCTTCAAACGTGACGCAGAGAATTAGATTTCAGGATATGAGGAAATTACTTTTTCCAAAAGTGGGGATCACTTTTTATATGAATTTAATATAAAATGAGTGGTACTAGTGCACTTATTGATCCATACTGAAATAATAATGTTATTTTAGAAAGCCATTCTTAACATTGGGAAAAGAGGTTGTTTTGTACCTATTCTGTACTTTAACCTTATAATTTAATAAAAACAGATATCATAAAACCTTATTTGAACTTGAAAATGCTATTGAAAGAATCTGTAATCTATAAACTGTTAGATTAGTGTTTGGGAGTGGTTCGGCTCCCCGGAAACATGTCGTGTGTGCCAAGTGGTTTATGGAAAAATCATGACAAAGCGATTCTATATGAACGTGGAAAATTATGCAAATATGAGCCATGTCATTCACTAACAGTAAGGTTAGAAAAATATTGGAGAGTTTGAAAAATCAATTCTGGCGGAATATATATGAATATAAAAGGCACACTCTTATGGAATGAAGTGAAAGTTATAAATAGAGAAGAACAATAAAGAGTAATCTGGCTTAAGGAAACTGTATATATTCTGGGTGATTATCAATTACTAAGCCTAGTATAGTATTTAACATGATTTGGGAACCATTAATTATAAATAATATAGTAATAAGTAGTAAAAATATCTATGATGATGCCAAAAAGAAAGTCCGCACTTCTCTTTTTTCAAAAACTGCAAATTTAAGCTAAGTTGCATGTAACTGTTTAAAAAACCTTATACCTCATTTGATTCATCTTTTATTCGCCTATAATGTTACCTGTTCATGTTTGACTTTTGATTGGAGTATCCTAGTGTTCATATCAATTTAGAAAATAATCAAGAATACAAAAGCTCTGAAGTTAAAAAATGAGTTTTACATTAATATGTTGACTGAGCATTTTCTACACTACTTTGGCTGGGATTTTGATAATAATACTATCTTCATGCAGGATAATGCTCCATTCACCCAGCTGGCAATGTTAAGATGTTCCTTGAAGAGAATGGTATTCCCTGTTTTTATTGGCCTGCAGAATCTCAAGACCTCAATCCTATCGAAAATGTATGGCATTACATCAAGCAACTGCAACACAATGATGAAATTTTAAATCTGAAAGAACTTATATTAATTAGATATTAAATCTGAAGGACTTATATTAAGTAGATATTAATAAGTTCCTCGAACCTAATATTTTTCTAACCTCTTTATCTCTAACCTTTTTATTTTTTTAACCTTCCCTTTCTTTAATGGAGTATAAATAATGCACTGTGGATGTGTTATCAGCAGCTCCAGTAACTCTTATTTGTCCTCTACTCCTCATTTCCAATGAGTGATTTTTCTGATAAAGGGTGAAGAAAAAGCTGCTTTCTAGATCGGCAGTACTTGCATGAACAGTAGACTGAGATGTCGGAAATTTTCTGTTTCTATGTCTATCCTTGTGGCCATGTAACTAGTAAGGGTGCTGGAGGTAAACCTTTCATCTGGGCTGACGATATCCGCCTGATAGTCAGGGACCCGAACCTTGGAATAACCACTAAGGAGGCTGTCCTATGAGCAGGCACAAAGTACTGGGGCTGCTGTATTGCCATTTGGTGAATGGATTCTGGACCATGCCGTAGTTTTTGGTGGGGCCTCTCGATGGCATACTAGTGGGTACTTGTTACGGCTTTACCTTATGTGCTACAAAAAAATTCCTGTCTTTTTCTCTTACTTTCCCTCTATAACCTGCTCTAATCAAGTCTGTCGACCTGATCCACAAATCTCAAAACCTAAACATGAATTATCTCCAGAAAAAAAACATGAAAAAACCTAGAACCCCATTCTCCAAAGTAGACCCCTACTACTATTTCTCCTTCTCTAACATCAGGGGTCTACGTTCCAACCTTCCAGAGGTTGAAACCCAATTGCAGGAGACGAAACTGGACATTTTGTTCCTAAGCGAAACTGGCATAGGGCTGGCCACTTCCCTAGATGAATTCATAATTAACGGATACTCTAACAACATCTAAATTTGACCCCCAAGATCGCCATAGGCATGGAATATGTGCCTACATAAAAGATGGCTTTCCGTGTTGTAGGGAAATCTCCAGAGAAGATCCTAATTTACTTCAAGTTTGCACTTGCTTACACTTGCACTGCATTTATATTTGCCCTCTTGTCGCCCCCAGCGGAGTTACTATCTTTAAGAACACTTGCTTACACTTGCACTGCATTTATATTTGCCCTCTTGTCGCCCCCAGCGGAGTTACTATCTTTAAGAACATATCTGAGAAAATTGACCACATCCTGTCTGCTCATCCTTCAACTAACATTCACATCTGTGGTGACGTCAATGTCCACAAGATGGAATGGCTGAGCCATTCAAATAAAACAGATGATGAGGGGTGGTTCTGTCATGACTTCTCCATTTCCTATAGCCGTCACTCAGATTGTTGGGGAACCCACCAGTCTACCCGATACTACCAGTCAAAATGCAAGCCTTCTAGACCTTTTTCTCACAACTTCCTCTGAGCTATGTTCATGTTCGGTTCTATCTCCTCTGGGATCTTCCAACTACTCGATTGTATAGGTTAAGATAGAAATGAAATGCAACAAGTCTTCAGACGTAGCTCTCCACTTTACAGTATATCGATACTCTATGGCTGACTGGGATAGCTTCCATACATTTATATCTGATCTACCTCTGCATTCAATGTTTAAAAAGGATATGTCCTCTCTAGTATCAGACCTGACCGAATGGTTAATTGTAGGCATCATCATTGAACCTGAGGCCATGTTGTCAGCATAAGACAAGGCCAAACTATTTGCCAAGAACTTTGCAGCTAATTCTACCCTATGCAACCAAGGCCATCAACTCCCTATATTTCTGCCTATAACAGACAACACGCTATGCAACATACAAATATCTGTGCGTGATGTCACCAAGCTGATCAAGAACCTTGATTCCAGCATTGATGGCATTCCAGCATTGACGGCATTCTAATTCTAGTGTTGAAAAAGCTTCAACCAGAACTTTCCTCTATGCTTAGAAAACTATTTAATTCTTAAATACACCTGAATTGCCACGTGAATTCTTAAATACAGGGAATACTGATGAGGTTTTCCAGTGTGTTGTGAAGCACTTCTCCTGAAGACAATGCTTAAACACTTTCGTGAGTATGGAAGCAAGTTCTGCTTGAAGCTTTTTAACACTAAAATTTTCCATAGTGCAGAATTTCTTTATGACTTCTCAGTTTGAAGTTAATTTTGTAAATAAACATAAACACTAGGATACTTCAATTAAAAGTCAAATATGATCAGGTAAAATTATAGAGAAATAAAAGATGACTCAAATGAGGTTTTGGTTTTTTTAACTGTTACATTCAATTTGTTGTACTTGAAAAAGCTCAGTAAAATTGAAAGAAGAATTTTTAATAAGGCTTTTTTACCCAGTCATTGCTTACAACATGCCAAACTCATGTACTAAATTCTGTACATATTTCTTAGTTCAAGAGAAAGGTTCCCAGGTATGACAAAATACACCTGAATAAGATCGGCAGTGACATAGAAACGTTGTGAAAATAACACCCAAGATGAGAACAGTATTCTGAAGAATCCAAATAATATGAATAATCAATCCTCATCTCTAAAATGAAGAAAAATAAAGATTTTTAATTAAATATTTGAAATTAGAAACACATTATTTTTGTTGACTGACCAGTATTATACTAATTTTCTTTTTTGAATTTCATTAATAATAAATGTTTTTGATATTTTTAATAAAAATCAACATGATAAATTCAAGTTAACCACATAAAGTATACTTTTTCAAATTTATATTTTCAGAATTTGCAACAATGAAAAGAAATTAATGGATAAGAAGGAACTTTCTACATTGATGGTTTAAAAAGGTTTAAAATATACATTTTTTACATCAATTTTCTAAAGTTCAAATATACCAGTCTGATTATCATCATACATTACATATACATTTTTTGGAATATATCTAACATGGCTGACAAACCACATTCTTGTGAAGTATGTGGTTCTTCTTTTTCACAGAAGTCACATTTGTTGGATCATATGAAAACACATACAGGAGACAAACCATATTCTTGTGAAGTATGTAGTTCTTCTTTTGCAAAGAAGTCAAATTTGTTGGGGCATATGAAAATACATACAGGAGACAAACCACATTCTTGTGAAGTATGTGGTTCTAGTTATGCACAGAAGTCAAATTTGTGGAGTCATATGAAAACACATACAGGAGAGAAACCTCATTCTTGTGAAATATGTGGTTCTTGTTTTGCACATAAGTCAAATTTGTTGAGTCATATGAACACACATACTGGAGACAAACCACATTCATGTGACGTATGTGGTTCATCTTTTGCACATATGTCAACTTTGTTGAATCATATGACAATACATACAGGATACAAACCACATTCTTGTGAAGTATGTGGTTCTTCTTTTACATTGAAGTCAACTTTGTTGAATCATATGACAAGACATGGGATTCAAACCACATTCTTGTGAAGTATGTGGTTCTTCTTTTGCACAGAAATCACATTTGTAGCGTCATATGAAAACACATAAGACAAACTACATTCTTGTGAAGTTAGTGGTTTGCATTTGCAAGGAAGTCAAATTTTTTGAGTCATAGGAATACACATACTAGACAAATATATCTCCCCGATAAGAAAGAACAGTTGGAAATAAGTCAGACACTAAGCATTGTGACTATGAACTTCCTACAACTACATATTAAGCCTGACATAGTGATATGGATCAAGAAGGAGAATGTGGCAAGCTTAGTTGAAGTAAGTGTTCCTAATGATGCCGACCTTAACAGAGCAGAAGGGGAGAAAATAACAAAATAGCAATGACTTATGTACGACATAAAAAGAAACTGGAATCTTACGAATGTATCAATCATACCTGCCATTATAGGATCAACTGGGCTAATGAAAAGGAATTTTAATAACTATTTGGCGAATATACCGATTGAACCAAGTGCAAAATTAATACAAGCAATAGCACTGAAAACTACGGTTAGGATCTTAAAAAAACAAAGTGAATAGAACATGAAAACAGAGTAAAACACATTCTTATGAAGGAAGGTAAAATTTATGGCGTTGATGCTAAAAAGATAAGAAAATTACAATTTTTACACAGATGTGAGATTTGTTTGAAATAGTGAGAAAGATTCTTTGAAATAGTGAGGAACATTTGACATCGAGCTGTCTTGTTCTTCTAAAGGACGGCTGATATACGATGGAATGTGTAAAAATATGCACATGCCAATCTGTAACATGTTGAATATTGAATGCTGCAACAAGTCATTGGACATGTTATATTCGATCCGCTGTGATTCCTAAAGCTATGTGCCTTGAAACAGAACTGTTAAAATTGACATAATTATATAAGTAGAAAGTAGAAACCACTATGACTACAAATTTCCTACGGTTATATACCTAGAAAATGTGGCTATTAAGCCTGACATAGTGATATGGGACAAGACGGAGAATGTGGCAAGCCTAGTTGAAGTAAGCGTTCCTAATGAACAGAGCAGAGAGGGAGAAAATATCAATATACCAAGGGCTTATGTATGACAAAAACACGATCTATAACATGTTGAATACTGAATGCTACAGCAAGTCATGGGAACAACAGTTGAACATATCACACAATTCGCTATGCCTATTAAAACTACATGCTGTTAAACGTGACATCATTATATGAGACAATAAGTTACAACCTTAGAAGTTAATGTGTTCAATAACACTGGGTTAAAAAGAGTCAGAATAAAAAATAACAAAATACCAGGTTTATGCATGACGTGAAATAAAGAGGAATCTTTGGAAAATCTGGTATCCGGTAGGGTGCGATATCACCAGCTTGAAGAAAAAATTAAAATTAAAATCAGCCAAAGCACATTCCTTTGACGTATGTGGTTCTTTGTATAGAAGGAACATTTGTGCCATATGCAAAAACATATGGAAGACAAAAGAACTTTAATAGAACATTCAATACCTATGCATTTCATATAGAGTTACATGTGAGTGTCATGTAGGGAGCCCATCGATTTTTAAATACTTCGATTGATAAAAATTGAAACAAAAGAAAAAATGTGTATGAAATAGACTTACTGGTTTAATGAAAAATCCTAAGAAATATTTACATACAATTCCGAGAAAACCAAACATTTGCATTGAAGCAATAACAGGGATAATAACTGTCTATAAATATATATTCTAATTAAATTATGTAAGTTTCAGGAGAATCTCTTCAGACTAAAATGTATGGGTAAAGTAACTATTTATCAGGTAAATTTGACACTTTGTTGTCAAAACTTCCAATTCCAAGACTCGACACTTGTTTCAAAACTCCCAATTCATAAACTCAACACTCTTTCAAGCGGAGTTGCACACGACTACGTATATAGCATGCTTTCTTCTTACACGTCCATCCACAGTGAGAACTAAAATGATAAAATGTTGAAAAACTAAAATACATTTTTTAAAAAGATAAAAACCATATTATTGTTATTTGTGCTGGTATTCTTGTGTTAAAAAACTGTTATTCTCTCACGCAAAATGTCATTGTTATTTTCATACAAATTAAGTTAAAACCATATTATTTTTATATGTTAAAAAAACTTACTCTCTCACGCAAAAACAGTAGAAACGAATATGAAACTTTGATTATGTTAATAATTTTCTTTTAAAAACAAAGTTTTTATTCTCATGTATATCTTTAAAACCACCCAAAAGAACTGAGGTTATGTCTTAATAGTTTTTTTAACTTTTTTTTAATTTAATATATTTCAATGAAACGTCTATTTTATATCGAGTTTTCATGTTTATATATCTAATTCAAACCTTTTATCATTGCTATTTTCATACAAATCTTCATTGTGCAAGATTGTGAAAGACTTTTTTGAATAAGAGGAGCGTTCAATAAGTAATGACCCTGACCCACTTTCGTTTGTATGATCTAGTAGAAATGTTGCATATGCAATGATTTATATCTCTGTGGATCATGTAGCAAATTACAACTCTGAACTAGTTCCTGATTTACAAGTGTTTGAAATTAGTTACGTGTGAAATGGAGCCTGTCAAGTGTCATGCAGTGATTAGTTCTCTTTTTGCAGTAAGGCACACCACAGGACACCCTATGGAAAACTTGATGAAATTAAAAGAAACGATGTTACATCATATTCTTATAAAACGTTGACATTGTGAATACCAATGTCATGAAATCTGTAACAGCAGTACCTAGATCTGGTTGTCCTCCATCTGTCATTAATGAGACAACTGTTAGCCATTGTGAACCTTTTTTTGAAGATCCATGCTTGACTTTTTGTCAGATCGCTTAAAAGCTTATGACTAGTGCAGGGTCTCTGGAAATTATCTGATGGATTCATAGGTTAGTGACAACTTTCCAAAAGCAAAATCGCATTGATTGCCATTCAGTACTAAAGAAGTATTAACTCAATGTGTCTTAAACCGGTATCCACAATTTACAGGAGCTTATTACGCTTCAATTTTCAGAAAATATATAAAAGCTATCAAAATCCAGAGCTAGACTTGGGTCAGGAAATATCCCCCCTGCAAGATATGATTCCAATCCACAACACACATTGTTCGAGATCAGAAATGCAGATGTCTATGAAATCCTCTGCCATGCACTTTGCCTCACCTTGCACAATCTGATTTTCACATTTTGAAGCCTGAAAATTGTTTTTGACAGGAACGCCTTTGCCAGATGATGCAGCTTTATTTCTGATTTAAAAGATGCGTGAAATGTGTAACTCTGTGATGTTCTTATCTAGAAAACAAACTAATAACTGTGACAATTTTCGTTGTTCTACTTATCTGAAAAACTAGACCACGGCATTACGTACTGAACGCCTGTCCTAACAATTTTATATTTTTACGAACATTTTTAGGGACATTTTCTCCTTCCAAATCATACGATAAATAAGTGTTGAACAGCGTCCGATTATCATTTACTGTTGCAGCATCAGATATCGATAAAAATTCAAAAATTATAAACTGATTAGCCATACACAGCCTCGGCATAGATAGTAAGTTGTGTAGCAGTTATAGTTTGTGGCGTTGTTTTATATTTATGTGAACGATTTTTTTACTTAGAATAGTTTATTTATTATTGGATAAAAATACTTTCTGTGGATGAACTTCTGCTGATCTTCTTATACACTTCTCTCGTATCTAAATCAGTTGGTTTGAAAACATTAACAAACTGGTCGTGTAAACGCGTCCACCCAAGTCACCAGCGAGGTGACATAGCATTTGATTTAAATCATTTCTGAATTTCTTTCTGTTCTTTGGGGAGCGAAAACGGGAAGAAAGGTTTTAAAAAATTTGAGACATTGTCATTAATTACACATCGGATTAAACTTGTTTTATTAGGCATTTTTTATTTTTATGTGCAAACGTAATTTAGCATTAAAAGTTGTGTTTCTTTTTTCCATGGACGATTGCTGGATTAGTTGTGGATGAACACATTGTGAAGTGCTTATTTATTATAAAGAAAATAAATTAAGTATTAATGAATATTGCGGTTATCAGTGTACATGTGCTAATTTAATAATAAATAGATTATTTGAATCAAAAATTAAGGAAATCTAAATTTCATAAGAAAACATTTTTATATTTACAATTTTATAAAAATATAATTATTTTCAATCATTAAAGTTCTTTATTAAAAGTTGTGTCTAGTACAGAAAGCAAAGTAATCACAAAGCTTTGTAGATGTATAAGTCAATATGTTCATAGTGTGAATAATATGCACATGTAAGTAATATATATATATATAAATGTGAGTGCATGACACTGTGTTGATTTACCACGTTTTTTAGTTTGTGTACAGCTATGTGATGATATACACTTTTTTGGAATTTCAGCCGAACGAGCTTAAGATATATGAAAAACCGATTTTGTTTCAAAGGGCACTAGTTATATAGGCTTTTTTAATTACACAATGTAACATTTTAATATTCAACTAAACTTCGTACACAGTCTTTTTATGAACGTATGTTTTTTTTCTCTTTTGCGTTTTTGCCTTGAAGTAATCAAGGTCTTTGTTTTATAGTCGATTTAAATATTGTCCCTGACTTGCCGTTATATTCTCGTGGTTCTTGACTTCTGGTCCTCATTGTAGTAAACCACAATAAATATTTGCTGGTCTTAAAGGTTTTATTTAAAAAGAAAATGTACATGTGAGGAGAGACCAATATATAATTAACTAATTACTTCTTAATCAGTTTTCTTTGTTAGTCTTAAGGATTGGAATTAAGAGACGCAGACAACCAGATATCTTGCCTGTCTCGCTCTGCCATTCAGATTGTCTGAAAACTTTTATCTCCTCATTTCATTTTGCCGACACTTACGTTTCTCATGCATTTATCTAGGGAACAAAACTTCCAATTATTCAACCTGCAGCGCGGCATATTTCTATTTGCCGACATGTTATCCTGAGATGTACGACTCTAATCCTCACCAAAATTCATACAAATTTACTAAATTGTTACAGGTGAACTATTCAAATATATAGCATTGAGGGTGGTATTTTTCTGTTTAAAGCAGTTGTCGAAGTTTAGAAATATTTTTAGTTAACACGTTTTTGTGAGAACTAACTTTTTTTTGGAAATGACGAAAGGGATTAATCACCACTACAAAGTATGCGTAGGTATTATGCCAAGTTAAATCTGCAATCCTAAAATGTAGCACGCTCATCCATACACAGAATAAAATTTAATCACCATAAGAAAATCCTTGCTAACAATTTTGTAGTGAAATGGGATTCATGTTTATAACTACTATATAGTTAAAACCTTCTAGCTTTCAAAAACGACAGAACACAGACTACACTGAAATATTACCACAAATGATGATTTGTTTATATGCATTCTAAAATTTAATCACCGTAAGAAACTCCTTGGAAATAATTTTGTAGTGAAATTTGATTCATGTTTATAGCTACTATATAGTTAAAACCTTCTAGCTTTCAAAAACGACAGAACACAGACTACACTGAAATATTACCACAAATGATGATTTGTTTATATGCATTCTAAAATTTAATCATCGTAAGAAACTCCTTGGAAATAATTTTGTAGTGAAATTTGATTCATGTTTATAGCTAATATATAACTAAAAGGTTCTAGCTTTCAAAAAGGATAGAAAACACAGTACACTATATTGTTTATATGCATGCTACAGTATAAGTTAAACACGACCAGTTCTTATTCAGAATTTAAGCTTCTAACAATGTCAAATTAATCATCAGCTGTAAAAAGACTTCTTAGTACCCTTGCCATACTTCACGCAATAAGTAATATAAAATTTGTTATTCGGAATAAGTTGATAATGCCTGGGATAATGGAATTATAAAACGAAACTTATACTTGAATTTCACCTTTCCAGCCTTAAGTTTATCAGCAGGAAGTATCAACCAAGCAACGTCTGGAGTCGGCGCTTGTTTGTCAGGTCACCATTTTTAGGAAGGTAAATGTTTTACTCCCCAAAAAATATATTTAATGAACACAACACAAAATGAACAAAAACAAACTTTTTAATAATAACAACGTAGAATATGATTTTATTGGCAGCAGGTCAAACGGTTATAAAGGAAGAATGTTCTTTTTGAGGTCGTTATCGGCCATTCAGTACATTTCCTGTGTTGTCGTTTCATTAATATTTTTATATATATTTCAATATAGTTTAATTAATATTTTTATATATATTTCAATATCGTTTCATTAATATTTTTATATATATTTCAATATCGTTTCAGTAATATTTTTATATATATTTCAATATCGTTTCATTAATATTGTTATATAGGAGTCTTATTAAAAGAGAGTCTTAGAGAGTCTTATTAAGAGTTTGTTGTGTCTAAGAGAGAGATGTTGTAAGAGAGATTTTTAGTGTTATAAAGAGATTCATACATATAAAAAGTTCATACTTAGAAGTGTAGAAGCTCTTTGAGTGAGGAGATAGTGTTGAGACAGTCTTAGTGTTCATATTGTGTATGTAAGATGTGTATGTAAAGACATTTTAAACCACATGATATACAAGACATATAATAACAATTTTCACTTTACATTTTGGTAGAATTACAACACAAAGACGACGTTTATAAAAACACATGATGGGTTTATTTCTTCTCCCGACCGGTCGTGGTTTTCTGAGTCAAGAATTCAAAGCTTCACATTCTAATTTCAAAAGTGACTGTCTCGCTTCTAGACGTTCGAATCCCAACTGCAGACTATCGTCTGTCGTCCTCAAACTCCTTCTGACTCTCCCTCAGTTTCTCCTTGCTTAACTCTAAAGTTTCTAACTATATCGAGAACTTCCCATTTTCCATGACGTCATACACATGTTAAAACATGTGTCTTCTTTCACGTGTTCTAGAAATGCGTGTTCAAAACTTTTTTCCTTTGTTTACAAAAGGAATTTTAACCTATATTCCCAGTAACCTATATTTCCAATATGTTAAAAACATGTTTATTAAATTATCTTGTAGTTGCATTCTTTCAATCGAATTTTCCAAACAGAATTGACAATGCACATTCTTTTCTTAAAACTATTTTATCTCTAAGCCATACAATGGTTTGTTTTACATTCCATTTGCTAATTCTCTATCGTAATCTATTTCTAAACCTTAATTGCGAGGTTCGAATTTCTTCTATCTATTCTATTTCATTTTCATTTTAACTAAATCTCTCTTTTTTGATACTTACATGAAAAGGGGACAGCCCTTATCATGCAACAATATCATTTCTAATTATCTTTACTTGTTTGTTATTTTATTTATAAGATTACGCGGAAGTGATTTGTAGCAGCCCCTGCAAACAGGCAGAGACTACTGTGATGTCCACAAGTAAAGGGACATAACCCTAAGAGTTATCTACCCTTCGCTCTCTAGTAAGCTCGGACGGCAGTTCTCTGGTGACCGAGCCGTTGTTAACACCTATGTTTGCGTTGTCTTTCTTTCAAGCTGTTTGATTCCAGCCAGACAGGAGACCCCAACACTATATCTGGCGACGAGAAATTTTTTTTTCATGACGAACTCACACTACAGAATTTTCGGAATTTAATATGTAGCTTCCGGCGAATATGAAACTACAAAAAGGTCACTAACAAATCATTTTACGCCGCAAAAGAACACGTCGTACGATATTTTCAAGTTTTGACAGGCCGTGAAAAACCCGGACGAAAGCTTCGACTCATACCATGCATGGCTACGGACTCTAGCTTCTACGTGCGATTTTGAAAATAAAGACAGAGAGATCCTAGCCCAAATTTTGCGGAGGTGCACATCCTCTAAAGTCAGAAAGAAAAGTGCTAAGGGACAATGCTATAATAAAGCAAGTCCTGGCCGAAGCTAGGGCAATCGAATTGGCTTATATGTGTGCCACAGACATGGAGTGTAATGAACTACACGCTCTTTACAGCAACGAGAACCGCACGCGTCTCACACGTGGAAATAACAATAATTTCAACACCAACGGCAGTAAAGACAATTGTTGTGAACACGCGCGGCAAAACAGTCGCCATAACACCTCAAAGAATCGACCGCATGGTGGACAAAAAAAGATAGCGGACAGCAAACGTGTCACTATTGTGGATACTCTTCTACACATTCGACTTGCCTAGCCCGAGGAAAAGAATGCAAGAATTTCCACAGGAAAAACCACTTTGCGAGAGCATGCAAAGCAAAGCCAGTAAGAGTAATTCGTTTAACCAATCCTTCCCTGGTATCCCCCTCTATGTCTAGTGACGAGTCTGTGTACTCGGTGAAATTTACACCGTCAATTAAGACACCAAGAGTTACCGCCCTTGTCACTAATTCCCCTGTAATGTTTGTGATAGACATGAGTGCTAATATCAATATAATTGCTGGACACATACATGATGGTTTAAAACACAAACCACGTATAAACAAAACAACGACCCGGATATTTGCATACAGATCTAAACATGCCATACCCATCTGAGGATTTATTAATGCGAGCATAGAATTACGTGATAAATACTGTAGGGCTAAGATATTTGTAGTCGGCAGCGACAGTCCTTTAGCTGGACTGCAGAACCTCTTGAGTTGCCATTCTGCTGAAGCACTGGGGATGATAACGTTTAACTTCACGTTCCATGTGCAGCATCCCAATTCAAGACGAGTTCCCCACACTGTTTGATGGAAAGATAGGAAAAATTTCCGGAGTTATCATTAATCTCCACATTGACTCCTCGGTTTCCCCAGTAACACAGCGACACCGCAGGATACCTTTCCATGTGAGAAAAAACCTGGAGACGGAACTTAAACATCTCAGAGAAATAGATGTGATTGAAGAAGTCACTGGACCTACCCCCTTGGTTAGCCCGGTTGTGGTAGTTCCCAAGAAAAATGGTAGCGTATGAATTTGCATTGACATAAGAAAGGCAAAGGAAGTCATTCAACGGATAAAACATCCAATGCCAAATGTAGACGACTTAATAGCAGACTTAAATGGGTGTAGAGTTTTCAGCAAACTAGACATCTCCAATGCTTATCATCAACTAGAACTGGAAGAGTCCATCAGATATATAACGACATTTGCCACAAATGCAGGTTTATTTTGTTACAAGTGCCCAAGTTTTGGCGTGAATGCAGCATCTGAACTATTTCAAAAAGCTATATCAGACCTTTTTAGAGACATCACAGGAGTGAAAAACCTATCAGACGACATAATAAATTATGCACGTGACCAGCCATCACATAACATCAGCTTGAGGACCACCCTGAAACGTCTACAAGTAGGAGCCAAGCTGAACAAAGAAAAATGCCTCTTTTCTGTACGGAAACTGACTTTCTTCAGACACATTATCAGTGAGAATGGAGTGTCCCCTGACCCAGAGGAAATCTCTGCTATTAGAAAATGCAAATCTCCAAGGAACATTAGTGAAGTCAGATCATTCTTGGGCATGACACAGTATGTGGCTCGATTTATTCCACATTATGCCACTATTAGTGAACCACTGAGACGGATCACAAAAAAATATGCTAATTGGAGATGGACAGGGCCGATGCATGAAATAATAAAAAAAAATGACTCAAAAGGAAAGGAGAAGATGAAGGGGTTATAAGGTCTTGATCAGACAGAAGAGGTAAACAAACTGTCACCACCATACAATCTTAAACAATATACCGTTACAAAAATTAAGGGACGTATGATAACGGTTCAGAGAGGAAACCACCAAGTGACTTGAAACTCTTCTTTGTTAAAATGCATAAAACTTAGGGATGAAAACCCTGACGCTGATTCTGACTCTGAAGGTGAGTAGAGTCCACACATCCTAGACGCCCAAAACACATAGCTGACTAGTTACCGACGCAAAACCCATCTCGGAACAGACTGGCCCCAGCTACACTCAAAGACTTCATAATGTAAGTTAAAAAAATAAATAAATAAAATAAAAAAAAGTAGTACAAATTAAAATAAGACAGGCCGTCCAACCAAGATGGGGAGGGATGTGCACAAGTAAAGGGACATAACCCTAGATGAGCAATTCTCTAAAAAAGTAAGTTAAATAAATAAATAAAATAAAAAAATAGTAAAAAGTAAAATAAGACAGGTCGTCCCACCAAGATGGGGAGGGATGTGCACAAGTAAAGGGACATAACCCTAGATGAGCAATTCTCTAAGAAAGTAAGCTAAAACAATAAATGAAATAGAATAAAAAAATAGTAAAAAGTAAAATAAGACAGGTCGTCCCACCAAGATGGGGAGGGATGTGCACAAGTAAAGGGACATAACCCTAGATGAGCAATTATCTAATAAAGTAAGTTAAAACAATAAATAAAATAAAAAAAAAAAATATTAAAATAAGACAGGTCGTCCCACCAAGATGGGGAGGGATGTCCACAAGTAAATGGACATAACCCTAGATGAGCAATTCTCTAATAAAGTAAGTTAAATAAATAAATAAAATAAAAAAATAGTAAAAAGTAAAATAAGACAGGTCGTCCCACCAAGATGGGGAGGGATGTGCACAAGTAAAGGGACATAACCCTAGATGAGCAATTATCTAATAAAGTAAGTTTAAACAATAAATAAAATAAAAAAAAAATAAAAATTAAAATGAGACAGGTCGTCCCACCAAGATGGGGAGGGATGTCCACAAGTAAATGGACATAACCCTAGATGAGCAATTCTCTAATAAAGTAAGTTAAATAAATAAATAAAATAAAAAAATAGTAAAAAGTAAAATAAGACAGGTCGTCCCACCAAGATGGGGAGGGATGTGCACAAGTAAAGGGACATAACCCTAGATGAGCAATTCTCTAAGAAAGTAAGCTAAAACAATAAATAAAATAGAATAAAAAAAATAGTAAAAAGTAAAATAAGACAGGTCGTCCCACCAAGATGGGGAGGGATGTCCACAAGTAAATGGACATAACCCTAGATGAGCAATTCTCTAAGAAAGTAAGTTAAAACAATAAATAAAATAGAATAAAAAAATAGTAAAAAGTAAAATAAGACAGGTCGTCCCACCAAGATGGGGAGGGATGTGCACAAGTAAAGGGACATAACCCTAGATGAGCAATTCTCTAAGAAAGTAAGCTAAAACAATAAATAAAATAGAATAAAAAAAATAGTAAAAAGTAAAATAAGACAGGTCGTCCCACCAAGATGGGGAGGGATGTGCACAAGTAAAGGGACATAACCCTAGATGAGCAATTCTCTAAGAAAGTAAGCTAAAACAATAAATAAAATAGAATAAAAAAAATAGTAAAAAGTAAAATAAGACAGGTCGTCCCACCAAGATGGGGAGGGATGTGCACAAGTAAAGGGACATAACCCTAGATGAGCAATTCTCTAAGAAAGTAAGTTAAAACAATACATAAAATATAATAAAAAAAATAGTAAAAAGTAAAATAAGACAGGTCGTCCCACCAAGATGGGGAGGGATGTGCACAAGTAAAGGGACATAACCCTAGATGAGCAATTCTCTAAGAAAGTAAGTTAAATAAATAAATAAAATAAAAAAATAGTAAAAAGTAAAATAAGACAGGTCGTCCCACCAAGATGGGGAGGGATGTGCACAAGTAAAGGGACATAACCCTAGATTAGCAATTCTCTAAGAAAGTAAGCTAAAACAATAAATAAAATAGAATAAAAAAAATAGTAAAAAGTAAAATAAGACAGGTCGTCCCACCAAGATGGGGAGGGATGTGCACAAGTAAAGGGACATAACCCTAGATGAGCAATTCTCTAAGAAAGTAAGCTAAAACAATAAATAAAATAGAATAAAAAAAATAGTAAAAAGTAAAATAAGACAGGTCGTCCAACCAAGATGGGGAGGGATGTCCACAAGTAAAGGGGCATAACCCTAGATGAGCAATTCTCTAATAAAGTAAGTTAAATAAATAAATAAAATAAAAAAAATAGTAAAAAGTAAAATAAGACAGGTCGTCCCACCAAGATGGGGAGGGATGTGCACAAGTAAAGGGACATAACCCTAGATGAGCAATTCTCTAAGAAAGTAAGTTAAAACAATAAATAAAATAGAATAAAAAAAATAGTAAAAATTAAAATAAGACAGGTCGTCCCACCAAGATGGGGAGGGATGTGCACAAGTAAAGGGACATAACCCTAGATGAGCAATTCTCTAATAAAGTAAGTTAAATAAATAAATAAAATAAAAAAATAGTAAAAAGTAAAATAAGACAGGTCGTCCCACCAAGATGGGGAGGGATGTGCACAAGTAAAGGGACATAACCCTAGATGAGCAATTCTCTAAGAAAGTAAGTTAAAACAATAAATAAAATAGAATTAAAAAAATAGTAAAAATTAAAATAAGACAGGTCGTCCCACCAAGATGGGGAGGGATGTCCACAAGTAAAGGGGCATAACCCTAGATGAGCAATTCTCTAATAAAGTAAGTTAAATAAATAAATAAAATAAAAAAATAGTAAAAAGTAAAATAAGACAGGTCGTCCCACCAAGATGGGGAGGGATGTGCACAAGTAAAGGGACATAACCCTAGATGAGCAATTCTCTAAGAAAGTAAGCTAAAACAATAAATAAAATAGAATAAAAAAAATAGTAAAAAGTAAAATAAGACAGGTCGTCCCACCAAGATGGGGAGGGATGTCCACAAGTAAAGGGGCATAACCCTAGATGAGCAATTCTCTAATAAAGTAAGTTAAATAAATAAATAAAATAAAAAAATAGTAAAAAGTAAAATAAGACAGGTCGTCCCACCAAGATGGGGAGGGATGTGCACAAGTAAAGGGACATAACCCTAGATGAGCAATTCTCTAAGAAAGTAAGCTAAAACAATAAATAAAATAGAATTAAAAAAATAGTAAAAAGTAAAATAAGACAGGTCGTCCCACCAAGATGGGGAGGGATGCGCACAAGTAAAGGGACATAACCCTAGATGAGCAATTCTCTAAGAAAGTAAGCTAAAACAATAAATAAAATAGAATAAAAAAAATAGTAAAAAGTAAAATAAGACAGGTCGTCCCACCAAGATGGGGAGGGATGTCCACAAGTAAAGGGGCATAACCCTAGATGAGCAATTCTCTAATAAAGTAAGTTAAATAAATAAATAAAATAAAAAAATAGTAAAAAGTAAAATAAGACAGGTCGTCCCACCAAGATGGGAAGGGATGTGCACAAGTAAAGGGACATAACCCTAGATGAGCAATTCTCTAAGAAAGTAAGCTAAAACAATAAATAAAATAGAATTAAAAAAATAGTAAAAAGTAAAATAAGACAGGTCGTCCCACCAAGATGGGGAGGGATGCGCACAAGTAAAGGGACATAACCCTAGATGAGCAATTCTCTAAGAAAGTAAGCTAAAACAATAAATAAAATAGAATAAAAAAAATAGTAAAAATTAAAATAAGACAGGTCGTCCCACCAAGATGGGGAGGGATATCCACAAGTAAAGGGACATAACCCTAGATGAGCAATTCTCTAATAAAGTAAGTTAAAAAAATAAATAAAATAAAAATAAAAAAATACTAAAAATTAAAATAAGACAGGTCGTCCCACCAAGATGGGGAGGGATGTCCATGTCCACAAGTAAAGGGACATAACACTAGATGAGCAATTCTCAAATAAAGTAAGTTAAAAAAATAAATAAATAAAATAACAAAAATAGTAAAAATTAAAAAAAAAAGAAAGGTCGTCCCATCAAGATGGGGAGGGATGTCCAAAAGTAAAGGGACATAACCCTAGATGAGCAATTCTCTAATAAAGTAAGTGAAAAAAATAAATAAAATTAAAAAAAAATAGTAAAAATAAAAATAAGACAGGTCGTCCCACCAAGATGGGGAGGGATGTCCACAAGTAAAGGGACATAACCCTAGATGAGCAATTCTCTAGAAAAGTAAGTTAAAAAAATGAATAAAATAAAAAAAAAATAGTAAAAAGTAAAATAAGACAGGTCGTCCCACCAAGATGGGGAGGGATGTCCAAAAGTAAAGGGACATAACCCTAGATGAGCAATTCTCAAATAAAGTAAGTTAAAAAAATAAATAAAATAAAAAAAATGATAAAAATTAAAATAAGACAGATCGTCCCACCAAGATGGGGAGGGATGTCCACAAGTAAAGGGACATAATCCTAGATGAGCAATTCTCAAATAAAGTAAGTTAAAAAATAAATAAAATAAAAAAAATGATAAAAATTAAAATAAGACAGGTCGTCCCACCAAGATGGCGAGGGATGTCCACAAGTAAAGGGACATAACCCTAGATGAGCAATTCTCTAATAATGTAAGTTAAAAAAGTAAATAAATAAATAAAAAAAAATAGGAAAATTAAAATAAGACAGGTCGTCCCACCAAGATGGGGAGGGATATCCACAAGTAAAGGGACATAACCCTAGATGAGCAATTCCCTAAAAAAGTTAAAAAAATAAATAAAATACAATAAAACTAGTAAAAATTAAAATAAGACAGGTCGTCCAACCAAGATGGGGAGGGATGTGCACAAGTAAAGGGACATAACCCTAGATGAGCAATTCTCTAAAAAAGTTAAAAAAATAAATAAAATAAAAAAAAAGATAGTAAAAATAAAAATAAGACAGGTCGTCCCACCAAGATGGGGAGGGATGTCCACAAGTAAAGGGACATAACCCTAGATGAGCAATTCTCTAATAAAGTAAGTTAAAAAAATGAATAAAATAAAAAAAAACTAGTAAAAATTAAAATAAGACAGGTCGTCCCACCAAGATGGGGAGGGATGTCCACAAGTAAAGGGACATAACCCTAGATGAGCAATTCTCTAATAAAGTAAGTTAAATAAATAAATAAAATAAAAAAAACTAGTAAAAATTAAAATAAGACAGGTCGTCCCACCAAGATGGGGAGGGATGTCCACAAGTAAAGAGACATAACCCTAGATGAGCAATTCTCTAATAAAGTAAGTTAAAAAAGTAAATAAAAAAAATAAAAAAAATAGTAAAAAGTAAAATAAGACAGGTCGTCCCACCAAGATGGGGAGGGATGTGAACAAGTAAAGGGACATAACCCTAGATGAGCAATTCTCTAATAAAGTAAGTTAAAAAAGTAAATAAATAAAATAAAAAAAATAGTAAAAATTAAAATAAGACAGGTCGTCCCACCAAGATGGGGAGGGATATCCACAAGTAAAGGGACATAACCCTAGATGAGCAATTCTCTAATAAAGTAAGTTAAAAAAATAAATAAATAAAATAAAAAAAAATAGTAAAATTAAAATAAGACAGGTCGTCCCACCAAGATCGGGAGGGATGTGCACAAGTAAAGGGACATAACCCTAGATGAGCAATCCTCTAATAAAGTAAGTTAAAAAATAAATAAAATAAAAAAAATAGTAAAAATTAAAATAAGACAGGTCGTCCAACCAAGATCGGGAGGGATTACCACAAGTAAAGGGACATAACCCTAGATGAGCAATTCTCTAATAAAGTAAGTTTAAAAAAATTAATAAAATAAAAAAAAACTAGTAAAAATTAAAATAAGACAGGTCGTCCCACCAAGATGGGGAGGGATGTCCACAAGTAAAGGGACATAACCCTAGATGAGCAATTCTCTAATAAAGTAAGTTAAATAAATAAATAAAATAAAAAAAACTAGTAAAAATTAAAATAAGACAGGTCGTCCAACCAAAGATGGGGAGGGATGTCCACAAGTAAAGAGACATAACCCTAGATTAGCAATTCTCTAATAAAGTAAGTTAAAAAAGTAAATAAAAAAAATAAAAAAAATAGTAAAAAGTAAAATAAGACAGGTCGTCCCACCAAGATGGGGAGGGATGTGAACAAGTAAAGGGACATAACCCTAGATGAGCAATTCTCTAATAAAGTAAGTTAAAAAAGTAAATAAATAAAATAAAAAAAATAGTAAAAAGTAAAATAAGACAGGTCGTCCCACCAAGATGGGGAGGGATATCCACAAGTAAAGGGACATAACCCTAGATGAGCAATTCTCTAATAAAGTAAGTTAAAAAAAAAAAATAAATAAAATAAAAAAAAAATAGTAAAAATTAAAATAAGACAGGTCGTCCCACCAAGATGGGGAGGGATGTCCACAAGTAAAGGGACATAACCCTAGATGAGCAATTCTCTAAGAAAGTAAGTTAAAAAAATAAATAAATAAAATAAAAAAAAAAATAGTAAAAATTAAAATAAGACAGGTCGTCCCACCAAGATGGGGAGGGATGTCCACAAGTAAAGGGACATAACCCTAGATGAGCAATTCTCTAATAAAGTAAGTTAAAAAAATAAATAAATAAAATAAAAAAAAAAATAGTAAAAATTAAAATAAGACAGGTCGTCCCACCAAGATGGGGAGGGATGTCCACAAGTAAAGGGACATAACCCTAGATGAGCAATTCTCTAATAAAGTAAGTTAAAAAAATAAATAAATAAAATAAAAAAAAAAATAGTAAAAATTAAAATAAGACAGGTCGTCCCACCAAGATGGGGAGGGATGTCCACAAGTAAAGGGACATAACCCTAGATGAGCAATTCTCTAATAAAGTAAGTTAAAAAAATAAATAAATAAAATAAAAAAAAAAATAGTAAAAATTAAAATAAGACAGGTCGTCCCACCAAGATGGGGAGGGATGTCCACAAGTAAAGGGACATAACCCTAGATGAGCAATTCTCTAATAAAGTAAGTTAAAAAAATAAATAAATAAAATAAAAAAAAAAAATAGTAAAAATTAAAATAAGACAGGTCGTCCCACCAAGATGGGGAGGGATGTCCACAAGTAAAGGGACATAACCCTAGATGAGCAATTCTCTAATAAAGTAAGTTAAAAAATAAATAAATAAAATAAAAAAAATAGTAAAAATTAAAATAAGACAGGTCGTCCCACCAAGATGGGGAGGGATGTCCACAAGTAAAGGGACATAACCCTAGATGAGCAATTCTTTAATAAAGTAAGTTAAAAAAATAAATAAATAAAAATAAAAAATAGTAAAAATTAAAATAAGACAGGTCGTCCCACCAAGATGGGGAGGGATGTCCATGTCCACAAGTAAATGGACATAATCCTAGATGAGCAATTCTCTAATAAAGTAAGCTCAGGCGGCAGTTCTCTCGCGACCGTTCTATTGTCAACGTCTATGTCTGTGTTGTCGTTCTTTAATGCCGTTTTATTCCCGCCAGACAGGAGCCCCCCCCCCCCCTCAACATTATAGGGGGGGTATGGTAATTTTTTTATGGGGGTTATTTGGTAATTGTGACCTGGTAGACCAACACAAAATCTGCTTTTAAAAACTTGTTTACTAGGGGTTTTCATGTGTGCTGAAAACGAACATCTTTTATACATTTAATAAGTAAGGAGACAACTCAGTTCGAACTATCGAAGCCTTATAATGGATACATTTACTCTTAAATCAAATTTTCACGCTACTGAAAAGATACTTTTCCGCATGTTTCATGTAGTGTAACAGTGTAACACGGCGGCCATAAGCGATTTTTGAACCGAATAAAAGCATTAAAATACATTAAAATACATAACTTATCCAGGTAGGTAGAAGAGTAACTCATCGAACTGAATAAAAGCATTAAAATACATTAAAATACATAACTTATCCAGGTAGGTAGAAGAGTAACTAATTGAACTGAATAAAAGCATTAAAATACAAAACTTATCCAGGTAGGTAGAAGAGTAACTCATCGAACTCGAACCAAATAAAAACATTACAACACATAACTTATTCAAATTTGTAGAAGAGTATCTTATCTAAACGAATAAAAGCATGAAAATACATAACTTATCCAGGTAGGTAGAAGAGTAACCTAACCTATCGAACCGAATAAAAGCATTAAAATACACAACTTATCCAGGTAGGTAGAAGAGTAACTTATTGAAACAAATAAAAACATTAACATAGAAAACTTATCCATGTAGGTAGAAGAGTAACTTATCTTGCTTTGTCACTTTTTTTGTTCGTTGGCTTCTCTTAACAAAATTCCCCAAACCGGTGAATTATTATTTTAATTATTTTGAATGCAACTAATTTTTTTTTTTATTACAAAATATTTTTCTACTTTATTTTTTGTTGCGGTGAAAAGTGAAGATACAGAAGAAAATAATTAAAATTAATTATTGCAGTATTTAAAAAAAAACAAAAAAACGGAAGAGTAACCCTTAATATTTACGATTAATTAAATAATTTCATTTTAAAAAGTATTTATAAATAGAATTTTACTAAGGACTTATAGTTCAGCAATATTAAACTGCATCAACCAAGTGTGAATTGAACACAGTCAACCAAAACAAAAATTCAAAAGAAAATGCGGGTTTGTATTACTGTACACATAGATTCGAAAAAGTTGTCAAAAAGCAAATATATAACAAATTAATATTATCAAAGGCAAGACGAGTTACTTTTCTACCAAACTGGATATAATTCTGGTGTTTTTATTCAATGTAACATGTTTATTCAGCTCGAAAAGCATACAGTGTTTACCGATGTATTGGAAAATTCAAAATGGCGCCCGACTCTCTTTAACACGGTAAGTTCGGGAAAAGGTGTTATAAATAATAAACTCGACAAAATACTATTAGAAATTCGCTCAATATATGTTACCGTGACATAAGTTGACATATATTCGGTAGGTTTTTTATAGTATTTTGTCTAGTTTATTATTTATAACACCTTTTCCCAAACTTACCATGTTAAAGAGAGAGTCGGCCGCCATTTTGAATTTTCCAATACATCGGCAAACATTGTATGTTTTTCGAGCTGAATAAACATGTTACATGGAATAAAAACACGAAAAATATATCCAGTTTGGTAGAAAAGTAACTTATCTTGCCTTTGATAACATATATTTGTTATATATTTGTTTTTTGACAACTTTTTCGAATCTATGTGTACAGTAATACAAACCCGAGTTTTCTTTTCGATTCCGTTCTTACATCAAGTTCCGCTTTGTGATACAACTTTGGGACGAACTATTTTTCGTTGCGGGAGCCGGTAAGAAACCTGCCAATATTACCTTTTATTTTACTAATTATCTTTGAAATAGGGTCAGAAAACTAGTATTTTTTCTTAATGGGAATTTTGGGGTTTTACAAGGAATTTATTTAACTTTTAAATCTAGATGAATTTGTCAGTTTCTTCCAACGTGATAACAGTTTTCATTATAATTTTTTTTCACCTGTAATTTTTTACATTTAATCTCTTTAATTTTTTCTCGTATAGATTAACTTTAGATTAATCGGATTTGTATTACTGTATACATAGATTAATCTTTTAAACAAAATCAAGAAATAATCGGAAATCTATATAAAAAAATAAATAAATAAATAAAAATACGAAACGGCGGCTTAAAAAACTATCAGTTTCCGTCATTAAATTGCACGTGCAACGAATTAGAGAATTAATAAAGATGAAACTTGTAATCTGTTCTCTCTCATGTAAATATTAAAATGTTAAATAAAATAATACTAATTTTATCCGTGATATTCACCAAATAGATCGGCTCTATTTCGAAATAATTTATTTTTTTATTTTTCCTCTTCAATTTTGTTTTCTGCGAACTTGCTCTTCCGTTCGTCATCTTGAATGTTAAGTTGAGCTTGTAAAGTCAATCACATTTGAAAAAATCGTTTCCTTTATAAAAGCAGATAAAGTTAATCGAAAGCAGATTATAAAACAAAAACGTAAGTATTACTTCATGGCGCACGTATGTGTATTTTTTATTCTCATATCTTTTTTTTTCACCGGATTAATATCGAATGGTCACTAATCTATCAGATTTTGTTTTTATACTGACTTAAACATAAAAACGGTCAATACGTAATTCTTTATGTTATCAGTGGTGGCCAATTATTAATGCGCTTTCGCGTACAGAATTGATAACATTTTTCTTGATTTTTGCTTTTTAATGTCATTGTGTCTTTATTGAAACATGGAATCAAAAAAAAAAAAAAAAGCGAATAATCCTAATGAAAATGTTGATTTATTGTTGAAATTTTTCGCTGTCGATTGTTTTTATTTTAAACTGACTTAAACAAAAAAATAACTTCTTTATCGTTCACCAAAAATAAATAAATAATTTTATAAATTTAATTTAATGTTTTTAACCGTTGCACAAGTTTAAAAAATCAGGTTTTGTTTTCACTAAGGACTTAAATATAAAAAAAGGTCAATGTCTAAAATCTTTCAAAATTACAAATATTCTTTACAATGACGACTTTTATAGGTTTTCAAGGATGCTGAAAATGAATAAATACTTCAAAAGTTGTGCAGAGAACTAATTTCCATGACATGAGGAAATTATTTTTTTTCAAAAGGTGAGGATCACTTTTCTATATAAATTTAATGTAACATGAGCACCGACTTTCTGGCCACGCGGTAATATTTGGGGGAGGGGCTGCCTGAAAGCCGTTTTGGTAAATTGTTACTTACTTTCGACCTTAACAGTCATCTTTACCATGACGAATTCTATAGGTTGTTGGGTATGCTGAAAACGAATATCATATTTAAAATTGCCGCAAACAAGTAGATTTATGGATCGTAAGCTAAGTAATTCTTTATGTTATCAGTGGTGGGAACCATTCATAAGGAATTACATTGCTTAATATTTGAAAAATCCGTTATTGTCTTGTTAACTGAATTTTTTCTTTCCAAGAATAAGTTTCTTTTTTTCTTTTGTTAAATGTCTTAATATGAGGAAATCGCGATGCATGATGAATACCATCTGATAATTTAAAATTAACATCGGTAGATGACACTCGATGACTTTGATGCTCGAGTTTAAAAACAAGAAAAAATATTTCTTTGGTTTTTCTCATAATCTTTTCTTTCATAACTCATTCATAACACTTCGCATACTCTGACAAAATTGTTTTCTTCCTAATGCTTAGCATACTCTGTCGAAGTGGTTAGTTGAAATCATCTTCCTAAGTGTCACATATAGAACAAATCCTGAGAAAAGAATATTTTTTAAAAAAGAATATAGATCTTACCCAACCTAAACAATTCCCTCTAACTTGTTCCTCTTCCCCACTTCCAAACTCCGAGCCAACTCTAGGCCTTTCCAAATGAATCCTATTATTGTGGTTGACAACACAACTGATGCAAATGGGAGATAACTCGTATTCAAAATATTTGCAATTTTTGATGTCATGCTATGTGTCATGACTCTCCGTTCCATCAATAGCCTTTCCCATTGATGTTGACTTCTCCATATTGGGATATCAGTTTGTTCTGTGGCTCAATCACTATCCGACTCATTGGACTTTCCTCAATCAACGTTGCCCACAGATGTTCCACATGCGCCTTCTGGTGGTTCTTATAAAAAACAGATCTCCAATCTTAAAATCTAATGACTTTATTTTTTTATCCTTGTTCTCTATCAGTTTGTTCCTAACGTCCTGAATGTTATTCCTTATCAAAAACATCGATGCATCACTTTTTGAGTGATCCAGTGTTACTCATCAGCATAGTATACTCTACAAGGCATTAATATATTATCTAATGGCAGAATCACGTCTCTGTTATAGAGCAAATAGTATGGTGATAATTTCGTAATTTGTAGTTTAGCTCACATGAAATCTGACAGCTGCCAACATTTGGTTTATATATATATATATATATATATATATATATATATATATATATATATATATATATACTAGCATGGGTGCCCGGCGTTGCACGGGTATTTTGAGGTGTATGCTGAGCAAAAAAAAAAGGTGAATTTTTTAACTTTAACCCCTATTATGACCCCTTAAAATTTATTGTTTATGGCTCAAATAAAGTTATTAAGTTAGATCCAAGTCCAAGAAATCTATATCTAAAATTTCACGTGTTTGGACCCGAAATTGTAGGAGGAGTTTGGTAGAGTTCTCAAACGTGAAATCGTTGAACTTTGATCCCTTAATCCCCAAATTTCTGTCTGAAAACCAATGACATCGATTTTCCCAAATCTCAGTACCCTGTATATCAAATTCCGAATCTGTAGGCTTAAAATTGACAGAGTTATTGCATAGGGAAATGTACACAGACACACACACAGACAGGCACTTTCACTTATATATATATATATATATATATATATATATATATATATATATATTGGCTTAACTGTCATGCATCATCCTATGAAATCTTTCTATTTCTTTCTTTGTGTGATAAACTGATGTTGTTCCATGATGTATGTTGAGGTCCTTCAATGCCTTCTTCATCACTTTGTTAATATTTTCCGGTCCAGTATCTGTTAACAGCTGGGCTGGTGCCCAAAGCTGAGGAGAATTTCATCCAACAACAGATGCACCACCATTTCTGGCTTATTAGGAACTGCAAAAGCCTCCAGCCAACCAATATACGATATCAATGAAAATCACTATGTACTGGTTACGCAAAAGTGTCTTTGGGCCTGAAAATATCCAATGCTAGTTTTATGAAAGGAAAAGGAGGCAGATTGCACTTCTGCATTTGAGGTTGTTGCTTCATCAGATCTCTGGTTTGGTACATTTGATACATTTCCTTCATATTCATTCAGCTCCTTAAATAAACACCACCAGAAATATTTTTGTTAAATTGCATAAAACGTCTTTTCCATGACCATTATTGTCCTGGTATTATACTACCACTATTTTTTTTAAGATGCGTCAGTACATATAACCTCATCAATAGTTTGTTGTTGGGTTGGGACAAGTAATACACTATTTTGTCCATCTCTATGAACTTTTTTGTTCTGCATCTTTGAATCTAAAAATTTAATTATCTTTCTCTGGTTCCCTAATTTAATAAAAACCCAACAACGTAGGATGGTTGTGCGATACTGATGAACCCTCAAGCTTTTGATATGTTGAAAACTATTTTGGCTCAAACAAAATGATTGAAGTAATTGCTATCATCTATTTATACCAGGATCCTCATTGTCTCGACTAGAGGTCCACACAAACAGCGTCCTTCCTTTTCAAGTACCATCTCGTCTGCATATCACTAAGTTTATGAGATAAGAAGCAAATTTGTTTTTAACATCATTACCCTCGCTCAGATCATAGATCATTTTTTTTACAAGGTGGTAGCCACTTATCAAGGACTGGAAGCCACTCGGGGTTAAGGGTTATAGTGTGTACAGTACGTTAGTGTTGAGATTTGATAAAGTGTCTTAGTTAAGAGGACGCTTCATCAGGAATTTGTTTATGTTGGACTTGAAGACATCCAGGTTGTAGTGAGGTGGGAAACAGGCAGACGGAACAGAGTTCCACAGGCGTGCACTTCTAAGAAAGAAGCTTTGTCTATGGAATCTACGTTTTGGTTTTGGCACAGATAAAGAGTGGGGAAAATTTTTGACAGTGGTTTCAGCTAGATGTGTGTTTTTTCATGAAAAATCTGTGAGGGGGCACCAGTGATTGGAGCTCAGACGAGCACTTGCCATGGAAGTAACGATAAAACAAAGACAGGCTCGCAACGTCTCTCCTGAGAATGGAGTATATAGCCAGAACTGGACAAAGTCAAATCGATAAAATCTGTGACACAAAATTTGTAACAAACATGCACCAATCGCATGATTGGAGCATCTGTGTACATTCTGTAATTCTTCTCAGGATCAAGATAAGCCAGTATAACCATATCTGTAAGCTTTGGTTTTAGGCTATCAAAGGCAAAATGACATGTAATGTCACATTAAAACTCCACATATTTCATCATTACATGAACTAACTGCTCGACAATCTCAGAAATATATTTTATAAATAATCAATAATATGACGTCATACCAATCCAAGCTCTGACTTTTCTCACACAAGTTGGAGTTAGATTTTATCGATTTGACTTTGTCCAGTTATGGCTATATACCCCATTCAACAATTTGAACCCCAGATTCTGTACTTCTCCTTAAACCCCACACTGATATCTTTCACCCTGAGCTTGTACTTATGTAAACTGGCTAGTAGTATCCTATCTATGTGATCTAAGTGACTTTCCATAGTATCTTAGGATATTAAAATGACATCTTAATACAGTAATTTTACCTGTCTGTACCCTGATTTCAGATCTAAGTTTAGCAAGTATTTGGCTGACCCAAGTGGGGCTTTTATGGCATCAATGACTGGTAAGCTTGTTCCTTTTAGATAATGAAGTACTTGTTTTGCATGAGTTAAGTCCTTAATTGTCAGTTTTGATAAGTTTTTGGATAGCTTTGTTACAGTGTAAAATATATCAGGCATAGTGACAGTCATCAAATAAATTAGATTTCCAATAATTTCTCTGTATAATCGATCGTCTCTTAATTTAGTTTCGATCTCTATATTCTTATTTATATCAATCTCAATGGTGGTGGTTGGCAATCTCACATTCAAAACTTCAGCAGGATTTTTTCAATGTACCATGATTGGTTCATTGTTATAGTTTCATTTTCACAGGTAAACTTTATACCGAGGAACTATGACGATTGTCGAAGATTGGTAATTTTAAATTTTTTGTTTCACTTATTTTTTAACATCTTTTAAAGTGTTGTCTCAAAATTATTGTGAGCAATATGTCGTCAACCCAAAACACCAAAATCAAGTATTTATTACACATATTTTTGGTATGCATGCACACCTCTATGGGACACTGCCTGAATTCTTGTTCTATTAAATAATTATGGAGTGTTAAATTTTAATTGTAAAATTTTAATTGTGAGCGCTTTCTTTTAGACTGTACAGTGATTTAGTCAGTTTCCATACAAAATTTTTATTTTTCATTTTAAATCCCTCTGGGGGAATATATATCTCAAAATCAATCAGAGCATTTAAATAAGCATTTTTTATATCCATTTGATGTATTTTTAAATTGTATTGAGCGGCAAGTTTCAATAAAATGGCAAAATATTTGATTTGAGAGTTTTAATGCATTTGCTGAGGTTTCAATCGTCTTTGTTCAACATAATGTTTCAACACTTTACAACTACCATCCTTCTTTTCTACTTACACTATCAGAATACTTCATGAGCAATTCAATCTTTCAATTACATCTGCCTGCATCATTTCAGCTTAATCGAAGTACATCCTCACCCCATTTTTCTTAAGTACTCGCAGCTTTTATCACACTTATGTTGAGATTCTCTACAACAAACAAGTCATGGTGGAAAGACTGACTTTCTATCTCTACTCTTAATCGAGCAAGTCCTTCTACAATTAATGGGGACCTATTAGCTGTTCTTAAATTTTTATCACATAATTCAAGTTCCTGTCAAAGTGCGTTAAAAACACTGCTATTTATTAATGACACCTCTGAGCCCCTATCCACCGGACTTCTATAATTCTTTCCCTCAATTTTAATCAAAACAGAATATGATGCACCCATGTTATCAACTATGCCATCGGTATGCCCTTGTTCAGCTGGGTGGCATTGCATGAATGGAGCTCTCATGGTTTCCCTGGATATGGTTCTTTCAGAATTTCTGTATGTTGCCCACCTCAACAAAATAATAACACCTAATTATCTATCTGCCTCTTTCCTTCTCTCTAGTTTTAAATCCTAGTCCCCTACTCTGTACTTGGTTTCCTCTTTTACGTCCGTCTCCATATCTTCAGGAACTGGCTAGATCCATAGCCTCAACTAGTATCTGCTACAAACCTCCATGGGATAGTTTTTATACTCATTGTATGTATTCGGCCAGATTCTCCATTTAACTTCTTCTAAGGCTTTCTGATAAGCCACTTAAAGATCATGTGGATTGTGTCTCATCACAAGCATCTCCAGCTTCCTATCTTTGAGACCTTCTATACAGAATCCCAGTACCTGTTATTTAACTAGTCTGCTTCTCTGGACTATCCCACTAAAAGCGCCTTATTCTCATCTAACTATCCTGTGCATATAGTCAGGTACCCCTTCTAACCTACCCTGTCTCATGTTTGCTAATTTGACTTTGTTTGTTAGGGTTTGCGACAATTCCATAGTAGTTCTCTAAAGACATTTTCAAATTAACCCATGTTAAACTTTCATTGTCTAAGATGAGTCTGGTCATGAATTGTTCAACTAGGCCCCATGTAATTAAGAGAGCTATACGATATTTTTCCTCATCCAGTGCTCTGGTCACCCTAAAATACTGCTCTACATGGTCCACCCACCAACATTGTTTTCCTTAGAAAGATTTATCTCTTCTCAATCTTCTTACTGACCCCACTGCCTTTTTCAATTCTCTACATCATCCATCCACCTCCTGTAGCCACCGTCTTATCTATTTGAAAATAGCTGCTACTCCATCATAACAATAGCAAATGCTACTGATGAAAGAATAAGATCACAATACAACTTACAATCAATTTTTGTTAAGATGGAGAGTGTGGACTGCGATGTTGATTTGTTTTTGTATAAAAATATAAATTTTATTTTCTCTTTCTCATACTTCATGATATGTGTGTGCCTAGCTAGAGATGGAGAGTGTAATCAGGAGGTTGGTAGAGTAAACAATGCTTATGCAATGCTCATTCCTGGCTGACTGTAGGCCTCTCATCCTTTTCCTTTTTCTATGGTTTATATATGTGACATGCTTTTTGCAGATGCTCTCACCTTCGACACTTGCATGCGTCAAATAGTGAGCCATGTTATTCACTAAGAGTAAGGTTAAAAAAACATTGAAAAGCTGTAATATGTGGAGAAATTGAAAAATCAGTTATGTTGGAATATATATGGATGGAAAAGGGCAACCCTCTACCATCTATAATACAAGGAATAAAAATCTGTTTTAATGTGTGTATGTATATATGTATGTCTTGCAAAAAAGTTTAAGAGGCAACGGATTTTCTTTTTGATTGTCTAACTTTAATTTATACTTATGTCACTTTCGATGGGCGCAACATCTAACACGTTACATTTTTTTCACTTTCTTTTCCTCCTTCAGGCTAGTTATGCAATAAAGAAGAAATTATAGATGGAGGTGAACAATGAAGCATAATCTGCTTAAGGGAACATGCATATTCTGATGATCAACTACTAAGCATATCTAGTATAGTATTTAACACGATAAAGAAACCATTTTTTATAAATAATGTTAATATATATATATATATATATATATATATATATATATACTAACATGTGCATGTATATATTTAGTAATAAGTAATAAAATCTGTCTAGAAACAAAATAATTCCGCAAATTCATACTAGGATTGTCTGCTAGGACCATAGTGCTATTGTTATAGTTCTAGGTAAATTCAGTTGTAAGTTACATACTCCTGAATTTTGAAGTTTCAATCCTCAATTTTTACCCAGTCATCACTAACAATCTAAGGGTGTGCTAATCTCATATACTAAATAAAGAGTTCGATTCAGAATTATGTAAAGATTTCTTAGTTCAAAGGAAAGATTCGACAAAAAACACCTGAATAAGATGGAAAGTAAAATAGAAACATTATGAAAAAGATGAGAACATTATTCTGAAGAATCCAAATAATATAATCTAACTTCACCCACAAAATGAAAAAAAACGTGATTATTTTTAGTTAAATTAAAAAAAATACTTTTGTTAAATAACCAGTATTTAATGCAAATATACTCATTTTTTTAAAAATTCATTAACAATAAATGTTTTGGATATTTTTAATAAAAATCAACATAATACAATTTTACAACATGAAATGTATTTTTATAAATTCATTTTATATTTCCAGAATTTACAACAATGAAAAGCAATCCATTAATGGATAAGAAGAACTTTTCTGCATTGGTGATTTAGAAAGGTTTAAAATACTTATAAATTTCTTCATTAAATTTTTTTAAAGTTGAAATTTATTAGCGTGCCTATCATCATACACTTGATTGGATTTTTCATTTTCGTGGAATCAGATGCAAGCGAACATGAGAGACAAACCACATTCTTGTGAAGTATGTGGTTCTTCTTTTGCATGGAAGTCACATTTGTTGAGTCATATGAACACACATACAGGGGAGAAACCACATTCTTGTGAAATATGTGGTTCTTCTTTTGCACAGAAGTCATATTTATTGAGTCATATGAAAACACATACGGGAGAGAAACCACATTCTTGTGAAGTATGTGGTTCTTCTTTTGCATGGAAGTCAGATTTGTTGCGTCATATGAACACACATACAGGAGAGAAACCACATTCTTGTGAAATATGTGGTTCTTCTTTTGCACGGAAGTCACATTTATTGAGTCATCTGAAAACACATACGGGAGAGAAACCACATTCTTGTGAAGTATGTGGTTCTTCTTTTGCACAGAAGTCAAATTTGTTGCGTCATGTGAAAATACATATGGGAGACAAACCACATTCTTGTGAAGTATGTGGTTCTTCTTTTACTCAGAAGTCACAATTGTTGAGTCATATGAAAACACATACGGGAGAGAAACCATATTCTTGTGAAGTTTGTGGTTTTAATTTTGCATGGAGCTCAAATTTGTTGAGTCATATGAAAACACATACGGGAGAGAAACCACATTCTTGTGAAGTATGTGGTTCTTCTTTTACTCAGAAGTCACAATTGTTGAGTCATATGAAAACACATACGGGAGAGAAACCATATTCTTGTGAAGTATGTGGTTCTTCTTTTGCACAGAAGTCACATTTATTGCGTCATATGAAAACACATACGGGAGAGAAACCACATTCTTGTGGAATGTGTGGTTCTTTTGCACAGAAGTCAAATTTGTTGCGTCATATGAAAATACATATGGGAGACAAACCACATTCTTGTTAAGTATGTGGTTCTGCTTTTGCACAGAAGTCATATTTGTTGAGTCATATGAAAACACATACGGGAGAGAAACTACATTCTTGTGAAGTATGTGGTTTTAATTTTGCATGGAGCTCAAATTTGTTGAGTCATATTAAAAAACATACAGGAGAGAAACCACATTCTTGTGAAGTATGTGGTTCTTCTTTTACTCAGAAGTAACAGTTGTTGAGTCATATGAAAACACATACGGGAGAGAAACCATATTCTTGTGAAGTATGTGGTTCTTCTTTTGCACGGAAGTCACAGTTATTTAGTCATATGAAAACACATACAGAAGACAAACCACATTCTTGTGAAGTATGTGGTTTTTTTTGCATGGAAGTCAAATTTGTTACATCATATGAACACACATACAGGCGTTCGACGTTGTGAACTAAGTTCAAGAGAAATACAATAAATTGCTCTGACAGGGATAGTTAGAATCTTTAAAAGATCCCTCGGTTGGAGTAAATTAATGGGAGAATGTTTGACATTTAGCAGAATGCCCTATCCCATCAAAAACAAATCAAATGAAATAAAAAAAACTCGAACCCTATTATTGTGGAGTATATTATTCTTTTGCATGGAATTCTCCTTTATTTCGTCATATGAAAACATACAGGAGAGAAAAAATATTCTGGTTTAATATTTGGGTCTTCTTTTGTATCAAAGTCAGATTGGTTGCATCATCTGGAAACATACAGGAAACAATCATATCAGTTATTCTAGGTGCCACAGGGCTTATGAAGAAGAACCTGAAGTATTACCTAACTAATATTCCTGGTGAACCAAAGGCAAAAGAGATGCAGACAATTGCACTTAAGGTAACAACGAGGATACTAAAAAGAGCTTCCCATTGGTTTCAATAAAAAGCAGGGCAATGTTGACAACTGGAATCTTAGGGAAATATCAATCATATCAGTTATTATAGGTGCCACAGGGCTTATGGAGAAGAATTTGAATTCCTACCTAGCTTATCTTCTTGGTGAACCAAGTGATAAAGAGAGCATTACAAGCTTCAAAGGAAGAAAATTTTAAAAAAGGAGACAAACCATATGCTTGTGAAGTGTTTGGTTCTTTTGCATGGAAGTCAAATTTGTTGAGTCATATGAAAACACATACGAGAGACAAAGCACATTCATGTGTTATATGTGGTTGTGCTTTTGCCACTCAGCAATTGAGAGCCTAATGTGTGCATGTCCAATCTTATTGGCCGATGGCCTTTACACTGCCTTTCACAACAAAGTATGTAAGTACCTCCATTGGAAGATCTGTGGAGAGATGCAACTTGACAGAGCAACGAACATATTGGAACATGAACAACCACCGATAACATCAAACAGAAAAGTGATCGTGTTCTATGACAAAGACATACAGGCGGGCAGATACATAAAAGACAAAGCTATCAAACACGATATTGTAATATGAAACAAGCCCGAACGAACTGCGCTCATTATCGATGTCACAGTCCCAAATGATTTTGGTCTTAATAGAGCTGAACGGGAAAAGATAACAAAATATCAGGACCTAAAAAATGATATAAAAACCACATGGTCTCTGAAAGAAATAAACATTATACCGGTTGTGATAGGAGCAACTGGGTTAATAAAAAAGAATCTTCAGAAATACTTAGAAGCAATCCCTGGAAGACCAAGCTGTAACAGAATACAAATAGCAGCCATAAAGGGAACAACATCTATTCTTAAAAGAGCCCTTGGATATAAATTTAAATCATAACAGAAAGTGTAATATCCCTAACCCCTCATCCCTTGAATGAACTCTTCCGTTAAGTATAAATGCTGCGTAATTAACGCTATTTGTTACTTGGTTTCTTTTGTGAATAAAACTCTACACAAAGGTATTCGGCTCTTTGTTTTTCACAACAATTTTATTCACAAAAGAAATGGACCGAGTACTTCGTCCCGAACGATTCGACACCGAGTCTACAGCCTTCAATGCAGAAAAAAGTACAAACACTGGAAACTCACGTTTATGAATTACTTACATACGGTTAACAGCACTGAAAAAACTTGAAACACCCAAACTGACTTCTGTGCTTTGATAAATAGCATATCGGCTGATGTATACGAAATAATCAGTGACACCAGCGACTATGCATCTGCCATGAGAGCTCTGGACGCGGCATACATCAGGCCTACTAATATCATTTACAACCGACACCAACTTATTAACATGAAACAACAACCAGCGCAAGCAGATAATTCTTTCAGGCTACAGTTGGAAAACCTCGCTAAGACATGCAACTTCCAAGCCGTGAGTGCTGAAACAAATAAAAGCCAGTATATGCGGGAGGCTTTTATTAGCGGTATCTCCTCCTTAATTCGGCAACGACTTCTCGAGAAATCCTCGCTAACTTTTCAGGAAGCATACGAGATGGCAAGATCTCTGGAAGAAGCAGAAAAACCCTCTGTGTGTTACAACCAGGAGAGTGTGATTTCTGCGCCAATAATCGCTTCAGGAGAAAATACGAGTCTGGCTGCAACACAAAAAAAATACAAGGCCAAAGGAAATTTGTTTTTTCTGCAGGAATTCTCGTCATCCGCGTCGCCTTTGTCCAGCACGGGACTCGAACTGCAATAAGTGTTCGAAAAAAGGACACTGGGCCAAAGTCTGCAAATCTTCTGTGTCAGCAGTGTTAAATGAAGACACTGATTTCCCGAGTCTCGCATGTCTAGGAAGGAAAAAAGACATTACTTTTACTAAGTGTAAAATAAATAGATTCACTGTCAATGCCATGATAGATTCTGGTAGTGTGGGGACTTTCATTAACGACAATATTGCAAAAAAATGAACCTCGAAATTATTCCCAAACACAAAAAATATCATTAGCCGACCCTAAAATCTGTGCGAAAATTGTGGGAGAAACTAAAGTCGATATCTCTCTAAATAATAATGTACACTCTAACATAATAGTGGAGGTCATTAAAAAATTATTTGTCGACTTAATCATAGGAAAAGATATTCTCGGCAGATACAAGATCGTAACTTTCAAATTCGATGGACCGGAGGAAGAACTTATTATTGGAGCAGTCACCAAGAATAACTTGGTACATGTTGTTGGATTCTCCATCTAATCTTAATGTCGTTCGACCCAAGTAGTTGGAACCGCAACCACATTCAAAATTGTAAATTACATTACTATTATTGGTGGGGGTGGGGGTAGAACGTCTTTTCGAGAAGATCGTAATAAATTTCTCATAGAGAACACAACACGCACATTGGCAGCAAAATAACATCCATGAACTGCTGAACTTATTTGTTTGGCAAATCTCTCACTTACTGTACCCAACGAAACGTATACGAAGATAAATTGGACATTTGGCCACTATATTCTCTTTAATTCGAGAGAATTCAGTCAATTTTCTTTGAATAACTGATCTAATCACATCTAGTTGGTACTCGTTTTTTGATAAAGTATCCGTAATTGTTTCCAATTCCTCATCTAATTTTAACTTGGAACAAATCATAAGGGCCCAATGTGTGAAGGTCCAAATTAGATTCATCTTATGTTTTTTAGGGCAAAATAATAATTGCTTTTTCATTCTTTGTTTTAAAAATTCCCTCGATACAGCTTTGAGAAGCGAGGGTCGAAACCGGTCAGCTGGCTCCCCATTTCTCTTTCTTTCCTCTCTTGTTCCCCCTTTTTCCACTTGTTTGGAGAGAAGATTAAAGGAATATATATATATATATATATATATATATATATATATTTACTTTTAATCATGAATCATAAATAGCAATATTTAAATTTTGTATCCCTGAAAACATTGTCTTATATATATATATATATATATATATATATATATATATATATATATATATATATATATATATATTTATATATATTTGGAGAAGGTACAAGTAAATGGGTCAACACCAAATGCTATATCGATGTGACTTGGGTGGGCACGGTTAAATGATTTAGACATGAGAGAAGTTGTAAGTAACTAAGTAGAAGTACATCCCATACAAAGTATTTTCATCCAATAATAATCAATAATTCTAAGTAAAAAGATTCGTTCACATAAATATAAAATAATCCCACAAACTATAACTGCTACACAATTTACTATCTACATCGAGGCTGTATACGGCTAATCGGTTTATAATTGTTGAATTTTTCTTGATATCCTCATGCTGCAACAGTAAAACAGTCTAATTTCTCATATAAGTAGAACAAAAATTGCCACAGTTACGAGTTTGTTTTTCTAGATAAGAACATCACTAAGTTACACATTTCTTGCATCGTTTAATGCATCTCTGGAGATAGTTTTTGTAGGAGATGCAAAAATTTAGAAATCAAGCTGCATAATCTGGAAAACGCTTTCCTTTCAAAAACAATTTTCTTGCTTCAAGATGCGAAAATCGGATGATGCAAGGTGATGCAGAGTAAGTGCATGGCAGAGGATTTCATAGACGTCTGCAGTTCTGATCTCGAACAATGTGTGTTGTGCATTGGTGTGATATTTTGCAGAGGGATATTTGCTGATCTGGCCCAACCTCTTGACTTTTATAGTTTACATATATTTCCTGAAAACTGAAACATAATAAACTCCTGTAAATGTGGATACCAGTTTAACACATCTAGAGTGAATATTGCTTCGGTACAGTATGGTAATCAATGCGTCTTTGTGTCTGGAAAATTATAAGAAATCTAGAAATTCATCAGATAATTTCCACAGACCCTGCACTAATCATGATCTTTTAGGCGATTTGGCGAATAGTCCAGCATGGATCTTTAAAAAAAGATAGCATCACCATGGCTGAGAGTTGTCTCATCAATGACAGATTGAGGGCAACCCAGTCTAGGTGCTGCTGCTATAGATTTCATAACATGTTGAAATTCACAATGACAACGTTTTACAATAATAATATGATGTGACATCGTTTCTTGTAATTTCATCAAAAGTTTACTGCTGTGGTGTGCCTGATTTCAAATAAGACAACTGATCACTTCATGGCACTTGACATGCTCAATTTCACACTTAACTAATTTCAGGCACTTGTAAATCAGGAACAACAATTAATTCAGAGTTGTAATTTGCCACATGACCAATAGAGATATAAATCATTGCATATGCAACATTTCTACTTGATCAGGCAAACGAAAGTGGATCAAGGTCATTACTTATCAAAGATTCATTGTATTTAAAAAATCATGCACAATAAACATATATATGAAAACAAAAATGATAAAAGCCATAGATATTTAGGCATAAAAACTTGATATAAACTAATTTTATTGAGATGTATTAAATTTTAAAAATTGAAAAGTGTTAAATGTTTTATTGAGTTGTATTAAATTAAAAAGAACTAAAAAACTGTTAAAACATTTCATTGAGATTTGTTAAATAAAAAAATGTTAAAATGTTTTATCGAGATGTGTTATATTAAAAAAAACTGTTAAAACGTTGAACTCGGCATAAAGGCTGTATGTTCTTTTGGTGATTTTAAAGATTTACACCAGAATAAAAACTTTGTTTTTAAAAGTAAATTATTAAGATAATCAAAGAATCAGATTTTTTCTATCGTTTTTGCATGAGAAAGTAACACAAAATTTTAACGCAATAATACCAACACACATACAACAAGAATATCAACACACACACATACAACAAGAACACCATCACACACATATAACAAGAATACCAACACACACACATATAACAAGAATACCAACACACACATATAACAAGAATACCAACACACATATAACAAGAATACCAACACACACATATAACAAGAATACCAACACACACATATAACAAGAATACCAACACACACATATAACAAGAATACCAACACACACACATAACAAGAATACCAACACACACATATAACAATAATACCAACACACACATATAACAAGAATATCAACACACACATATAACAAGAATACCAACACACACATATAACAAGAATACCAACACACACACATATAACAAGAATACCAACACACATAACAAGAATACCAACACACACATATAACAAGAATACAAACACACACATAAATGTTCTATGCAAATATCTCTTGGTTCACAGATATATTTGTCAGGTAGTTTTTAACAATTCTTTTGTCTGATTTAAGTTCAAGTTAAGTTTTATAGTTAGAAGTTTTGACAAGAGTGTCGAGTTTTGGATTTGAACATTTTGAAAACAAAGCGTCAAGTTTTGGATTTGGTAGTTAGACAAATGTTGCTTCTATGCTAAGAATCGCATACTTCACAGGAATGAGGTTTGTTTTTTTATTCAATTATTTTATTTAACGGGTGTGGCGCATCCAAACTTCATCTCATATATTTCAACCGACAAATAATTTAAAATTTCTGTCTCTTTTTGAGGAATTGTTTGAATCTCTCTTGTACTTGGTTCACCAGGTATATTTGCCAGGTAAAAATGTTTCAAATGTTTTTGTCTGATTTAGGTTCCTCATATAATTACTGGAATACAGATTTTCTAAAGATTACAGTTTAATTTCTATGTCGTACATAAAATCCTGGTATTTCCTTATATTTTTGTCATTGTTTAACCAAATAATATTAGGGACATTAACTTCTAAGGTTGATTTTTTCTCCTTCTTGTCTCCTTTTATTATTTCAGCTTTAATAGCTCCGTCTTCTAAGCATTTAACTGAGATGTGGAGTTAATAGGTTTGACAACAGGTGTATTGTGGACTTGGACGTTTTGAAAACAAAGTGTAAGTTTTGGATTTGCATGTTTTGATATAAGAATGTTGAATTTTGGAATTGGAAGTTTTAAAAACTGAGCATCGAATTTAGCTGATAAGTCGAAGTACTCAAAAATCAAAGGGCTCCTTACGTGGGTCTCACACTCGAACTCTATGAGAGATGCATAGATATGTGTATGTTCTATTCAATTTCTTTTGTATTCAGTATAATGTTGCATATGACACAACAAATGTATGCAAATCTCCATTGTATTAGTTCACGAGGTATATTTACTATGTAGTTTTTAAAATTCCTATGTCTGCCCTGATATTAGTGGCACTGCCCTCTTTTAAGGCAGTCTATAAAACCTTTCTTGTTTATAAAGTCCTAAGTGAATAACTCCAGAAAATAGTTGTCATGCTATTGTTTGGCTCATTTGTCCAATTTTCTGTTATGGAAGTTCTGGAGTATTTTTAAAGACTCGTTTTGGTTGTTTGTCTTACTTATCGATCTATCTGTCTATCTATTCAATGATAATCTTAAAATAAGTTATATTGGGAATAATTTATTGTTTATAGAATAATGCAAGCCTCCTAGACCTTTTTCTCTCAACTTCCCCTGAGCTATGTTCATGTTCCGTTCATTCTCCTCTAGGATCCTCCGACCACTCCGTCGTATCAGTTAAGATAAAAACGAAATGTAAGAAGCCCCCAGACGCACCCCTCCACCGTACTGTATACCGATACTCTATGGCTGACTGGGATAGCTTCCGTACATTCATATCTGATTTACCTCTGCACTCCATGTTTAAAAAGGAAGTGTCCTCTATAGTATCAGATCTGACCGAATGGTTAATTGTTGGCATAGACCAATTCATACCATCTAAAAAATTCCAACCAAAACCTAACAGCCAGCCATGGTTCTCCCCAGAATGTGCTGCTGCTATCGCGCACAGAAATCACTTTTTCCATAGTTACCAACGTAATAGATGCACTGAGACTAAAGCTGCTTTCAGGACTGCCAGCAACCACTGTAAAAGAGTAATAAAAAATGCAAGAGAGCTATATGCCTAGTCGGTTAAATCCAAGGTAGCTGATCAGCGGCTTGGTTACCACCAGTTTTGGCAAATAATAGGATCCTGAACAGAAGTGTGCGTTCTATCCCAACCATTATCAATGGACCAGAGGTCATCTCGTCAGCGTCATACAAGGCCAAACTATCTGCAAAAAACTTTGCAGCTAATTCTACCCTATGCGACGAAGGCCATCAACTCCCCATATTTCCTCCTATAACACAGAACAAGCTAGGTAACATACAAATATCCGTGCATGAGGTGACCAAGCTAATCAAGAACCTAGATTCCAGTAAAGCAACTGGTCCTGATGGCATCCCAATTATAGTGTTAAAAAAGCTTCAACCAGAACTTGCTCCCATACTTACAAAACTTTTTAAGCGCTGCCTTAAGGAAAAGTGCTTTCTGACTCCCTGGAAGACCTCATCAGTTTTCCCTGTATTTAAGAATTCAGGTGATAATCATCTCCCTCTCAGTACAGACCAATAAGTCTCTTGTGTGTTATGAGTAAGTTGCTGGAATCCATATTAAATAGAGAAATAGTCAACCACCTCAGCAGGAATAACCTTCTTAGTGACACACATGGTTTCCGCTCTGCAAGATCTACCGCAGATGTGCTGACGGTTATATCCCACAGGATTATTGAATCTCTTGATAAAGGCTTCCTTTCTAGGGCAATTGCTCTTGACATATCTAAGGCCTTCGACAAGGTATGGCATAAGGGTCTACTTCACAAGATTTCCAGCTACGGTATAACTGGAAATGTTTTCTCAATCATTAAGTCATTTCTCTCCGATAGGCTCATAAGAGTAGTGGTAGATGGACAAAAATCGGAGGCCTGCAATATAAATGCTGGAGTCCCTCAGGGGTCAATTCTAGGCCCAACTCTCTTCCTGATCTACATCAATGACCTCCCTAAACACGTACTTAAATCATTCGTTGACATCTATGCTGATGACACGACCATCTACGGCAACACATCAAAGGCTGTAAATGAGAAAGTTCTCTGATTCTCACTCATCTGATCTCGAGCGCGTGGTTCAGTGGGGGAAGATGTGGCCGGTTACCTTTAATGCATCCAAAACCAAACTCCTATCCTTACATCATCAACGCTCTGATCCCCATCTGGCATCAGTTGGGATGGATGGCTCTTGTCTGGGAGAGGCCCCGTGTTTTGACAAGCTTCTGGGTTTGACCTTTACTCCTGATCTGAAATGGAACACATACATCAAGTCTGTTGCCAAGGTCGCTGGAAAGATGGTGGGATCCTTTTACCGCTCTAGAAGATATCTCACTACTGATGCAATTCTCTATCTATATAAAAGCCAAGTACGTCCAAGGATGGAATACTGTTGCCATATCTGGGCAGGAGCTGCAAAAACAGCCTATCCTGCCTTGCCAGAGTACAAAATAGACTTCGTGGCTTAGTGGGGGATGCCCTTTTCTCTACCCTGCAACCTCTCTCCCACAGAAGAGACGTTATGAGCCTATCCTTGTTTTTTCGTTATTTCCATGGCAGGTGCTCGTCTGAACTCCAATCTCTGGTCCCCCCTCGCCAATCTTTTACGAAAACACCCGTCTAGCCGAATCCACTGTGATAAATTTCCCCCACTCTTTATCTGTGCCTAAATCAAAACGTGGATTCTATGAACAAAGCTTCTTTTTTAGAACTGCACGCCTGTGGAACTCTGTTCCGTCTGCCTGCTTCCCACTGGACTACAATTTGGATGTGTTCAAGTCCAATGTTAACAACTTCCTAAGGAACCGCCCCCTTAAGTAAACACTTCATCAAATCTACACACTAACGTAATGTACTTGCAATAACCCTTATCCCTGAGTGGATTCCGGGCCTTGATAAGTGGTCATCACTGTAAAAAAAAGAATGTGTAGCAATGGGTTTTAGCTGAAGATGTTTATATAAATTAGCTAGGTTAAATATAAAAATAACCTTGAACAGACGTATGTGACAAGGTCATGTAAAGAATGTGTGCTTTTTAATCATGACGTAACGGAACTGAGGTAGGAAGGTCAGGAGTTTTAGTCAGTTGAAGGGTCGGGGAGTTAGAGTCTTTTTATGCAGGTGAATAGATTACTCCAAGCCCGGAAGTGGGCTGTAAGAACAAGCATGTAGACAAATAAGTAGACTCTTTGTGAAGACCATTTGAGACAACAGAAATAAATTTATATTATAAAATAGAGTGTTGTTCTGTGGTTTCACAAACGAAGGAAGAAGAGATGTCGCAATTGGATGGTGTTTGGTCATTTCATGTTTCATCGATAGAACTCTTGAAGAAGGTATGAAGCATATTTTCTTCTTCTTATATATGAACTGTAAGATATACCCGTGTGATGACTCTGATACAACATGACTCTGTTTATACATCAATATCTAATCGATTAAACAACATACATACGATTTATACGATCCTGTTATAAGAAAATACCTATCGACTGTTTAATACTATATAACTGTTTTAATATCAAATCAACCTCACCTTCCTCCCTATACAATAGCTCTTGCTATGTGATGCTGGTATACAATTTTAATGTATGGATTTCTGAAGATGATCAGATATTGTTTCCCATATGTGTTAGCATATGACGCAATAAATCTGGCTTCTGTCCAAAGGAACCACATACTTTACACGAATGTGGGTTTTCTCTTTTGCTTTAATTTTCTTATCATTTTTTCCCCCTGGGGATGGGGAATTTTACCAGATGCCAAACATTCTCTATTAGTTTAGTTACTCATACCGAGATTTTTTTATTTTTGTTTGTATTGCTTTTGCACTTGATTAATCGAGTATATTCGTCAGAATGTTTTTGAAATTCTTTTCATAAGCCCGGTTGCTCCTATGATGACTGAGATAATGCATATATTCTTAAGATTCCAGGTTCTTTTCATGTCGTATATAAGTCCTTGGTATTTTGTTATTTTTTCCTGTGTGCTCGGTTTAGGCCAGCATCATTAGGAAGTCTTACTTTAACTAGGGTTGCCACATTCTCCTTCTTGATTCATCTCACTATGCCAGGCCTGGGTACGTAGCTGTAGGAATTTCGTAAATAAAGTAAACAATGTATGACTTATTTCCAACTGATCTTTCTGGAACACGTTGCTCAGATTGGCTACAACATGGGATATTCAGCTTTTGTCTCTCGTGTTTCATATGACTCAACAAATTTGACTCGGGTGAAAAAAAGAACCCAATAATGTGGTTTCTACCCCATATGTTTTTTCGCATGACTCAACAAACTTGACTTCCATTTAAAAAAGGTACCACATACATCACAAGAATATGGTTTGTCTCCTGAATGTGTTTTCATATGACTCAACAAATTTGACTTCTGTGCAAAAGAGGAGCCACATACTTCACAAGAATATGGTTTCTCTCCTGTATGTGTTTTCATATGACTCAACAAATTTGACTTCTGTGCAAAAGAGGAACCACATACTTCACAAGAATATGGTTTCTCTCCCGTATGTGTTTTCATGAGTCAACAAATTTGACTTTCATGTAAAAGAAAAACCACATACTTCACAAGAATGTGGTTTGTTTCCCGTATGTGTTTTCATATGACTCAACAAAGTTGACTTCCGTGCAAAAGTAGAACCACATACTTCACAAGAATGTGGTTTATCTTCTGCGTGTGTCTTCATATGAATACACAAATATGATTTCGATGCAAAAGAAGAACCACATACTTCACAAGAATGAGGTTTCTCTCCCGTATGTATTTTCATATGATACAACAAATTTGACTTTTGTATAAAGGACGAACTACATACTTCCCAAGAATGTGATTTCTCTCCCGTATGTGTTTTCATATGATTAAACAAAGTTGATTTCCGTGCAAAAGAAGAACCACATACTTCACATGAATGTGGTTTCTCTCCCGTATGTGTGTTCATATGATTCAACAAATTTGACTTCCATGCCAAAGAAAAACCACATACGTCACATGAATGTTGTTTGTCCCCCGTGTGTGTGTTCATATGACTAAACAAGCCTGATTTCCATGCAAAAGAAGACCCACATACTTCACAAGAATGTGGTTTGTCTCCCATGTTTGATTGCATCTGATTCCACAAAAGTATATTGAACTGAGTGTATGATAATAAGCTGAATAGTTTCAACTTTAGATCATTTATTTAAAGAAATGTACAATTATTTTCAAACTTTTTCAATAACCAATGAAGAAATGTCCTTCTCATCCATTAATGAATATCTTTTCGTTGTTGCAAATTCTGCAAATGTACAATAAATTTGAAAAAATAAAATTCATGTGGTAAAAATGTAATGTTTTATGTTTATTTTAATTAAAAAATATATCTACAAGATTTATTATTAATTAAATTAAAAATAAAATGAGCATAGTTAACAAAAATTGTTTCTATTGTAAAATATAAAACTAACATTTCTTCATTTTACAAATGAGAAAATTGATTACTCATATTATTTCATTCTTCAGAATACTGTTCTCATCTTGTAGCATTTGCAATGTCTGCATAAAAATGCTGTAATTTGAAATATTATTTTCCATATCACTGAGGATTGAACCTTCAACATTTACGAGTATTTAACTTACTACTGATTTTTACCAAGTACACTAACCATAGCACCATGGGTCCTTACAGATAATCCTAGTATAAATTTTAGGAACTATTTTGTTTCTAAATGTTATCACTATGTTTTACTACAAACGCATATATATATATATATATATATATATACAGTGTTTACACTATGTTTTACTACACACACACACATATATATATACATATATATTACATTTATTTATAGAAACATTGATGGCTGCATATGTGCATACATATTTCTGTAATCACTTTCTTTTATCTTTCCTTAACCTTATCTTTTATTCCCTTTTTATATTCTTTTTTCGTCTTTAGTTTTTGCGTCTAGAAGTAAAACACACACACACACATATATATATATATATATATATACTCAGGAGTGGAAACACATCATTTGGTATATTCACGTACACATATGTACAGAAAGATAAATAATATTAAAAAAAAAAAAAATATAAAATCAAGAAAACTACTGACTTCTGCACACATAAATATACATAAATACATGTACAAATATCTATGCTCTGATACACCCGCATACATACATATTTTTTTTTTTTTTTTTTTTTTATTCAATTTTCACCCCAAACAAGGCACAGTGCCACTTTGAAGCAGGGGGCTACTATTAGGGAATTAAGTAGCGGGGTCATTATGAAGGGAGAAGAGTAGAAAGATGTTTGTTAACATTACACTTGAACTTCTGCATATCATTGCAGTTGGGAAAGCAGAATCCCGGAAGGGAGTTCCAAAGACCCGCAGTTCTGGGGAAGAAACTATTGGAGTAAAAGGCTTTCTTGCACCTAGGGATCTCCACTGTAAAGGGATGAGACTTAGTAGCTTGTCGGGTTTGTCGGGGGTAGTTACGTCGGGGAGGTACAAGTGTTTGCAGTTCGTCAGAGCATTCACCATTAAAGTATTTGTAGAACAGGCAGAGGGATGCAACATCTCGTCGATGGGACAGAGGTTGAAGCCCAGATGACAGTTCAGGACCTATCAGGTTTGCGACTCTTTTTTGAACCCTGTCCAGGAGCGAGAGACAAGCAGCAGATGCACCAGCCCAGATGTGACAACAGTACTCCATACATGGGCGAATGGTTGCCTTATAGAGGTATAGGATACTGGCAGGCGTAAGTAGTTTTCTAGCACGGTAGAGGGAGCCAACCTTCCTTGCAGCAGCCTTGGCAATGCTCTCAATGTATCTATTCCAGTTCATATTCCCTGTAAACGTTAGGCCGAGGAGTTTAAAAGAAGTACTTTCAGGCAATGTGTTCTTGGCCATTGCTATTGGTGGTAGAGAAGGTTTCTTGTAGTTATTGAAGGAAACAAGCTTAGTCTTAGCAGCATTGAATGAGACCAACCATTTTTGTCCCCATTCCACTACGGATTGGAGGTCATCCTCTAGTGTTTCTGCCATTTTCTTGGATATGTGTTCATTTGTTTTCCCCTCATATCTGTTATAGAGAGTGGTGTCATCGGCAAATATACCCATCTCCGAAACAATATTATCAGGGAGGTCGTTTATGAATATCAGGAACAATAGAGGTCCAAAATGCATATATAGTTATATACACATTTACAATAAACGTAAACCCACACCAATATAATCTAAATAAATACCCATAGACGTAGTTATATCTATACACACACTTAACATAAATAGCCATACAAACCTGCATCTTATATACTACCTCTATTATAATTATAATACTAATAAAACTGTCAACTGTGAACCTTAAAACCTGTAGATCCCAATCGGATACACCTTTTGATAAAACATACATTTACACACGGGCATACACACACACATATATATATATATATATATATATATATATATATATATATATGCAGAATACATCCATACTATAGATATATAGATATTTATATACACACACGTATACACTTACATATATAGACAAATACACATACACAGATACCTGCATACCAATATCGCATATAGTCATACATGTACATACACAAAAACTTTATTTATCTTCCCCCGATTATGAGAAAGACAAAAAAAATTAAATTTTATTAACACAAACGGTCATCTAATAATGTTAATTTTAAATTACCATGCGGTTACTATCAGATGGTTTCCACAATTCTTTAAGACATTTACATAAAAAAGGTCAATGACTAGTCATTGGGTGTTCCCCGTATTAAGACATTGAACAGAAGAAAAAAATTATTCATGGAAACAAAAAAAACCGTAATGACTTGAACTAACAAGACAGAAACGAGTCGATAAATTGTATATTTTTATGTAGATGTAAATGAATATGGTTATGTTGATGTAAATGAATATGGTTATGTTGATGTAGATGAATATGGTTATGTTGATGTAGATGAATATGGTTATGTTGATGTAAATGAATATGGTTATTTTGATGTAAATGAATATGGTTATTTTGATGTGGATGAATATGGTAATTTTGATGTAGATGAATATGGTTATTTTGATGTAAATGAATATGGTTATGTTGATGTAAATGAATATGGTTATTTTGATGTGGATGAATATGGTAATTTTGATGTAGATGAATATGGTTATGTTGATGTAAATGAATGTGTTTATGTTGATGTAAATTAATATGGTTATGTTGATGTGGATGAATATGGTTATGTTGATGTAGATGAATATGGTTATGTTTATGTAAATGAATGTGTTTATGTTGATGTAAATGAATATGGTTATGTTGATGCAGATGAATATGGTTATGTTGATGTAAATGAATATGGCTATTTTGATGCAAATGAATATGGTTATGTTGATGTGGATGAATATGGTAATTTTGATGAAGATGAATATGGTTATGTTTATGTAAATGAATGTGTTTATGTTGATGTAAATGAATATGGTTATGTTGATGTAGATGAATATGGTTATGTTGATGTAGATGAATATGGTTATGTTTATGTAGATTAATATGGTAATGTTTATGTAGATTAATATGGTAATGTTGATGTAAATGAATATGGTAATGTTGATGCAAATGAATATGATAATGTTGATGTATTTGAATATGGTTATTTTGATGTAGATGAATATGGTTATGTTGATGTAGATGAATATGGTTATGTTGATGTAGTTGAATATGGTTATGTTGATGTAGTTGAATATGGTTATTTTGATGTAGATGAATATGGTTATGTTGATGTAAATGAATATGGTTATGTTGATGTAGATGAATATGGTTATGTTGATGTAGATGAATATAGTTATGTTGATGTAAATAGATATGGTTATGTTTATGTAGATGAATATGGTTATGTTGATGCAGATGAATATGGTTATTTTGATGTAAATGAATATGGTTATTTTTATGTAGATGAATATGGTTATGTTGATGTAGATGAATATGGTTATGTTGATGTAAATGAATATGGTTATTTTGATGTAGATGAATATGGTTATGTTGATGTAGATGAATACGGTTATGTTTATGTAGATGAATATGGTTATGTTGATGCAGATGAATATGATTATGTTGATGTAGATGAATATAGTTATGTTGATGTAAATAGATATGGTTATGTTTATGTAGATGAATATGGTTATGTTGATGTAGATGAATACGGTTATGTTGATGTAAATGAATATGGTTATTTTGATGTAAATGAATTTGGTTATGTTGATGTAGATGAATAGGGTAATGTTGATGTAGATGAATATGGTTATGTTGATGTAGATGAATATGGTTATTTTGATGTAAATGAATTTGGTTATGTTGATGTAGATGAATATGGTTATGTTGATGTAAATGAATATGGTTATTTTGATGTAGATGAATATAGTTATTTTGATGTAAATGAACATGGTTATGTTGATGTAGATGAATATAGTTATGTTGATGTAGATGAATATGGTTATGTTGATGTAGATGAATATGGTTATGTTGATGTAGATGAATATGGTTATGTTGATGTAGATGAATATAGTTATTTTGATGTAAATGAATATGGTTATGTTGATGTAGATGAATATGGTTATGTTGATGTAAATTAATATGCTTATGTTGATGTAAATGAATATGGTTATGTTGATGTAAATGAATATGGTTATGTTGATGTAGATGAATATGGTTATGTTGATGTAAATGAATATGGTTATTTTGATGTAAATGAATATGGTTATGTTGATGTAGATTAATATGGTTATGTTGATGTAAATGAATATGGTTATTTTGATGTAGATGAATATGGTTATGTTGATGTAGATGAATATGGTTATGTTGATGTAGATGAATATGGTTATGTTGATGTAGATGAATACGGTTATGTTTATGTAGATGAATATGGTTATGTTGATGCAGATGAATATGGTTATTTTGATGTAAATGAATATGGTTATTTTTATGTAGATGAATATGGTTATGTTGATGTAGATGAATATGGTTATGTTGATGTAAATGAATATGGTAATGTTGATGCAGATGAATATGATTATCTTGATGTAGATGAATATGGTTATTTTGATGTAAATGAATATGGTTATGTTGATGTAAATGAATATGGTTATTTTGATGTAGATGAATATGGTTATGTTGATGCAGATGAATATGGTTATTTTGATGTAAATGAATATGGTTATTTTTATGTAGATGAATATGGTTATGTTGATGTAGATGAATATGGTTATGTTGATGTAAATTAATATGGTTATGTTGATGCAGATTAATATGATTATGTTGATGTAGATGAATATGGTTATTTTGATGTAAATGAATATGGTTATTTTGATGTAGATGAATATGGTTATGTTGATGTAGATGAATATGGTTATGTTGATGTAGATGAATATGGTTATGTTGATGTAGATAAATACGGTTATGTTTATGTAGATGAATATGGTTATTTTGATGTAAATGAATATGGTTATGTTGATGTAGATGAATATGGTTATTTTGATGTAGATTAATATGGTAATGTTGATGTAAATGAATATGGTTATAAAAAAGTAAAGAAAAAGAAAATGCAAAACGAAAAAAAAATATATGCATGAAATTATATTTTAAGCGTTGTACATTATTGAATCGGTTAAGAATATCAATAACATATCTCATAGAATATTGGCGCCTTTAAACAGTGATCACATAGCACATTTCATATACCCTTAGACTCCAACCATAATCTTACCGCTAGGAGCAATCATCAAGGTTCCAGGACGTTCAGTTAGTAACACGATTGCAAGATGGTTGACCAACTGCATGGTCAGGAAAATTGTTAAATTTGCATTTTTTCTTAATTTTCTCTTCTATCTTATGTTCCTTTTCATACGTAGACGTAACGTTGGCTGTGGAAAGAGGGAGGAGTTGAAATAAGGTTGCTTATATCGAAAGAGAACTAGAGGGGAGGAAGAGAAGGAATTTCTCATATGATTTGAGGAGATCTTTTCGGAGGGAAAACCATTTGGATGATTTTGTAGTTGAAATCTTTCACATATGTCAGCAAATATGTTACTATGAGAAATTATGTCTTTTTAGCGACCGATGAAAGTAAGAAGCATTATATCCAAATAGAACTAACAAGCACGTCTCCTCCTTGTGACATTTACTAAGAGTTTATCTTCTTTGACCTCAAACTGAGGAAAGTGATAAAAAGTTTACTTGCTTACATCCTCCCAGATGATTATCATAGATAACATTTAAGACGTATCCAAATTTCATAACAAATAAATGGCTAGGGATCTAAACGATACACAGGTTCTTTTATTTTTCTGTTGGCTATGGGTACTCATAGTTGACAGAAAAATAAAAGTTCATAGAAATAACAATGGACACAAGGCTACCTTCAGTCATAACCGGAGGAAAAATAAAAGTCCATAAGAATAGCAAAGAGGGAGTAACAGCAATAGTAATACATATCAAAAATTAACAATGAAACTTACAATCCAACACCAATTAATCTCACTTATTGAAAAACTGAAATAATCTCAGTTTTTTTAAAACAACTTTCAACATCCCTGGATTAAACAACTTTCCAGAAGGGTCTTAGCAGCTGAAATAAATTATGAAAAAAACAAGAGATATAATAATCAAATTTCATTTAAATGCTGCATATATAATTTAACTATCCACAAACAAATGTTCTTGTAATATAACCTGCATGGAATATGGTGAGAAAATCAGTGAAAATATAAGCAGCAATCATCTTAGCAAATATGCAAATTAAAAAATGTGACTCATCTGCATGGTCGAAAAAATGGAAAGGAAGGTGATGAAAAAGCCACATGTATGAAAGGGCATTTCTGAGAAACATGTTCGACACCAAAGTGATATTTTGAAACACAGTAAAGTGTGTTGTTGGAAATTACTGGAATAAATTCTTTTGTATCCACTTATAAAATGCAGAGTCGTATTTTAATGTCCTTCCTTTTGGGGGGGGGGGGTCCTGCGATGGTACCAGACAATGTGTGGGTCTGAGGTTTTGAAATGTAATAACGCTGTTCGAGTGTAAGAGCCACATACATACTCTCATCTCTATAAATGATCAGTGAAATTCGAAACCAAGATTCCAATGACTGTGCTAGTTGCTCTATTACTGAGCCATAACCCAACAGCAGCATATTATTTCTATAGAAGCAGCACCGACACCTCACGGTTTTAGATTTTGAATTTTTGATTTATAAGCTGTGCTCATTGCTACTAGCAATCAACTTCCCTTCTAGCTTACACATTAAAAGGCCTTTTCTCAAGCAAGCTAAGCACGTGACAACATTCATAAGACGATTACACATTGGAAATTCTCTCTTCCTTTTCAGTTCTTGGCACTAACTCATTTTCCTGTTTCATTGGCATAGAAATGGCGACAGTCTGCATTGCACAATTGACCATCAACAATGAAACCAACAGTTTTGCCATTTTAACTTTTCTTTCCTTTATTTTTTTGTTATACTAGCAACTCTTTGAAGTAAACACACATGCTATCCAAGTCAGTTACAATTTTACCTACAAAAATTTAGGACATCCACTTATAAAAGCCCCATTAATATTAACTCGAACCTTTTCATCTATCACAGTTAATGTCCACCAAAATAGAAAATAGATATCCGACACTTCAAAGTTTTCAAATTTCTCATTTAAATTTTATTCAAACATAAGTGTCTTCAAAGTGTGTGACCATCTTCTGTAGAAAATGTGTAAGGAAAGTCCTTTAAAATTACTGCGCCCTCTGTAGATGTGTAAGGAAAATCCTTTAAAAGTACTGTGTCCTCTGTAGATGTGTTAAGTTGCAGAAACGTAAAGTAATTCAATAACCAGTAAACACTGGTTCTGCACCGAATCCAACTAGCAAGGCACCTGGATGGACGCAAACGGTTACTCAGAACGGACCCAACAATTGGTTACTCAGAACGATCCCAACAACCGTAAGATATGCTCACACCCACACAGCACGAGAAGCAACAGCAACACGATTCCCGACCAAGTCAATCATCGCTCTCCCAATGTCTTTCAATCACCCGCTTTTATGGCCGTTGCAGGCCAGCTAAATTTACATATTGCGAGAATTCATGTGACTTTTCGAGATATCATTTTTTACAAAAGACGGCGGCAGCCATCTTGATCTTTCTTTGTCTATTTTCAGTCGGCGATGCCGAGCCGGCCACGAGGTAAGTCTTTCCTTTTCGTCCGTCTCTCTTACGCACCCACATAACACACAAACACGCAGGCGCTTGTCTCCTGTATGCACATTACACTCCCCCCTTATCTGATGATCACATAGAGAGCACTGTGGGGTGGCCTTTTAGTGCATGTGCTCCTGCGAAGAGGTACATTCACTGTTTCAGATTCGGCTCTGGATCTGGTTCCGCCTCATCAGACGAAGTATCACTATCAGTCTCTGGAGGGGGCTCACTGAATTCATGTATCGGCAACTCATCACTGGATGCTTCACTGCTTTCTTCGGTAGTTGCGTGACGTGCCTTGGTAGCTGGGCGAAGATCTCACACATGTCGTGGGGTTCCATCGACCAACACAGACTGTTGGTTAATCACTCCAGATATTTGTCCTCGTTTAAACTTGTCAGTGCACCGATTTCCTGGGAGGCCGCACCCACACTGGATCTCCCTCATCATATCTGTTATATGTTCCCTTGTTGGCTGGCTGCGTAGTGTTGATTCCCTTCACTCTGACTCGGTATGTGTAAATAGCATTCGCATGTGCGGTTGAAGGAGATGTCCCGTCCTTTGGCGTAATGTTATACCAATATGTGTCTTCCGTAATAGTACATCGCTTCCTGGCAGCAATTCTCTTGATGCTGTGATCGCTTCTTTCAGCAATGCCATTTCCTGACGGCACATGCACACATTGCAACCATAGTCGGACGCCCCACTCATCTAACAACTGCCGGACTTGCTGGCTACAAAACGCTGCATCATTGTCAGTCAGGAGCTCTTCCGGCGCACCTCGCTCAGAAAAAATGGATGATAGGTGGCGAACAACATTTGCCGGATCCTGTCTGGTCATCTGCCGCCACACCGCAAATCTCGTAGGCCCGCAATCAATGAGAGTTAGAAAGGACTTGCCACTGTAATGGGTGATATCCATGGCCAGCTGCTGCCACACACCCTCAACTTCCAATCGACCCTTCCGCCATTGCTCTGGTTCCGGATCAATAGACTGGCAAGCTTAACAATTTCTGATGATCTGTCTGACATCCATCTTGGTCACTGCTGGGTATACGTGCCTCACAAAATAAAGGGTCCTCTTGATACCCGGATGTCCGCTCTGTGCATGAATTTTTTGTATTTGACATGGGTCGATTGCAACTGCACAAGATCGAGCAGTAATCTCCATTCCCATCTTTGCGGCTTCATACCATTTGTGAGGTACTCGGGTCAGTTGGTCAGCACGATTACAATGTGATGGCACCAGAGTGATGCTCAGTGATAGCCCATACTCAGATACCAGGTTTTTTAGCGTGTCTAGCCTTCTCCGTATTAACATTTCGCTTGCTGCCTTGGTACGGATTCGTGTCCATCCTGAAAGTGTGTCAGATACCCAGTGGTAGACACAGAGAGAATCTGTGTACAAGGTCAACTTCTTAGACTGCCACTGCAGGGCCAGATTTATCCCCTTTACAACGGCGTCCAGCTCTGCCAGGTTAATATGCTGAGAATCTGTTACGGGCCGCAGTCAACATGCATCCTCGAACACGTTTCCTCCTTGCTCCAACGATACTCCCAACGCCAAAAAACTGGCATCAACCCTCACACCTACGTTGTCTCCGTTAACACACCACCGCCCACAGGCAGGGTTCTTGTTCACTCTCTCCAGTGTCTCTTTAATCATCAGAGTTAGTAGGACATCATCGGATATGTCATCCCAACCTGTGGTTGTTAAATTTGCTCTGCGTTTAATTACACCAACAGCTGCGCGGAGCCAGCCACAGGCTGGTAGGTGACCAACAAGTTTTCCACACCAAGAAAAAAATGGTCCGCCTTGTAACGATGTTGGGGATGCTTGGAATTTCGCTGCCACACCTCCATTGTAGGGTGCCATCTTCCTCATAAACATCCAATCCCAATACATGTGCTCCTTCCCTCAAATATTCGGGATTCTTGCATTCCAGACCAAACTGAGCCAACTTTTCTTTGACACACGATGCAGACTGTACATTTTCATTGACATATACGTCATCAATGTAAGCTGACGTTGAGTCCCTCCTGGGCTTTTCTTGTGACAATACTGTGTTGACAAGTCTTCATAATCTGTGGTGCCACATTTAGGCCAAAGCCGAGGCGTGTAAGGCAGTGCCTCTGCCCCTGGAACCAAACTGTCTGGAATGGCCACAACATCTCATCAACTCGCACCTGTAAATAGGTTTTTTGCAAATCCAATATTGAGACATTAATGCCTTTCTGACACCATTCCCTCAACTTGCTGGCGCATACATCAGCTCGCCCCTTTCAACCCAGTCGACAATGGACGTGGACCCGTCAAACTCAGGTATGAGCTTTAAGTCGAATTTCGACTCGGTCATAGTCCTAGAGGGCAAATAGTCGAGATAGCTTGTAGGAAATGTGTAAGGAAAGTCCTTTAAAATTACTGCGCCCTCTGTAGATGTATAAGGAAAATCCTTTAAAAGTACTGCGCCCTCTGTAGATGTGTAACGTTGCAGCAACGTAAAGTAATTCAATAACCAGTAAACACTGGTTCTGCACCGAATCCAACTAGCAAGGAACCTAGACGGACACGAATGGTTACTCAGAACGGACCCAACAATCGGTTACTCAGAACGATCCCAACAACAGTAAGATATACTCACACCCACACGGCACGAGAAGCAACAGCAACACGATTCCCAACCAAGTCAATCATCGCTCTCCCAACGTCTTTCAATCACCCGCTTTTATGGCCGTTACAGGCTGGCTAAATTTGCATATTGCAAGAATTCATGTGACTTTGCGAGATATAATCCTTTACAAAAGACGGCGGCCGCCATCTTGATCTTTCTTTTTCTATTTTCGGTCGGCGACGCCAAGCCGGCCCCGAGGTAAGTCTTTCCTTTTTGTCCGTCTCTCTTACGCACCCACACAACACACAAACACGCGGGCGCTTGTCTCCTGGATGCACATTACATCTACTTTAAATTCCCGCTCGAAACTGGAGCATAACACACATGGACCCACTGAAACAGCCGTACATTTCTCCTTTCTTCTATTCCGAGGCATTGCCTCCATCATAACACCAAAATGAAGAAAAAGAAAAAAAAACATGGACCGGACTACCTACTCTGAAGAGGCTATTTATTAGCGAAATATTGGACTTGCAAGAAAAAAAAGTAAATAAATTTTTTTTTAATCAAACATAAATGTCTTCAAAAAGTGTATGACCATCTTCTACTTTAAATAAATAAGTTGTTTGTGTCCACGTCTAAAATCTTTCCAATCCTCCAAAAAATCTTTACAATGACAAATTTTTAGAGTTTTCAGGAGTTCTGAAAACGAATATATACTTTAAAAGTGGCGCAGAAAATAGTTTTCATGGCATAAAAAAATTACTTTTTCAAAAAGTGGGGGATAACTTTTCATTAGAAATTTAATGTAAAATGAACACCCACTTTATGGCCACCAAGTAAGGCGGGCATTTTTAATTTTTTTGTTGTTTTTTTTTTCTGAAGTCTTGTTCAATAAAGACACAGGGACATTAAAAAACAAAAATCAAGAAAAATGTTATCAATTCTGTACGTGAAAACGCATACAAAATTGGCCACCACTGATAACATAAAGAATTACGTATTGACAGTTTTTTTTTATGCTTAAGTCAGTATTGAAAACAAAATCTGATAGATTAGTGAACATTCGATAATAATCCGATGAAAAAATGAAAAAAGGTGAAAATAAAAAATACACATGCGCCATGTAGTAATACTTACGTTTTTGTTTTATAATCTGCTTTCGATTAACTTTATCTGCTTTTATAAAGCAAACGATTTTTCAAATGCGATTGACTTTACAAGCTCAACTTAACATTCAAGATGACGAACGGAAGAGCAAGTTCGCAGAAAACAAAATTGAAAAGGAAAAATAAAAAAGAAATCATTTCGAAATAGAGCCGATCTAAAATTAATATTATTTTATTCAACATTTTAATATTTACATGAGAGAGAACAGATTACAAGTTTCATCTTTATTAATTCTCTAATTCGTTGCACGTGCAATTTAATGGTGGAAACTGATAGTTTTTAAAGCCGCCTTTTCGTATTTTTAAAAAATTTATTTATGTATTTTAGATTCCTGATATTTAAATTTTTTTATTTTGTTTGAAACATTTAAGACTAAAGTTAATGCTTGTGCAGTTTACCAAACACATTAACAATGAAGATATTGGTGAACAATAGTTTATCAAATTTTTTTTATAGATTTCCTATTTTTTTTTATCGTGTTAATTTTCTAATTCGTTGCACGTGCAATTTAATGGGGGAAACTGATTGGTGAACATAGTTTTGAAAGCTTATTATATTTTTTAATCGATTATTTTTTTCATCGTGTTTTAAAGCTTAAAGTTAATCGATAATCTTGACTGGTTACTTACCATGGGTGTAGTTCAGCTCAATTCCAATTAAGACAGCAAAACATCGAACACCGGAAATGTAAATATGAATCGAAACGTTTCGCCCCCCCCCCCATTTGTCACAGTTTTTTTTTTTTATTATCGAAATGAAAACACAGCTTTATTTTATTTTATATTTTTTTATCGAAATTAAATTTGATTTTGTTTTCCTTTATTTTTTATTTTTATTAGTCTTTGGGGGGGGTCTTCTATTTAAGTAAAGGTTCCATCCTCACATTTAAAATTACTACTTGAAGTGTTAATTATTGGGGTGCTATTTATAGGAAATAGAGTCGACAGAGGAGCTATTAAATTGACGTTTATTGAGCATGAAAGCTAGGCCGGTAAGGTTACATCCGGGTCTACACAAAAGGGAGGTAATTGGTTTAGTGCATTACTACAACAATTACCTCCCTGTTTAGTTCATTGTGTATATGTGTGTGTGTGTGTGTGTGTGTGTGTGTGTGTGTGTGTGTGTTTTGTTTTGTTTTTTTGATAGTTCATGTCATTGGTTTGTGGAGTAGGTGTGGGGAAAATGGTTTACCGTACAAACGTCCTTGTGTCTGTCTGTCCTGTGAATCGCACGCATCGAGAAAGAAAGAAAGAGTCCATCATGGTGGCTGTGACGTTTTGTAGTGAACGAAGTCTCGCGGAATCACGTGCGCGTGCCTCATAAAAACAGGTCACTTGTGGGTGGGAAAGGATGGAGAAATCATTTGAAGTTTGAGAAACAGCAAAGTCAGTTGAAAGAATTTGTGTGAGCAGTGATTTTTGCTTGTTGATTGACTGAAGATACAACCCAGGTGAGGGTATATGAAACCAGTCAAATGAGGGAACCCGGCTCCAAAAGAGAATGCCTATTCTGCGGCTACGCACACGTGCCAAAGCGCAACAGATGCCCAACCCATGGCAAATTGTGCCATGCATGCAATGAGAAGGAACATTTCGAATCCAAGTGTTCCAACAAAGACAATGACGCTAAAACAGAGACAGAGCACATGAATGTATGAAAGCAAAACTAGGTCCCTCTATCTTTATCCGCCCATTTTGCTCGTACCTAATATATAGGCACCGCCAAAACTGAGGGGGGGGGCAGGTAAGTACTTTTTGACGGACCGTCTTTTTAAAAATCTACCAAAAATCAGGTAATTATCCAATCAATACGAAATTTTCAGCGATTATTAAGAGAAGAATGAACTTTATAACAGTGTACTTATTTTTCATAAACGATATTTATATATATATTTTTTTTGCTTACCCCCCCCTGTTTTGAAGTGGGAACAAATATGCTTAAAATAATCATCTGAAACTAAACAAAACATATTCCGTTGTTGTAAGGGACAGGATTATAGATTAAAAAAAAAAAAAAAAAAAACACTTGTTTACATACCTTATTTTGGCGTCTGAATATCAGAACTTTGATTGTGTTTAATTATTCCGCTTTTGACTTTTGGAGTGTGAAATTCGGTGAATATGTTAAGTAAAATAATTCATTTAAGCTAAGCAAAAAAAAAAAAAAATCTTTTTAAATATTAATACGAAAAAAGCCAGTTTAAAATATTTGATAAATAAATTAATAAATTTTTTTTAGCGAGCCGAATAATGCATGACCATTATTAAACAGGGAATTTGAAGAATCGATACAAAAATAAAATCGATAGATATTGTGCCCTTTGTGTTAAAAAATATCATCAGTTTTTCGATCCCATTTGATAACGTTTGCCGCCTTTCAACTACGGTGGACCATACGCGCTGAAATAATTTTGTTGAATCTCCATGACTGCCAAAACCGGTGCAAGCGTGAATCAGTACAATTTATGTTGGTCAACACTCACATAGAAACGAGACGTTTCTCTTTTCATTGCGAGACAAAATTATGGATGGTAAATAAAAATTTATTTTTATTATTACACGTGGTTATTTTTATTTTACCGAAACTATAGCGGATATTTGTTCGTCCGTCTGCTATAAACGAAACTTTATAGTGAAAAATTAATTTTAAACTAGAAACAGTACTTTTTTTATACTGCGAAAAATCTGCACTGTAAAAGAATGGTTAAACCTTAGGTGAAAGCGCAGAATAGTTGAACACCCCCCATGTTAAGAATGGCATTCTAAATAAAGTTATTATTTTGTATGACCCGTACACTTGCAGTGTCAAAATTACACAAAAGGAAGCTTAGAATAAATTATTGTCAAATTGCCGATGTTGTCCAACGGAGCAGTGAGCACTTGTTTTTCTAAAGTTGATTTAAATTGGTTTTCGGGTGTGTTATGACTCGATATCACACTTAAAATTGTGAATTATGCGTGAATCTCTTGAAAAACCTGTCAGAAAGAAGCCCCCCCCATTTTGGGGAGCCTGAGCCCCCCACACGCGTACACATTAAGAAGCAAACTCATCAAAATGGTCACCCATCTGGTACTGGCCAGCCTCAGGGTTGCTTATGTAGTTTAGTTTAATTTTTATTCTGCTTTGAATTCCCCCCCCCCATTTGGGGGAGCCTGACCCCAAACACACATACACATAAAAACCAAACTCATCAAAATGGTCACCCATCTGGTACTGGCCAGCCTCGGGGTTGCTTATGTAGTCAAAAAACCCTACAGTTCTTCCTCGTTCAATGAAGGAGAAATCTTTCTAGACTGGGTCAATTTTAATTTTTATTCTGCTTTACCCCCCTCCCACATTTTTAGGAGCCTAACCCCCACACGTATACATTAAAAACCATACTCATCAAAATGGTCACCCATCTGGTACTGGCCAGCCTCAGGGTTGCTTATGTAGTTTAGTTTTTATTCTGTTTTAAATCCCCCCCCCATTTTGGGGAGCCTGAGCCCCCCACACGCGTACACATTAAAAAGCAAACTCATCAAAATGGTCACCCATCTGGTACTGGCTAGCCTCAGGGTTGCTTATGTAGTTTAGTTTAATTTTTATTCTGCTTTGACCCCAAACACACATACACATTAAAAACCAAACTCATCAAAATGGTCACCCATCTGGTACTGGCCAGCCTCGGGGTTGCTTATGTAGTCAAGAAACCCTACAGTTCTTCCTCGTTCAATGAAGGAGAAATCTTTCTAGAATGGGTCAATTTTAATTTTTATTCTGCTTTACCCCCCCCATTTTTGGGAGCCTACCCCCACACATACACATTAAAAACCAAACTCATCAAAATGGTCACCCATCTGGTACTGGCCAGCCTCAGCGTTAATAATACATTGAAATTTTCGTCACTGAAAAATAAGTTTTATTTGGCCTGTTTGGTCTTCCATAGTTTGCTTTTTATTAAACACAAACGTAAATATTCTCGATCTGGACTCTATATGGACGCGAAGTAACTGGTTGCCTATATGAATAAGTGGAATTATTTGAAATCCAGGTACTTATATTACAATATTTTTGCATATATTCATAGAAAATCACCCTAAATCTTAGTTAGACTAAAAATAAACAACTTAATTCTTTCAAAAACCTTCTTTTTTTCTTTTTTTTATATTTATACATGCTTTTTGTGCAAGACAAAAAAATGTCAATTGTTAACTTTTTGGGAAATTTTAACATTTAAAATTTAATTAAAAATAGTAGAAAAAGTTTTACATTATTCAGCTTTATATATGATAAAATTCAGAGTTTTATCTTTCTGGAAAAAAAAAAGTTACTCAGAAATCATGGTTTTTAATAAATGTAATTTCGTTTTAAAAAACAACAACAACTTCATTTTTCGGCGATTTTTAGCGGTGCCTACTAATATATAAACATAAATACACGGATATTTTTAAGTGAAAATAAATTTCGAAATCGAATAAATTAAAAGTAGTTTACTTGACAAAACAGTAGTGTTAAGTTCCGTGTTTAACTTTTAAACCGTCTTTTCAATTAAAAAACATATTTTTAAAAATATAAACAAATTACAATAATTATAAAAGTTGTTTTCTAGTTGTCTATTTTCCATGCATTATGTCCATTTAACAGTTATCTCCCTTGGCGGGACATTTTTCTTTAGAGTTTCCTCTGACTCGACACCGGCAGGTTGATCGGTGTGTTATTCCCTAATTGTTCTAGTCCCATATGTCGCTGTCTTTAATCTTCTGTTGTCCTTCGTCGTTTTGAGCAACTTCCGGTAAGAAACATTATATATTTCCTTCTTAAAGACACTTTAAATACTTTTATTGTTATTTTTTTTTACTATTATTTCATCTTAATTGCGAACTTTGTTTATTTTCTTTACCCATAGCTGTGTTGTTCATTTCCTTATGCATTCAGCCTTTATAATTTCTCGTTTTTTTTTGTGTTTTTTGTTTTTTAAATTTTGTTTCTTTCAGTTTATTTTACCAATATTTACTCAATATGCGTGTGTTAATTAAAAGGATTAAAAGTATTAAAAAATCGAACTTATTAGGGGAGTTATTATCTTCCGGAAAAATATCCAGTAAATAAAATGGCGTTTAATTGGTCGTTATTTGTATTTGAAACTAAATATTTTATCGTGGATTATTTTATTATTATTTATTTATTTTTTTTGTCATTTTATGTAATTAATATGAAAATTGATAATAAACTTTAAAATATCAATTATTGAATGGATTTTATTATTTCTTTTTCTTTGAAGACTCAGTTTTATTTTTATGGATACATGTGTCCAGTGACTCCGATATGATGACTAAAATCACAAATTATTATTTTTTAAATAAGAAATAACGCATGAATTTCTATTTGCTTTTTTATATAAAAATAAAACATTGTAGATGTTAAAAATTAAAAATATTTTTTATATTTCAGGAACATTAAGATAAGCAGTATTCATTCAATGTTTTCACAAGAAAATAATATTAAAAATATTTAATGTGGTTTTAATGATGAAAATTATCACAAAATTTTGCTTACATGGTGTAATGACTTTTTTTCTAAGAAAATATTCACATTCATTTCAAGCCACGTGTGACAGTGTGACACTCTGTTCATAAAAAACAGTAATCTTAAACTTCATGCTATTCTCACGAGATCCTCATCCTGCATAATGAACACTCAGGACAAGAAAACAATTACGTTTGAACGATTTGAATTAATATTTCTAACACGTAAATAAATGTTATTTCATCTTAATACAGTGATTTCAAGTTGTTTGTCCGGAGTTATTTCTATATTTTTATTTTATGTATGTGAGGATGTGCCTTGGTGGAAACCTTCTATTAATCGGTGATCTTGTTAAATTTACCTTTAACGGTCCTGCAGATACTTTACTGCTTTCGACTTCAAGTTATTCCTGCACCTGCAATGTCGGTCTTAAAAATTGATAGATCCCGATTATGAATGGGTAAACAGAGTCACACATGTAGAAGTTAGTGATTCCACGGTCAGTTTTTTACAAATTGGCACAACTTTCATGAGTTCTATAGGGTCAAAATTTAAAAAAATATTATACATTTTGTAAATTCATCTTCGTTTATTTTTAATCAGTTCATATACATGTTATGTTTGTACAGTGGTAACATCACCAGCTTTGAATGTTACAGTTTTTGATTTTGGTTTCGATTCTAGCTGATGACACCCAAACACGTTTTTTATTAATTTTGATATCACGACTCTATAATCATATATACGAAATCTGAACAAATTTAAAATATCATATTTTAGCATATTTAATGACTGGGAAAAGCCGGGCACTCCCCTCCCAACTAGATATAAAATAAAATAGACTTTCTTACATTTTGGGGCTTCCGTAAGACTTATCTGTGACGTGTTGTCTCTTGTTTTTATTGTGCAAAGCTAGATCTGTTACTAAAATCTCGCTTCGAGGGAAGGGGCTAATACAACTATCTTTTTTTAAATTCAATATCTTAAGACTTTACTAATTATCTTTGAAACCGCCATGAAAACAGTTTTAATTATAAACTTTTTTCGTGTGTATTTTTTTCTAATATAGAGATTAACTTTAGACTTTAATCTTTCAAAACACAGTGAAGAAATAATCGGAAATTCATAAAAATATGACAAGTTGGCTTTCTAAACTATGTTCACCTATCAGTTTCCGCCATTAAATTGCATGTACCATGCAATGAATTAGAGAAGTAATAAATATTAAGCTTGTAATCTGTTATCTCTCATGTAAATATTAAAATATTTAATAAAGTAATACAGATTTTATCCGTGATATTCACCAAATAGATCAGCTCTATTTTGAAATAATTTTTTTAAATTTTCCTCTTTAATTTTATTTTCTGCGAACATGCTCTTCCGTTCGCCATCTTGAATGTTAACCTGAGCTTGTAAAGTCAATTACATTTGAAAAATCCTTCCCTTTATAAAAGCAGATAAAGTTACTCGAAAGCAGATTATAATCCAAAACGTAAAACATGAATTTTTTTTGAAAAACGTAAAACATGAAATTAGTATCGATTTTTGCAGATTTGCAGAATACGTTAAAAATGTAAGGGAGATAACTACTTTTACTAAATGAATAATCCTAATGAAAATGTAGATTTATCGTTGAAAACGTTTTGATGTCGATTGTTTTTTGTTTTTAATATTGATTTAAACATAAAAAACAACTTTTCGTCGTTTACAAAAAAAAACTAATTTTGTAAATTTTATATCTTTTTAACTGTTTCACAAGTTTAAAATAAAAAGTTTTATCTTTTGTTTTTTCATTTTTTTCAGCAGATTATTTTATAGTTTTTCGGATGTGCTAAAATCGAATATATACTTCCAAAGTGACGCAGAAAATTATTTTTCATGATATGAGGAAATTACTTTTTCAAAAAGTGGGAATCAGTTTTTGTCGAAAATTCTCCAACACCAATAGAAAGTATGCAAGATCGCGATGCCCAGCTCTGATCAGGAGTCAAGAAACACGAAGCTAGGAGACCAACCGGTGCATCTGTACTCTTATTATCGGTAATGAATAACGTCCACTGAAAGTTTCCGTCATCTAAGCAGATCCTGCCTCAATCCTTTAAATAGTTAGTAACAGTCATTCATATGCAAACGCTTCCATCAGAAGCAGCAGCAGTAGATATAAGCACGAGTCAAACGTCACCGGTTTTTAGTCCGATCATCAACCTCCTCAAGTCAGGTGAGTTTAACTTTTTTTTCTCACATTTTCTATATAAATTTAATGTAAAATAAGAACCCACTTTCTGGCCACATGGTGATAATTTTTTTTATTTGTTTTTTTTGCCTGCCTGAAAGCCGTTTTGTTTAATTTTTATTTATTTTTCACCTTAACAATCATCTTTAATATCACAACTTCTATGGGTTTTCGGGTATGCTGAAAACGAATATCGCATTTAAATTTGCTGCAAACAAGTAAGTGTCTGGATATTAAAAACATGTAATTGTTTGTTATCAGTGGTGGCCAATTAAGTATGCACTTGCAGATACAGAATTGGCCACCACCGATAAAATAAGGAATTACATTGATTAATATTTGGAAAACTACTTGTTTGTTGCATATGTGCGCATTTGCATATACAAAAATGGTCACTACTGATAACATAATGAATTACACGTGTTTTTATATAGATTATACTTTATTTTTTTTAAATATCCTTGTGTCTTTATTAAAAGAGGAAATCAGAAAACAAAATGAAAAATATTTTTCGCCCAAAAACAATGGCAAAAATTTACTCCTTCCCTAGGTGGCCATAAAGTGGGTGCTCATTTACGTTTAATTCATATTTAAATATGATCCTTCACTCTTTGAAAAAGTAAATTTTTAATATCATGAAAACTATTTCTCTGCATCATTTTTCTAAATACATATTCTTTTTTAGCACTTTAAAAAAAAATTTTTAAAGTCGTCATTGTAAAGGATTGCAGGGGGGGGGAGATCATAGACATTAAACGAAGCAACAAACCTTAAAAAATCATCATGATTCTTAAACAAATTACAATATTACGTTTCTGAAGTTTTTAGATGAGGAATGATTCTTTGTGTTATTTAGATTATTAAGACTACTGTTCTCATCTTTAGTGTTATTTATTATGCAAACATTGTAAAAATAACATTTGATGAATATTTACTTACTGGATTGTGATCGTACACTTAAACTTTAATTCTGTTTTGAAAAGTGAAGACGACATAAAATTAAACTATTTTGTATTTTGTGGGACATTAACTGTGATAGATGAAAAGATTGGAATTATTATTAATGGGGCTTTAATAAGAAATGGCCTTTTATTTGGTAAGCTAGAAAGGGAGTTAACTTCTAGCAGTAATCTGCACAGCTTACACACCAAATATTCAAAGTCACTAGCATTTTGGTTTCGAATCTTACTGATCAGTTATAGAGATGAGAGTATGTAATGAAGCTCTTGTACTCAAACCATGCATTTTAAAAAAAACTCGCACCTGCACATAATCTGATACCATTGTAGGAACAAATTTAGAAGGAAATACATAAAATATGATTATTTTAGGTGGATACACAAGCATTTAATCCAGTGATTTCCAACAACGCCCTTGACTATGTTAAAATATATCACTTGCACGTTGTACATGTCTGTCAGAAATGCCCTTTTTGCATGTGTCATTTTCCTCAGTGTGTTACTACTTTTTCGACCATGTAGCACATTTTTTCTCATCGTGTGCTTTCCTTTTTTCTCTTCTCCTTCCCGTGACATCAGCATGTGCGCACTTGCTTCATTTGCATATGTGCTAAGATGGCAGCTGCTTATATTTTCACTAGTCAGCTATCCTACATTTGCTGCTGATTTTCTCACAGTAGCACAAAGCACATTATATTACAAGAACATGTGTTTTTGGATAGCTGAATTATATATGCAGCATTTAAAGAAAATCTGAGTATTATATCTCGAATTTCTTTCATAATTTATTTCAGCTGGTAAGACCCTTCTGGCAATTTCTTTAATCCAGATATTTTGACAGTTGTTTTAAAAAATGAGATTATTTTAGTTTTTCAATAATTGTGATTAATTATTAATTTTTCTTTATGTTGGATTGTATGTTTCATTGTTAATTCTTCTTGTTATTTATTACTACTTCTGTTACTCTCTCTTTGCTATTATTATGGACTTTTATTTTTCTTCTGGTTATGACTGAAGAAGGCTTGTGTCCATGGAAATTAAGTAAGGAACTGTTATCCCCCTCTTGTTTGTATGAACTTTTATTTTTCTTTCGGCTATGAGTAAAAGAACCTGTGTATCTAACTTTTAGATCGTGTGTTTGTTATGAAATTTGAATACGTTTCAAATGTGTTTGTTATGAAATTTGGATACGTTTCAAATGTTACCTATGATAATCATCTGGGAGGATGTAAGCAAGTAAATTTTCATCCTCGGCCTCATCTTGAGGTCAATGAAGATAAACTCCTAGTGATTGTCACAAAGATGAGACATGCTTATTAGTTCTATTTGGATATAGGGCACCTTATTTTCATTGGTCGCTAAAAGGACATCATTTCTCAGAGTAGCATGAAAAAAAGCTTATCAATAACTGACATATATGAAAGATTTCAACTGAAAAATCCCCTACAATCATATGAAACTAACAAAAATTCCTTCTCTTCTTTACCTGCATATGTAAAACGGCTTTGTCTATATGTGAAGAACAAGAGAGAGAAAAGACGATTAAGGATATGCAATAAAAAATTGACACACACTGTGGGTTATTGTAGTCAGTTGTAGAGTGATATGATCACTGTTAAAATGGGCCAATATTCTATGAGATATTTTGCTATTGATATTCTTAGCTAGTATGGATTGAACAACACATGTGCAATGTTGATTGCTGGCGGAGTGTAAACTTCTTTATCTTTTGCCTTTTTCTCTGGGCTATATATGTGACTTGCTTTTTGCAAGTGGGCTCATCTTCAATAGCTGCATGCGTCAAATAGTTAACCTTTCTACCACTGACAACATCAATACTGACAAACAGACCCCATCGTTCTATGCGTTTGTTATGAGCTGTCATGTGTTGCTTTGTGTGCATATTCAACACACGACATCCCTCCCCACTCTATTTTGCAACAAAACTATTCACATATATTTTTTTACATTTCCTCTCCGTCTCAACGCTCTCATCATTTAACTCTTCTTTTTGTCAAAATTCAACAAAACAATTATTACAATACAAAACAAATATAATAACGAAACTGTCCAACAATCAGAATCAGTATACATATATATATATATATATATGAAAAGAATATATATATATTCTTTTTAAAACCAAAAAATACAATTATAAAACAAAATAACCAACAACAAACATTGTACCACATTTAAAATCAGTGTCAAATGTATTCCATAGGTCACTTACCCTTTGAGTATGATATTTGCATATTATTTTTTATTTTTCCATTTTTGTGTTTATTATTTTGTTTTATTTACATCAACATAACAATATTTTTTTCTTTCGTTTTTGTCTTTATGGAATGAAGTATAAATTATAGATGGAGAAGAACGGTGAAGATCAAGCTGGCTTTAGAATCCAGTGCATAAATATAATATATAGTAATAAATAGTGATAACATCTAAAAAAAATAATTTCCTAAAATTCCTACTCGTATTGTCTGCTAGAATCTGTGCTGCTATGGTTAGAGTACTTGGTAAAATTCAGTTGTAAGTTACTCCTGAACGTTGAAGTTTCATTCCTCAGTGAGATGGAGAATAGGATTTAAAATTATCTAATGGCACCCTTTGTTTAAAACATGAGAGTAGCATGTTCTTGTGTTGTTCGTGATGACTGGAACAATTGCCAAACAACAAACTCTTCCAAATTATACTTAAAAAATCCCAGAAAATCCTACAACAAAGTAGCCTTATCACATAACCGGATAGGAGACACCTACATAACTCATTCTACATACTAAAAAGTGAAGAACCTCTCAACAGTATACCATGTCACAAACCTTATACAGTGAAACACCTTTTACTTGATTGCTATGACCTCACACACATCCGTCAACACTACTACAAGGCAACAAACTTAAAAGAATTCTTCAAAAAAGAAAGCCCCAAAACTTTTCTAAATTTCCTAAAAAGAGCAAACCATTACCATAAAATATAAATGCCATAAAATAACAAACTATTCCAAAATATTACCCGAATATACCCAGCGAAAATCGACTTGGAAAAGAATTTGAAACCGTATTAAATGACCCAAAGAATGTTGATAGACTTCAGAAGTATCAAAAAATTTAAAATAATATATACAGCATTAATTGACCCTCAAAAAGGTCGATATGCTGGTTAAACAAACAAATAAACACCAGAATTTTATATAGATTTGTGCGTTCAAGAGAAAGATTCCAAGTTCAACTGAATGAGATGGGAGGTAATATAGAAACGTTGTGAAAATAACACCCAAGATGAAAACAGTGAAGAATCAAAATAAAATGATTAATAAATCTTCATCTCTAAAAATAAAGAATGTAAAAAAAAATTTAGTTAAATATTTGAAAATAGAACCAAATTAACCAACCAGTATTGATTAAAAGTATACACATTTTGTTTTGAATTTCATTAATAATAAATTCATATATGAAAATTAACATAAAAAATCCAATTTCACGAAATGAAATGTATTTTTTAAAATGTATTTTATATTTCCAGAATTTGTGCAATAAAACAACTTCATTAAAGCATCAGAAGGAAATTTCGTCATTGGAATCTATCACACTATCCATTGCATAAAATTTTTGTGGAATTAGATGCAAGCAAACATGGGAGACAAACCTCATTCTTGTGAAGTATGTGGTTATTCATTTGCATGGAAGTCACATTTGTTTTCTCATATGAAAACACATACGGGAGAGAAACCACATTCTTGTGAAGTATGTGGTTCTTCTTTTGCACAGAAGATAACTTTGTTGAATCATATGAAAACACATACAGGAGAGAAACCACATTCTTGTGAAATATGTGGTTTTTCTTTTGCAAATAAGTCAACTTTGTTGTATCATATTAAAACACATACAGGAGAGAAGCCATATCTTTGTGAAGTATGCGGTTCTTCATATGCACGGAAATCAAATTTGTTTAATCATATGAAAAAACATACAGGAGACAAACAACATTCTTGTGAAATATGTAGTTATTCATTTGCACAGAAGTCAAATTTGTTGAATCATATGAAAATACATACGGGAGAGAAACCACATTCATGTGAAGTATGTGGTTCTTCTTTTGCTGAGAAATCAAGTTTGTTGAGTCATATGAAAACACATACAGGAGAGAAACCACATTCTTGTGAAGTATGTGGTTTTTCTTTTGCATGGAAGTCAAATTTGTTGAGTCATATGAAAACACATACAGGAGAGAAACCACATTCTTGTGAAGTTTGTGGTTCTTCCTATGCATGGAAGTCAAGTTTGTTGAGTCATGTAAAAATACATACTGGAGAGAAACCACACACTTGTGACGTATGTGGTTCTTCTTTTGCATGGAAGACAAATTTATTGACTCATATGAGAAAACATACGGGAGAGAAACCATATTTTTGTGAATTATGTGGCTCCTCTTTTGCACAGAGGTCAACTTTGTTGAATCATATGAAAACACATACAGGAGGCAAGCCACATTCATGTAAAATTTGTAGTTCTTCTTTTGCACAGAAGTCAAATTTGTTAAGTCATATGAAAACACATACGGAAGCCTTACATAGTGATATGGGACTAGAAGGAGAATGTGGAAACCCTAGTTGAAATAAGCATCCTTGATGATGCTGGCTCTAACAGATCAGAGAGGGAGAAAATACCAAAATACTAAGGACGTATGTACGACATGAAAAGAAACTGAAATCCTAAGAAGGTATCAATCATACCAGTCATTATAGAAGCAATCATGCTAATGAAAAAGAATTTCAAAAACTGTCTGGCGAATATACCCCATGAACCAAGTGCAAATGAAATACAAATGATAGCACTTAAAAGGACGGTTAGGATCGTAAAAACGATCTCTTGGTTGGAGTAACTAAAATTATGGGAGAATGTTTGGCATTCGGTAGAATGCCCCCTCCCCAGGAAAATCAAAAGGAAAGAGACAAACCACATTCTTTTGAAGTACCTGGTTCCTTTTGACAGAGGCCATATTTATTGCATCATATGCTAACACATATGGGAAACAATATCTGATGATCTTCCATAATAAGATAAAGGATCTCAGCATGACAAGTGTAGTTTGTGCAACAGAGAAGTTAGTTTGAGCCATTTGACATTTGCTAGAGGATGGCTACTATACAGTTAAAAACAATGGATTGTGTGAATATATCCACATCATCTATAAAATGTTGAATATTGAATGCTGCAGCAAGTCCTGGGAACAACAGTTGGACATATCATACACCATCGACTATGACTCTACGATTCCTACAGCTACATGCTTAGAAAATGGAGGAATTAAAGCTGCAGCAAGTCCTGGGAACAACAGTTTGACATATACACCATCGACTGTGACTCCTACGGCTATTATTAAAGCTGACATAATAAAATGAGACAAGGAGAAAGAATCAACGTTAGAACTTAATTTCCCCTTTATTCACTGCAGTATTTTTCAGAAATCGCGACTTCCTATGTTGTATGCACGACATAGAAAAAGAAATATTATTTGGTTAAACAAAGTGACAAAAATATAACGAAATACCAGGGTTTTATGTACGACATAGAAAATAAACTGTAATCTTTAGAAAATCTGTATTCCAGTAATTATAGGAGGAACTTAAATCAGACAAAAGAATTTTTAAAATTACCTGGCAAATATAAAAATACTTGGCAAATATACCTGATGAACCAAGTACAAGAGTGATTTGTATAAAAGGAACATTTGTTGTTTCACATGCAAAATATACTGAATACAAAAGAGCTTGAATAGAACATGCAAGTATCTATGTATCTCTTATAGAGTTTAAGCGTGTACTGTTTTTAAAACTTCCAATTCAAAAAGTCAACATTCTGTTATGAAAACTGTCAACTCCAAAAGTTACACTTTGTTCGCAAAATGTCCAAATCCACAAGACACCCTGTTATTAAAATTTTTAATTCCACAAGTCGACATTTTGTTGTCAAAACTATAAAATCCAAAAGTTGACATTTTGTTGTCAAAACTATTAACTCCACAAGCAGACATTCTGTTATAAAAACTATTAACTCCAAAACGTGTCATTATGTTGTCAAATCGTTCAACTCCAAAACTCAATACTTTTCAAGTTTACTTGTACATGCCTACATACGTAACACATTTCTTTTAACTCGTCCTCTATTCTGTACATGTCTTTTCTTTTAGTTCATCTGTTTCTTTCTCATAGAAATGGCGACATTCTGCATCGCTGCCATGACCGTTATCCATAAAAACTATTGGGTGTAAAGATTTTGGGCTTTCTTTCTATTTTTTGTTGCATAACCGACCCTTTGAAGCATGAACATATGCTAAGTAAGTTTCGATTTTCAATACAGAGTAAAATAAGAAAAACAAAAAAGTCATATTTTTGTAATGTATGTAGTTTTTTTTCTCAGGAGAGAACATGATATGATCGTTTGATTTTCTTTAAATAAACAAATTTGTTATTATGTAAATCTTTAAAATGAAAGAACACACAACTTTTATGCCGAGGTCACGTCTTAACAGTTTTTATGAAATCAGCTTTAGACAAACATGTAAACAACCATTTTAGTCCTCTTTTCTACTTTTTGTTACACAACTGACCCTTTGAAGCACGCACACATGCAAGCCAAGTAAGTTTTTATTTCCCTACAAAGTAAAATAAGAAAAACTGAAAATATTTTTGTAATGTAGCTCTTCTGTTTATATGAAATCACTTTAGACAAACATGCGAACACACAAGTGTACTGTTTTGAGATTTTGTGAATGTCTGGCATCTGGTAATATGTTCCATTTTCAAATGATTTGAAAAAATTAAAAACCATATTTTGTTATTGTTATATGTGTGTGTGTTTGTATTGTTGTTATATGTGTGTGTTGGTATTATTGTTATATGTGTGTGTGTTTGTATTCTTGTTATATGTGTGTTTTGGTATTGTGCTGAAATCTGTGCTACTTTCTCGTGCAAAAACGAGAGAAAAGAATATGTTTTTTTTATTATGTAAATAATTTACTTTTAAAAACAAAGTTTTTATTCTCGTGTAAATCTTTAAAACCACCCAATAGAACATACAGCCTTTATGCTGAGTTCGTGTTTTTGTTATTTTTAAAATGTAATATATGTCAATAAAACATTTTAACAGTTTTTTATTGAATAGATCTCAATAAAACGTTTTTACAGTTTTTTTTCGAATTTAATACATCTCAATAAAACGTTTTAAGTTTTGGTAGTTTTTTTTAATTTAATACATCTCAATAAAACGTTTTTACAATTTTTTTCAAATTTAATACATCTCAATAAAACGTTTTTACAGTTTTTTAAAATTTTAATACATCTCAATAAAACGTTTTAAGTTTTGTTAGTTTTTTTTAACTTAATACATCTCAATAAAACGTTTTAACAGTTTTTAAATTATTTGAAAATGTAACACATCTCAATGAAACATTTTAAAAGTGTTTTATTTTTTTAAAATTTGAATACATTTCAATAAAGTTATTTTATATCAAGTATTTGTGTCTAAATATCTACTTCAGGTTTTAGCCTTTTATCATTGTTGTTTTCATAAACTGTTTAAATGTTTATTGTGCATGATTTTTTTAAATAAAAGGAATCTTCAATAAGTAATGACCTTGACTAACTTCCGTTGTCTGATCTAGTAGACATTTTGCATATGCAATGATTTATATCTCTATGGGTCATGTATCAAATTACAAATCTGTACTAAATTATGACCATGACCCACTTCCATCTGTCTTACCTAGTAGAAATTTTGCATATACAAAGAATCTATAATAAGTAATGACCTTGACCCACTTCCATTTGCCTGGTCAAGTGGGAATATGGCGTATACAATGATTTATATCTCTATGGAGTATGTGGCAAATTACAACTCTGAAGAAATTGTTGTTCCTGATTTACAAGTGTTTGAAATAAGTTAAATGGAGCCTGTCAATTGTCATGCAGTGATCAGTTGTCTTATTTGAAATCATGCACACCACACGAAACTTTTGATGAAATTAAAAGAAACAATGTCACATATTATTTTTGTAAAACATTGTCATTGTTAATTCCAACATGCCATGAAATCTGTAGAAGCAGCACCTAGACTTAGTTGCGCTCCATCTGTCATTGATGATGCAACTCTTAGCCATGTTGAGGCTACTTTTTTGAAGATCCATAAATGCTTTACATAATGCAAGAAATGTGTAACTCTGTGATGTTCTTATATAGAAAAACAAACTAATAACTGTGGCAATTTTTGTTCTACTTATATTAGAAATTAGATTGTTGCATTATCATTTCCTGTTGTAGCATCAGGATATCGAGAAAAAATTAACAATTATAAATTGATTAGCAATATACAACCTCGACATAGATAGTAATTTGTGTAGCAGTTACAGTTTGTGGGATTGTTTTATATTTACGTGAACGAATTATTCTACTTAGAATTATTGATCAATTATTATTGGATTAAAATACTTTATATGGGGTGTACTGCTACTTAGTTACAACTTTTCTCATGTCTAAATATTTAAACGTGCCCACCCAAGTCACCAGCGATATAATATTTGGTGTTAAATCATTTCTTACTCTTTTGTTTAATTAGCGAAAACATGAAATAAAATGAACAAAATGTTAGAATACATATTTTCATTATTTTAACTAAATTTAACAAAATTGTGTTTTTTCAATGAATATTGCTAGATAAGTTTAGGAAGAATAATTAGTGACGTACATCTTTATAGTAAAGGAAATAAATTAAACATTAATGAATATTACGGCCACCAGTTAGCAAGTGCTAATTAATACATAAGCAGAACTTTTAATGAATAATTGAGGAGAACATGTTTATATCAATTTTCTAAGGATATAATAGTTATTTTCAAACATTAAGCGTTTTTTATTAAAAGTCGTGTTTGGTAGATAAAGCCAAGTAATCAAAAAAGCTTAGAAATGTATAAGTCAATGTGTTCATAGTGTGAATAATATGCACATATATGTAATATACGTATGTGAATGTGCATGTATAAGTCAATATGTTCATAGTGTGAATAAAATGCACATATATGTAATATATGTATGTGAATGTGCATGTACAAGTCAATATGTTCATAGTGTGAATAATATGCACATATATGCAATATATGTATGTGAATGTGCATGTATAAGTCAATATGTTTATAGTGTGAATAAAATGTACATATATGTAATATATGTATGTGAATGTGCATGTATAAGTCAATATGTTCATAGTGTGAATAATATGCACATATATGTAATATATGTATGTGAATGTGCATGTATAAGTCAATATGTTTATAGTGTGAATAAAATGTACATATATGTATGTGAATGTGCATGTATAAGTCAATATGTTCATAGTGTGAATAAAATGTACATATATGTAATATATGTATGTGAGTGTGCATGTATAAGTCAATATGTTTATAGTGTGAATAAAATGCACATATATGTAATATACGTATGTGAATGTGCATGTATAAGTCAATATGTTCATAGTGTGAATAAAATGTACATATATGTAATATATGTATGTGAATGTGCATGTATAAGTCAATATGTTTATAGTGTGAATAAAATGCACATATATGTAATATATGTATGTGAGTGTGCATGTATAAGTCAATATGTTCATAGTGTGAATAATATGTACATATATGTAATATATGTATGTCAATGTGCATATATAAGTCAATATGTTCATAGTGTGAATAAAATGCACATATATGTAATATGTGAATGTGCATGTATAAGTCAATATGTTTATAGTGTGAATAAAATGTACATATATGTAATATATGTATGTGAATGTGCTTGTATAAGTCAATATGTTTATAGTGTGAATAAAATGCACATATATGTAATATATGTATGTGAATGTGCATGTATAAGTCAATATGTTCATAGTGTGAATAAAATGCACATATATGTAATATACGTATGTGAATGTGCATGTATAAGTCAATATGTTTATAGTGTGAATAAAATGCACATATATGTAATATATGTATGTGAATGTGCATGTATAAGTCAATATGTTCCTAGTGTGAATAATATGCACATATATGTAATATATGTATGTGAATGTGCATGTATAAGTCAATATGTTCATAGTGTGAATAATATGTACATATATGTAATATATGTATGTGAATGTGCATGTATAAGTCAATATGTTCATAGTGTGAATAAAATGCACATATATGTAATATGTGTATGTGAATGTATAAGTCAATATGTTTATAGTGTGAATAAAATGTACATATATGTAATATATGTATATGAATGTGCATGTATAAGTCAATATGTTTATAGTGTGAATAAAATGTACATATATGTAATATATGTATGTGAGTGTGCATGTATAAGTCCATATGTTCATAGTGTGAATAAAATGCACATATATGTAATATATGTATGTGAATGTGCATGTATAAGTCAATATGTTTATAGTGTGAATAATATGCACATATATGTAATATATGTATGTGAGTGTGCATGTACAAGTCAATATGTTCATAGTGTGAATAAAATGCACATATATGTAATATACGTATGGGAATGTGCATGTATAAGTCAATATGTTCATAGTGTGAATAATATTCACATATATGTAATATATGTATGTGAATGTGCATGTATAAGTCAATATGTTTATAGTGTGAATAATATGCACATATATGTAATATATGTATGTGAGTGTGCATGTATAAGTCAATATGTTAATAGTGTTAATAAAATGCACATATATGTAATATGTGAATGTGCATGTATAAGTCAATATGTTTATAGTGTGAATAAAATGTACATATATGTAATATATGTATGTGAATGTGCATGTATAAGTCAATATGTTTATAGTGTGAATAAAATGTACATATATGTAATATATGTATGTGAGTGTGCATGTATTAGTCAATATGTTCATAGTGTGAATAAAATGCACATATATATAATATATGTATGTGAATGTGCATGTAAAAGTCAATATGTTTATAGTGTGAATAAAATGTGCATGTATGTAATATATGTATGTGAGTGTGCATGTATAAGTCAATATGTTCATAGTGTGAATAAAATGCACATATATGTAATATATGAATGTGAATGTGCATGTATAAGTCAATATGTTCATAGTGTGAATAAAATGCACATATATGTAATATATGTATGTGAATGTGCATGTATAAGTCAATATGTTCATAGTGTGAATAAAATGCACATATATGTAATATATGTATGTGAATGTGCATGTATAAGTCAATATGTTTATAGTGTGAATAAAATGCACATATATGTAATATATGTGTGTGAATGTGCATGTATAAGTCAATATGTTCATAGTGTGAATAATATGTACATATATGTAATATATGTATGTGAATGTGCATGTGCATGTATAAGTCAATATGTTCATAGTGTGAATAAAATGGACATATATGTAATATGTGTATGTGAATGTATAAGTCAATATGTTTATAGTGTGAATAAAATGTACATATATGTAATATATGTATATGAATGTGCATGTATAAGTCAATATGTTTATAGTGTGAATAAAATGTACATATATGTAATATATGTATGTGAGTGTGCATGTATAAGTCCATATGTTCATAGTGTGAATAAAATGCACATATATATAATATATGTATGTGAATGTGCATGTATAAGTCAATATGTTTATAGTGTGAATAAAATGTACATATATGTAATATATGTATGTGAGTGGGCATGTATAAGTCAATATGTTCATAGTGTGAATAAAATGTACATATATGTAATATATGTATGTGAGTGTGCATGTATAAGTCAATATGTTTATAGTGTGAATAAAATTCACATATATGTAATATACGTATGTGAATGTGCATGTATAAGTCAATATGTTCATAGTGTGAATAATATGCACATATATGTAATATATGTATGTGAATGTGCATGTATAAGTCAATATGTTTATAGTGTGAATAATATGCACATATATGTAATATATGTATGTGAGTGTGCATGTATAAGTCAATATGTTCATAGTGTGAATAAAATGTACATATATGTAATATATGTATGTGAATGTGCATGTATAAGTCAATATGTTCATAGTGTGAATAAAATGTACATATATGTAATATATGTATGTGAATGTGCATGTATAAGTCAATATGTTCATAGTGTGAATAAAATGTACATATATGTAATATATGTATGTGAGTGTGCATGTATAAGTCAATATGTTCATAGTGTGAATAAAATGCACATATATATAATATATGTATGTGAATGTGCATGTAAAAGTCAATATGTTTATAGTGTGAATAAAATGTGCATGTATGTAATATATGTATGTGAGTGTGGATGTATAAGTCAATATGTTCATAGTGTGAATAAAATGCACATATATGTAATATATGTATGTGAATGTGCATGTATAAGTCAATATGTTCATAGTGTGAATAAAATGCACATATATGTAATATACGTATGTGAATGTGCATGTATAAGTCAATATGTTTATAGTGTGAATAAAATGCACCTATATGTAATATATGTATGTGAATGTGCATGTATAAGTCAATATGTTTATAGTGTGAATAAAATGTACATATATGTAATATATGTATGTGAGTGTGCATGTATAATTCAATATGTTCATAGTGTGAATAAAATGTACATATATGTAATATATGTATGTGAGTGTGCATGTATAAGTCAATATGTTCATAGTGTGAATAATATGCACATATATGTAATATATGTATGTGAATGTGCATGTATAAGTCAATATGTTCATAGTGTGAATAACATGCACATATATGTAATATATGTATGTGAATGTGCATGTATAAGTCAATATGTTCATAGTGTGAATAATATGTACATATATGTAATATATGTATGTGAATGTGCATGTGCATGTATAAGTCAATATGTTCATAGTGTGAATAAAATGCACATATATGTAATATGTGTATGTGAATGTGCATGTATAAGTCTATATGTTTATAGTGTGAATAAAATGTACATATATGTAATATATGTATGTGAATGTGCATGTATAAGTCAATATGTTTATAGTGTGAATAAAATGTACATATATGTAATATATGTATGTGAGTGTGCATGTATAAGTCAATATGTTAATAGTGTTAATAAAATGCACATATATGTAATATGTGAATGTGCATGTATAAGTCAATATGTTTATAGTGTGAATAAAATGTACATATATGTAATATATGTATGTGAATGTGCATGTATAAGTCAATATGTTTATAGTGTGAATAAAATGTACATATATGTAATATATGTATGTGAGTGTGCATGTATAAGTCAATATGTTCATAGTGTGAATAAAATGCACATATATATAATATATGTATGTGAATGTGCATGTAAAAGTCAATATGTTTATAGTGTGAATAAAATGTGCATGTATGTAATATATGTATGTGAGTGTGGATGTATAAGTCAATATGTTCATAGTGTGAATAAAATGCACATATATGTAATATATGTATGTGAATGTGCATGTATAAGTCAATATGTTTATAGTGTGAAATAAATGCACCTATATGTAATATATGTATGTGAATGTGCATGTATAAGTCAATATGTTTATAGTGTGAATAAAATGTACATATATGTAATATATGTATGTGAATGTGCATGTATAAGTCAATATGTTCATAGTGTGAATAACATGCACATATATGTAATATATGTATGTGAGTGTGCATGTATAAGTCAATATGTTTATAGTGTGAATAATATGCACATATATGTAATATATGTATGTGAGTGTGCATGTATAAGTCAATATGTTCATAGTGTGAATAAAATGCACATATATGTAATATATGTATGTGAATGTGCATGTGCATGTATAAGTCAATATGTTCATAGTGTGAATAAAATGCATATATATGTAATATATGTATGTGAATGTGCATGTATAAGTCAATATGTTCATAGTGTGAATAAAATGTACATATATGTAATATATGTATGTGAATGTGCATGTATAAGTCAATATGTTCATAGTGTGAATAAAATGTACATATATGTAATATATGTATGTGAATGTGCATGTATAAGTCAATATGTTTATAGTGTGAATAAAATGCACATATATGTAATATACGTATGTGAATGTGCATGTATAAGTCAATATGTTCATAGTGTGAATAAAAGGCACATATATGTAATATATGTATGTGAATGTGCATGTATAAGTCAATATGTTCATAGTGTGAATTAAATGCACATATATGTAATATACGTATGTGAATGTGCATGTATAAGTCAATATGTTTATAGTGTGAATAAAATGCACATATATGTAATATATGTATGTGAATGTGCATGTATAAGTCAATATGTTTATAGTGTGAATAAAATGCACATATATGTAATATACGTATGTGAATGTGCATGTATAAGTCAATATGTTCATAGTGTGAATAAAATGTACATATATGTAATATATGTATGTGAATGTGCATGTATAAGTCAATATGTTCATAGTGTGAATAAAATGCACATATATGTAATATACGTATGTGAATGTGCATGTATAAGTCAATATGTTCATAGTGTGAATAAAATGCACATATATGTAATATATGTATGTCAATGTGCATGTATAAGTCAATATGTTCATAGTGTGAATAAAAGGCACATATATGTAATATATGTATGTGAATGTGCATGTATAAGTCAATATGTTCATAGTGTGAATAAAATGCACATATATGTAATATATGTATGTGAATGTGCATGTATAAGTCAATATGTTCATAGTGTGAATAAAATGCACATATATATAATATATGTATGTGAATGTGCATGTATAAGTCAATATGTTCATAGTGTGAATAAAATGTACATATATGTAATATATGTATGTGAATGTGCATGTATAAGTCAATATGTTCATATTGTGAATAAAATGCACATATATGTAATATATGTATGTGAATGTGCATGTATAAGTCAATATGTTCATAGTGTGAATAATATGTACATATATGTAATATATGTATGTGAGTGTGCATGTGTGTTGCTTTTAATTGTTCTTTTTAGCTCGTGTATAGCTGTATGTTGCAATTATTTTTGTTCCCCAGACTCTCGCTTATGTGTAAGAATATGTACATGAGATTAAGTGCAGAGAGAGGGTTGTTGTTTGGCACAAATTCTTGAGTATTTCGGTCCAACAAGCTTGTGAAATTTGCAGAAATATAATTGTCTTACCCAAGGTACTAGTTATATAGGCTTGATTAATATAACTTAATGTAACTTTTTAATGTTCAAAAATGTTTGTAAACAGTCTTTTCATAAATGGATTGTTTTTCTCACTTGCGTTTTCGCCTTCAAGCTATTAACATTTTTGTTTTATAGTCGATTTGATTATTGTGCCTCACTTGCCGTCATATTCTCGTGATTGTTGACCCCTGACCCTCATTGTAATTAGATTATGTTAACAAACAAAAACAACACGTGTAGTAAAGCACAATAAAGATCTGCTTATTTAAGAGGTTTTATTTCAAGAGAAATTGTTCATGGGAGGAAAGACCAATGTCTAATTAATTACTTCTTGATCAGATTTTCTAAGTTATTTCAAACAATGGAAATTGTAGACGACCAAACATCTTGCCTGTCTTGCTTCCCGATTCAGACTGTCCGGAAACCCTCTACTATCCTAAAATGCGTAATATACTTCTTTGCCATATCATGTGACAATTGCATTTCTTATGTGTTTATCTATGGAACAAAACTTTAAATCACGTCACCTGCAGCAGTGCAGCAGCACAGCATATTTTTTTGTCGACATGTTATTCTGACATGTACGACTCTAACCCTTGCTAAAACGTGTACGAATCAATAAAATTGCTATGGAGGTTCCAATATATATAACAATTAGAGTTTAATTTTTCTAGTTTAAAACAATTGTCGAAGGGCATGAATATTTTGAGGTAACACGTTCTTACGAGAACTAACTTGTTTTTGGAAATGACGATAGGGATTTATCACCACTACAAAGTATACGTAAGTAGTATGCTAAGTTTCTTCTTTAATCCTCAAATATAGCACGCCCATCCATACACCAAATAAAATTTAATCACCCTAAAAACTCATTGGTAATAATTTTATGGCTGAATGTGATTCATCGTTTATAACTAATATACAGTATAAACCTTCTAGCCTTCAAAAAAAGATACTACACATATTGCACAGAAGTATGATTTGTTTATATGCATTCTACGGCATGAATTCAACACAAGATCAATTCATATTCAGAATCAAGCATTCTAAAATTAAGCTCTGAAAAATGTCAAATTAATCAAACTGCAAACAACTTTCTTAGTTCTATCGAAAGACGTCACACAATAAGTAATATATTTGTGATCCAAAATAAGTTGATAATGCCTGGGATAATGGATTCATGAAACATAATCGAAAGACGTCACGCAAAAAGTAATATATTTGTGATCTGAAATAAGTTGATAATGCCTGGGATAATGGATTCATGAAACATAATCGAAAGACGTCATGCAATAAGTAATATATTTGTGATCCAAAATAAGTTGATAATGCCTGGGATAATGGATTCATGAAACATAATCGAAAGACGTCACGCAATAAGTAATATATTTGTGATCCGAAATAATTGATAATGCCTGGGATAATGGATTCATGAAACATAATCGAAAGACGTCATGCAATAAATAATATATTTGTGATCTGAAATAAGTTGATAATGCCTGGGATAATGGATTCATGAAACATAATCGAAAGACGTCACGCAATAAGTAATATATTTGTGATCCAAAATAAGTTGATAATGCCTGAGATAATGCATTCATGAAACAATTAACTTTACCTTTACCAATTGCTAATTATAATTATTGCTAATACTCCGAATGTTTTGCAGACTAGCGTGCTTTTCCACTCACGTGTCTCATTAATCCGTCGTGTGAAAGAGGATAAGATGAAGGTTTCAATCAAGTTTCTCTCCCTGTCACAGACAGTTTCATTGGATCAAGTAATCGAACACTATGGACCAACAACTGAATCGCAGTTTTTTTTATCTATGTACACTTAGTCACACATGAGACTTAGAGATGGCGAAACATGTGTCTGTGGATATCTACCAGAATAAAGACATTTAATTGAAATGAAAAGACAAATTCCATTAAAATATAATCATGCTACAGATGAATTTCTATCTTCAATCCTTGTTAATTTTTAGTTAGAAATGTTTCTCTTAATACAATTATTTGTTTCGATTATCTAATTATTATTATTTTTATAATCTTATTCAATTCATATTTCGATCTACACATATGAGAATTGCCAATTTCACACAATTATGTTGTCAGAGCCTGGGTTGCAACCTGACAGCAATTAAGACAATAAGGTCCGAAGACCTCCACTCTTCAGAAAATGATGCAATACCCGGAAGCAAGATAAAAACGGCCATTTTACAAAATTAATTAATTCTATTGAAGCTTCCTTTCTAGGGCAATTGCTCTTGACATATCAAACGCCTTCGACAAGGTATGGCATAAGGGCCTACTTCACAAGATTTCCAGTTACGGTATAACTGGAAATGTGTTCTCAATCATTAAATCATTTCTCTCCGATAGGCTCATAAGAGTAGTGGTCGATGGACAAAAATCAGAGGCCTGCAGTATTAATGCTGGAGTCCCTCAAGGGTCCATCCTGGGCCCAACTCTCTTCCTGATCTACATCAATGATCTCCCTAAATACATACTTAAATCATTCGTTGGCATTTATGCTGATGACACGACCATCTACGGCAACACATCAAAGGCTGTAAATGACAAAGTTCTCTCTGATTCTCTCTCTCCTCTGATCTCGAGCGCGTGGTTCAGTGGGGGAAGTCGTGGCTGGTTACCTATAATGCATCTAAAACCAAACTCCTATCTTTACATCATCAACGCTCTGATCCCCATCTGGCATCAATTGAAATGGATGACTCGTCTGGGAGAAGCCCCGTGTTTTGACAAGCTTCTGGGTTTGTCCTTTACTCCTGATCTGAAATGGAACACGTACATCAAGTCTGTTGCCAAGGTCGCTGGAAAGATGGTGGGATCCTTCTACCGCTCCAGAAGATATCTCACTACTGATGCAATTCTCTATCTATATAAAAGCCAAGTACGTCCAAGGATAGAATACTGCTGCCACATCTGGGCAGGAGCTGCTGAAAACAGCCTATCCTGCCTTGACAGAGTATAAAATAGACTTCGTGGCTAGTGGGGGATGTCCTTTTCTCTTCCCTGCAACCTCTCTCTCACAGAAGAGACGTTGCGAGCCTATCCTGGTTTTATCCTTATTTCCGTGGCAGGTGCTCGTCTGAAATCCAATCTCTGGTCCCCCCTCGCCAATCTTTCACGAAAAACACCCGTCTAGCTGAATCCACTGTGAAAACTTTCCCCCACTCTTTATCCGTGCCTAAATCAAAACGTGGATTTCATGAAGAAAGCTTCTTTCTTATAACTGCACGCCTGCTTCCCACCTGAATACAACTTGGATGTGTTCAAGTCCAACGTTAAAAAATTCCTAATGAACCGCCCCCTTAAGTAAACACTTCATCAAATCTCCACACTAACGTATTGTACTTGCAATAACCCTTATCCCTGAGTGGCTTCCGGGCCTTGATAAGTTGTGACCACCGTGTAAAAAAAAAGACTTGTTAAGATAATAAAAGATAGAAATGAAAGTTTTCGGATGGTACAATAATTGTGTGAACGCTTGACAACGCCTCCATATATTTATATACGTTCAAAACACAAGCATGTAATAACTAATAAAAAAAAAGAAAGTAATAACTCGGGGGCTATAGGAAATAAAACAGTTTTATTGTTGACAGAACGAAGATCCGATTTTTAACACATGTCTACCACACCAGCAATATTAGACACAACTTCAATTTATATTAAAAAATCCAGCTTCACAAGAAGTTGCCTCCTAATGTGATTTCCCAAAAAGAGATAAGCTGTTTCAATTACACACATAGCCTGGTCGGAAATCTTAGCAGTTCTTCAAAACCGGTAGCAAAAAGGCAATATATATTCGCCAGCAAGCTATCCTATAGCTGCTGCTGATTTTCTCACACGTGCTCTGTTACACTGCTTCAGAAAAGGTTTAACCTATGTTGTATTGTGTTTCATATGGATATGAAACGTCCCAATAGCACTCTCCCTGATGAAGCGCTAGCCCTGTATACTACTCCAATAGTGTCAGCCATGTTATTTCATAGTGCTGACGTTTGACTTGACGTATCGTTCTTTTATGCTAATAAAAACACTTATTTAAAGGGTATTCAGTATTTGTTTTACGTACAACCATTTTATCAGCATAAAAAGGTAAAAAAACGTAAGAGATTTTAAAATGGATCGTGCCCTGAAGCCATGAGGACATCTCGATTGGACGTAAACCCTAATTCATCTAATGCAGAGCGAGAGTTTAAGCATTGGCTTGCGACGTTCATTATTTTTTAGCGGCATTACCACAGGAAAATCTCGACAAGTTGTCGGTCCTGATAAATTTTATTTCACCGGATATTTTTGAATACGTCAGCGATTGCGGAAATTATAAAGAAGCCTGTCTCAAACTGGAGGAACTCTTTATAAAACAAAAAAAAACGAGATATATGCTGATGAATCGATTCGGGATGCCTTTATTGCCGGAATTCAGTCCCATACCATTTGCCAGCGTTTGTTGGAAAATAAAACGCTCGACCTGGACACTATGTTCGACCAGGCTCGAGCGCTGGATAATGCAACGTATGAAATCGTCTTCACCTGCACGATACCGGGAACCAACCGCTGCAGCCCTCGGACTTGGATTTTAATCGAATTAACCTAAATGCTTGTTTGTCATCGATGTAAACGTCTGACCTCTCATCCAAAGTGGTAGATGCTTGTTTTCCTAACGTACTTTTTAACAAACGTATGTATCCCAACCAAAAACTGTCAGTTTTAAGTAACCTTTGTGTGATGTGATTCTTGGACTGGCTTTTTAAAGTAAACATGAAAGCGTTACCTTCAAGTACGGTGGGAGTTCAACTCCTATTGAGATTTGTGGACTATCTGTGGCTTCGCTGGAAACGCCTGAACTTTTTGCTAATATAAATAAGAACTGCAAACCGGTTGCCACCAACTCTAGACGTTATAGCTCAAGTGATAGCAAGTTCATTGACTCAGAGGTTAAGTGCTTTTTAAAGGAGGGGATCCTCGAAACCTCAAACTCCCCCTGGAGGGCACAAGTGGTCGTGATTAAATCCGATAATCAGAAAAAGAGAATGGTCATTGATTATTCTGAAACTGTGAATAAGCACACAAGCCTTGATGCCTACCCGCTGCCCCGGCTGGATGACGTAGTGAATAAGGATACTCAGTATAATGTATTCAGCACAATCGACCTGAAAAATGCGTGTCACCAGATCCTTATCAATGAGAATGACAACCCCTTCACTGCTTTTGAAGCTAACTCCAGTTTGTATCAGTTCACTTGAATACCCTTTGAGAATCTGGCGAATTTATCAAATTAACAGAAAAACGGAAAATTACGTAAAATAAAGAAAAGTGTGTGTTTTCTGTGAATGAACTGAGCTCCATGGGTTATATCATTGGACCCAACGGTCAAATTAAACCCGACCCCTTATCCAACTGACGGCAAATCACTCAAGCGAGCCCTGGGTTTTTTTCTCGTATTATTCAACGTGGATCCATAGGTATTCTAATAAGATTCAGCCTCTTATTAAGACCAATTTATTTCCCCTTAACCAGGAAGCTCGAAATGCATTTGACAGTCTAAGGCTAGATATTGAATCATCTGTTAAAAAAAAACTATCGACGAGAATGCTCCCCTTGAGTTGGAGACTGATGCCCCTGATTGTGCTCTTTCTGGAGTCCTCAACCACTATGGTAGACCAGTTGTTTTTTTTTTCTCACGAACTCTACATGACTCTGAACTAAACCATCCAGCTGTTGAAAAGGAAGTGGCTGCCATTAGAAGTTAGATATTGGTGCCATTACCTCTTGGGGAAGCAAACTTATTACTGATCAGAAATCAGTAAAATTTGTTTACGGCCAAAATCACCATAGTCGAATAAAAAACGATCAATTGCTCCGTTGGAGATTGGAGCTTTCATGCTTCAATTTCGACATTATCTATTATTTGTTTTACTTACAACAGGGTGTCAAAAATTCCTCCAAATTTCTGATACACCTATTGTAGCGTAAGGTAACATTGACCCCCAAAGAATTTATATCATGAAAACTAATTCTCTGTACCACTTTTGAAGTATATATTTGTTTTCAGCACCACGGAAAACATATAAAACTCATCATTGTAAAGGTATTTTTGGAGTTGGAAACATTCTAGACATTTTTAGATTCAAGTCAGTATTAAAAACAAGATTATTCGATAATAATCCGCCGGGGAAAAAAGATTTTTAAAAAAATACACCTCTTCTATACGTGCGCCGAGCATTTAATTTTTTTTTTTTTTGCTTAAAAACTTGTGAAACTGGAAAACATTTTTTTCTTTAGTAAACGATAAAGATTGAAAACAATATCTGATAGATTAGTGACCATTCAATAATAATCCGATGTAAAAAAAAGATGAAAATAAAAAATACGTGAGCCATGCCAGCTTATGTTTTTGTTTCATGTTTAAGTCAATATTGAAAACAAAAAAACAATCGACAGCGAAAAAATTTCAACGATAAATTAACATTTTCATTAGGATTATTCGCTTAGTACATGTAGTTATCTCCCTTAGAAATTTTAACGTATTCTGCAAATGCGCAAAAATCGATACTAAATTCACGTAGTAATACTTACGTTTTTGTTTAATAATCTGCTTTCGATCAACTTTATCTACTTTTATAAAGAAAACGATTTTCAAATGTGATTGACTTTAAAAGCTCAAGTTAACATTTAAGATGACGAACGGAAGAGCAAGTTCGCAAAACACAAAATTGAAGAGGAAAAATAAAAAAAATAAATCATTTCGAAATAGAGTCGATCTATTTGGTGAATATCACGGATAAAATGAATATTACTTTATTTATGTAGTGTTACAATCAAGATTCTGTTCTGGGGTTCGGGAAGGAGGGAGTCACTCGCCTGGCTCGCCAACAGCTCGTTTCTGCCATCTTCTTTTCTAATCGACCACACCTGGCCTCTCGCCACCAATTTCACACTGCACAATCCGAACGTCGGCAATACGAAATACTTTTCAAGAGAAGATGTTCACGACTCTTTACTTTTTTGCAATCTCCAGGGATTTTCCCCAGCTTTTATATCTTCCTATCTAGAAAAAAAGGCAGAGACAGGAAATTAATAGTTTCTCCCATCATGTCCTGCCTTCCCAGGATGCCCATCGTGTATATAAATGAGCTAGCCATCCTTTCCTTCTTCTTTCCCAAAGAGCGATACAGATACGCCGGGTACGTTTTTTTTTCTAACCATATACCCCACACGCACCCCCTGATCTTCGAGATCAATAAGACACTTCATAATCCTTTATCAAAGCAGACCTCCTCCTCTCACGTTGAGGCCTCTGGGGGACAACTTCTTGGGGTTGACGGTTTCAGGCTCACTACAGACATTCTCATCTAGTTGTAAAGAACCACAATGTGGGGCTAAGTCGAATTGGGGTGCATCGTTAGCTTCTTGGTGGATATCGACTTCTTCCTCTTCACTGCCATCACTGCGCACCAGCAGAGTTACACGACGCAGGTCTAGGATATGCCGGGGAACGCCATTCACCATCACATTGTTTTTCGACTGCATTCCCGTTAAGACCCCCTCCCCCAGTGAGTGATACATTTTGCATTGGGGGCTTTACCCACACCTCCTCACCCACTTTAATGGTAGCTTCTTCACCCTCAATTCCTACCGTTTTGTTGCACGGATGCCGCCACTTATATGCAAAGATGGCTCTATGAGGCACAGTTGTCTCATCTTATCTGGTTTTCGGTGAGATGTTGTACCAAAACACTGCATTCATGGGTGAAATTTTGCTTTTTTCCGCAGCAGCCTTGATGGTGCGATGATTCCTCTCCACTATCCCATTGCCACTCGGCCGATAGGCTGCCCTAAAAAATTGCCTTACTCCCCATTTACCACACATAACTTTAAAGGCTTCTGATCGGAAAGCGGGGCCATTGTCCATTAACAGTTCCTCAACCGGCCATCTCTCCAAAAATATTTCTTTGATGACCCCTCCGATCGTCTATGCAGCTTCTGCCCTGATCTCTCTCCAGATAGCAAACTTCTCCAGTCCACAGTCGACCATTGATACAGCTTATGGTGATAATGGGTCACATCAATGGCCAATTGCTTCCAGTCCTCTGCAATGTGTAACTCCCCTGCTTTGTGTCTGGGCGGTCCATGATCTATCGATTGGCACTCCTGACAGTTCTTCACTACCTCCTTGGCCTCCTCCTCGGTGGTTTCTAAGTAAACCTCTCTTGCCTGGAATTCTATCAAATCTGTGAGTGCTTCGAGCCTGCACTTGATCAGCATTACTGCAGCACCTCTGGCCCTAACTCTATTATCGCCAGTCACTGCCGATATCCATGACACTACCGTTGCTGAATCGGAAGCTAGCCATCCTTTCCTTCTTCTTTCCCAAAGAGCGATGCAGATACGCCCGGTACGTCGTATATTACTTTTTTGTTTGTTTTTGTTTCTAACCATAACCTAGCCTTAAACGGTACATTTTCCCCCTTTCACATATACCCCACAGTTCCATTTCACACTTAACTAATTTCAAACACTTATAAATCAGGAACAACAATTTATTCAGAGTTGTAATTTGCATCATGGCTCATAAAGATAAAAAAATCATTGCATATGCAACATTTCTACTAAATCAGACAAACGGAAGTTGGTTCGGGACATTACTTATTAAACACTCTCGTATTTAAAAAAAAATCGTACAATAAACATTTTTATGAAAACAACAATGACAAAAGGCAAAACGCTTAAATAGATATTTAAACATGAATACTTGATATAAAATAGATGTTTTATGGAGATGTCGTAAATTTAAAAAGTAAAAAAAACTGTTTGGCATAAAAGTTGTATGTTTTTCGTTTTAAAGATTTACTTGCGAATAAAGACCTTGTTTTTTTAAAAGAAGAGTCACATACATTACAAAAATATTTCAGTTTATCTTATTTTACTTTTTAGGGAAAATCGAAACATACTTGTCACACTAGTATTTGGACCATTTTTCCAATATTCTGAAATGCAGGTTGAGAAGTATTTTAACTAGTCTTCGTGTGATTTCTGTAGCAGATTTGTCTTCTGATTGTCATATTTGTAAGAAAGTCTTGTGCACTACCTCCTTGGCCTCCTCGTTGGTGGTTTCTAGGTAAACCTCTCTTGTCTGGAATTCTATAAAATCTGTGAGTGCTCCAAGCCTGCACTTGATCAGCATTTCTGCAGCACCTCTGGCCCCAACTCTCTTATCGCCAGTCACTGCCGATATCCATGACACTACCGTTGCTGAATCGGAAGCTAGCCATCCTTTCCTTCTTCTTTCCCAAAGAGTGATTCAGATACGCCCGGTACGTCGTATATTACTTTTTTGTTTGTTTTTGTTTCTAACCATAACGTAGACTTAAACGGTACATTTCCCCCTTTCACATATACCCCACAGTTCCATTTCACATTTAACTAATTTCAAACACTTATAAATCAGGAACAACAATTTATTCAGAGTTGTAATTTGCTTCATGACTCATAGAGATAAAAAAAATCATTGCATATGCAGCATTTCTACTAAATCAGACAAACGGAAGTTGGTTCGGGACATTACTTATTAAACACTCTCGTATTTAAAAAAAATCGTACAATAAACATTTTTATGAAAACAACAATGACAAAAGGCAAAACGCTTAAATAGATATTTAAACATGAATACTTGATATAAAATAGACGTTTTATGGAGATGTCGTAAATTTAAAAAGTAAAAAAAAACTGTTTGGCATAAATGTTGTATGTTTTTCGTTTTAAAGACTTACTTGAGAACAAAGACCTTGTTTTTTTTAAAGAAGAGCCACATACAAAAATATGGCTTTTCAGTTTTTCTTATTTTACTTTTTAGGGAAAATCGAAACATGCTTGTCACACTAGTATTTGGACCATTTTTCCAATATTCTGAAATGCAGGTTGAGGAGTATTTTAACTAGTCTTTTTGTGATTTCTGTAGCAGATTTGTTTTCTGATTGTCATATTTGTAAGAAAGTCTTGTGCAAAATGGTTGGCCAGTTTCCTGATAGACGTTGTTCTGCTGGTTCTTGTTTTGTGATGCTGAATACAATTTTGTATCCCATTTTGATGTATTGATTTTGGAAGATTATCAGATATGTGTTTTTTATGACTCAGCAGAATTTAATTCCATGCAAAAGAAGAACCACACACTTTGCAAGAATATGTGTTTTCATATGATGCAACAAGTTTGACTTCAATACAAAAGAGGAACCACATATTTAACAAGAATGTGGTTTCTCTCCTGTATGTGTTTTCATATGATGAAATAAAATACTTCCGTGTAAAAGAACCACATACTCAAAAATAATAGGGCGTGTTTCTCAGTAACTTTTCTTATAACTTTGTTTTTGCTGGGATGGGGCATTCTACCAGATGCCAAACATTCTGCCATTTATTTAGTTACTCCAACCGAGAGATATTTTAAAGATTCTAACCGTTCCTTGAAGTGCAATTGTTTGTATTTCTCTTGCACTTGATTAATCGCCAGATAACTTTTGAAATTCTTTTTCATAAGCCTGGTTGCTCTTATAATAACTGGAATGATGGATATTTTATTAAAATTCCTATTTTTTTCATGTCGCATATACGTTCTTGGTATTTTCTTATTTTTCCCTCACACTGGAATGGTTTTAACAATGGTTAAGGCCAGTATCATAAGGGACGCCCCGTATGTATTTTCATATGATTTAACAAAGTTGACTTCCATGCAAAAGAAAAACCACACACTTCACAAGAATGTGGTTTCTCTCCCGTATGTGTTTTCATATGATGCAACAAATTTGACTTCCATGCAAAAGAAGAACTACATACTTCACATGAATGCGGTTTCTCTCCTGTATGTGTATTCAGATGATTAAACAAAGTTGATTTCCGTGAAAAAGAAGAACCACAGATTTCACAAGAATGTGGTTTCTCTCCCGTATGTGTTTTCATATGACTTAACAAATTTGACTTCCGTGAAAAAGAAGAACCACATATTTCACAAGAATGTAGTTTTTCTCCCGTATGTGTTTTCATATGATTTAACAAAGTTGATTTTACCGCAAAAGCCGAACCACATTCTTCACATAAATGTGGTTTGTCACGTATATGTGTTTTCATATGATTCAACAAAGTTGACTTACATGCAAAAGAACAACTACATACTTCACAAGAATGTGGTTTGTCTCCTGTATGTGTTTTCATATGACTCATCAAGGTTGACTTCTGTGCAAAAGACGAACCACATACTTCACAAGAATGTGGTTTGTCTCCTGTGTGTGTTTTAATATGACGCAACATATTTTCTTTCCGTATAAAAGAAGAACCACATACTTCACAAGAATATGGTTTCTCTTTTGTATGTGTTTTCATATGACTCACCAAGGTTGATTTCTGTACAAAAGACGAACCACATACTTCACAAGAATGTGGTTTATCTCCTGTGTGCGTTTTAATATGACACAACAAATTTGCTTTCCGTGGAAAAGAAGAATCACATACTTCACAAGAATGTGGTTTATCTCCTGTATGTGTTTTCATATGATTAAACAAAGTTGACTTTCGTGAAAAAGAAGAACCACATACTTCACAAGAATGTGGCTTATCTCCTGTATGTGTTTTCATATGATTAAACAAAGTTGACTTCCGTGCAAAAGAAGAACCACATACTTCACAAGAATGTGGTTTGGTTCTCATATTTGCTTCCATTTAATTCCAGAAAAAGTATATGAAATGAAGTGTATGATGATAGGCACGCTAATGAATTACAACTTCAGGCAATTTTAATGAAGAAATTTATAATTATTTTAAATCTTTTTAAATCACCAATGCAGAAATGTCCTTATCCATTAATGAAATGTGTTTTTTATTCAATAATGAATTTCTCTTCATTGTTGCAAATTCTGGAAATATAAAATATATTCGAAAAATACATTTCATGTTGTAAAATAGAATTTATTATGTTTATTTTTATTAAAAATCTTAAAAACATCTATTATTAATGAAATAAAAAAATGAGTATAGTTTTATTTAATACTAGGTTGTTAACAAAATTAATGTGGTTTTATTTTTAAGTATTTGCAAAAAGACAAACCCAAATCAAACTTTACTTGACATTAGAGAAAATTGCAGGCTATATTATTTAAAAAGTAGGGTTCCCTCAAAAACTGCCTGACATGACTTGGAAGCCTGGCATAAAATTCTGGGACACTGGAATACAGCTGATATTAAAAAGTTTGAACTTCTATTAATTAACCATTGTATTAAACACAAGAAATCAATGCCGTATTCCTCATTTCAAAATGGCACCACTGAAAGAGCAAGGTGTACCCTTTTCAAGATGTCTACTTATTGAATCAAAATTAGCTCATAATGTATGGATATATGCTTTAATGGCAGCAGCCTATATCAGAAATAGATTGTTCAATAAAAGATTGGGCAAAACTCCATATGAAGCGATTTGCAGTGTAAAACCTGAATTGAACCGAATGCATATATTTGAGTCAAATTGCTTCACATTCATAGAAAATACCAGTAAACTAAATATTAAATGCAAAAAAGTATTTTCATAGGTTACAATAAAAGCAGTCAAGCTTATTTAATCTACTTTCTGAGCCAAATGCCATAAAAAGTAAGATGTGTAAAATTAAATGATACATTCAATTTAAAAAATGACGAACCAGTGGGTGAAAAACGTAAGGAAATATTACCTAGTATTTTCATCGATCACAACGAAAATATTAATAAAGTATGTTAATCGATGACAATGAAAATCTTAATAATGATGACAATTGCAGTAAAACTACTGATGTAAAGATTAACTAGATATGTTGATACCCGATAAGGAAAGACTTGTTAAAAATTGAAAAGATACAAGACTACACAATGAATACCCGATAAGGAAAGACTTGTTAAAAATTGAAAAGATACAAGACTACACAATGGATACACGATAAGGAAAGACTTGTTAAAAATTGAAAAGATACAAGACTACACAATGAATACCCGATAAGGAAAGACTTGTTAAAAATTGAAAAGATACAAGACTACACAATGGATACACGATAAGGAAAGACTTGTTAAAAATTGAAAAGATACAAGACTACACAATGGATACACGATAAGGAAAGACTTGTTAAAAATTGAAAAGATACAAGACTACACAATGAATACCCGATAAGGAAAGACTTGTTAAAAATTGAACAGATACAAGACTACACAATGAATACCCGATAAGGAAAGACTTGTTAAAAATTGAAAAGATACAAGACTACACAATGAATACCCGATAAGGAAAGACTTCTTAAGAATTGAAAAGATACAAGACTACACAATGAATACCCGATAAGGAAAGACTTGTTAAAAATTGAAAAGATACAAGACTACACAATGAATACCCGATAAGGAAAGACTTCTTAAGAATTGAAAAGATAGAAGACTACACAATGAATACCCGATAAGGAAAGACTTGTTAAAAATTGAAAAGATACAAGACTACACAATGAATACCCGATAAGGAAAGACTTGTTAAGAATTGAAAAGATACAAGACTACACAATGGATTACTGTTACACAGAAAGTAATAATGAGGTACATAATAAAGAAAATCACCAAGAATAGAAAAAATCTATGAAATCCGAATTGAATGACATAATTTTATTGCCGTAAGTAAGAACGATAAAGCGGAAACTTCATTCATCTTCCATTGGGGTTTATTTCACTTTAACATGATACCGTTTTTACTCGCATGGGATCTTTTGGCAATGAATGTCAAGTTGTACAGAGACAGAATGATTTTACATTACCATATTTGAATGACATTTTAATATTCTAAGATTCTATGGAAAGTCACTTAGATCACATAGATAGGATACTACTAGCCAGTTTACATGAATACAACAAGTCAGGTTTAAAGCTATGCAGTGTAAGGTTTTAGGAGTTTTTGGGGTTCAAATTAGTGAACGGGATATATAATCAGACCTGGACAAAGTCAAATTGATAGCATTTCCTCTCTAACTACTTGAAACAAGTCAGAGCTTTCATTGGTATGACGTCAGAGATTGCTGAGCAATTAGTTCACCTGACAAGGAAATATGCAAGGTTCTAATCTGATGACATATCATTTCTCTTTTGATAGCCTAAAACCGAAGCTCACAGATATGGTTATACTGGCTTATCCTGATCCTGAGAAGCACTACACACTGTACAAAAAACAAATTTACTTCTTATCTCAAAAACTTCTTGATATGCAGACGAGATGGTACTTGAAAGGAAAGGACACTGTTTGTGTGGACCTCTAGTCGAGACAATGACGATTCCTGGTAGAAATAGATGCTAGCAATTACTCGGTAGGTGCGATCAACTTGAATCGTTTGAGCCAAAAGAGTTCTCATCATATAAGAAGGGATTATCAGTATCGCACAACCGCCCCATGTTGTTGGTTTTTATTAAATTAGGGAACAAGAGACATATAATAATATTTATAGATTTAAAGATGCGGATGCCAAACAGAAAAAATTCATAGTGATTGACGAGATAGTGTATTACTTGTCCTAACCTGTCAACAAACGATTGATAAGCTAATATATACCGTCGCATCTTAAAAAAAGTGTTAGTGCAGTACCTTGACAATAATGACCGTGGAAAAGACATTTCATGCCATTAAGCGAAAATATTTCTGGTCGTGTTTATTTAAGGAGGTGAATTAATATGTAGGGGATGTATCAAATGTGCCAAACCAGAGATCTAAGGAAGTAACAACCTCAAATACAAAAGTGCAATCTGCCTCCTTTTCCTTTCACAAAACTGTCATTGGATATTTTTGGGCCATACCCAAATACACTTTTAGGTAACCAGTACATAGTTACTTTCATCGATATGTATAGTGGTTGGCTGGGGGCTTTTGCCGTTCCTAATACTAAGGCAGAAACAGTGGTGCATCTGCTGTTGGATGAAAATCTCCTCAGATTCAAGGCACCACCCCAGCTGTTAAAATACAATGGACCGGAAAATGTTAACAAAGTGATGAAGAAAGCATTGGATGACCTTAACATACATTATGTGATGACGTCATTTTATATATTAATGCCTTGTAGAGTATACTATGGTGATGACCAACACGAGATTGTTCTAAAAGAGATGCATCGATCTTTTACTTTGGTAAAAAGGATAACATTCAAAACGTTAGGAAAAACTGATAGAGAACAAGAATAAGAAAATAAAGTCATTAGATTTTAAGATTGGAGATCTGTTTTTTATAAGAACCACCAGAAGGTGCATGTGGAACATCTGTTGGAAACGTTGATTGAGGAAAGTCCAATGAATGGGATAGTGAATGTGCCACAGAACAATCTGGAGAAGTCAACATAAATGGGAAAGACACATAGCATGACATTGAAAATTGCAAAGTGATAGTGCCACAGAACAAACTGATATCTCAATATAGAGGAGTCATCATCAACGGGAAAAGCCATTAATGGATCAATATGAATGGGAAAGACGTGGAACATCTGTGGACAACATCGATGGAGGAAAGTTCAATGAGTCGGATAGTGATTGAGCCACAGAACAAACTGATATCTCAATATGGAGAAGTCAACATCAATGGGAAAGGCTATTGATGGAACGGAGAGTCATGACACATAGCATGACATCGAAAATTGCAAATATTTTGAACACGAGTTATCTCCCATTTGCATCAATTGTGTTGTCAACCACAATAATAGGATCCATTTGGAAAGGGCTGGACTTGGCTCGGAGTTTGGAAGTGGGGAAGAGGAACCAGTGAGAGGGAATTGTTTAGGTTGGGTAAGATCTATAATCTATTTTTAAAAATATTCTTTTCTCGGGGTTTGTTCTATGGTTTGTCCTATATGTGACACTGTGGAAGATGATTTCAGCTAACAATTTTGTCAGAGTATGCGAAGCATTAGGGATAATTTATGAGAGAAAAGATTATGAGAAAAACAAAAGAAATGAAAGTCCAATGAGTTGGATAGTGATTGAGTCACAGAACAATCTGGAGAAGTCAACATAAATGGGAAATAATTGTTTAGGTTGTGTAATATTTATATTCTATTAAAAAATATATTACTTTCTCAGGGTTCATTCTATATGTGGAACTTTGGAAGATGATTTCGGCTAACCATTTTGACAAGACATTTAATAAAAGAAAAAAGAAACTTATTCTTGGAAAGAAAAACTTGAGTTAACAAAACAATAATGAGCTTTCCGAATATTAAGCAATGCAATTCCTTATGTTATGAATGGTGGCCACCACTGATAACATAAAGAATTACTTAGCTTAATATCCATAAAACTATTTTTATGATAAAGGTATTTTGGGAGTTGGACATATTCTAGACATTTACCTTTTTTATGTTTAAGTCAGTACTGGAAATATTTAAAATTTATAAAAATATTATTTTTATTTAATTATTTTTGTTAAACGATAAAGAAGTATATACTTCAAAGAAATAGTTTTCATGATATGAAAAATTTACTTTTTCAATAAGTGTGGAATCGCATTTATTTATTAATTAAAGATAAAATGAATACCCACTTTATGGCCACTTTCGTTTTTATTAAACCTATAAAAGTTGTCATTGAAAAGAATTTTTGGAGTTGGAAAGATTCTAGACATTGACCGTTGTTTTTCATGTTTAAGTCATTATTGAAAACAAAATCTGATAGATTAATAACCATTAGCTAATAATCCGATGAAATATCTTTTCAAATTACGAAAATAAAACAAATAGGGAGGGGGGAGTATCGCTGGATAAAAAAGAGATGAAAACAAGACGAAAATTGAAAAAAAAAACAAAAAAAAAAAAACACCACAATACATATATATAGGCACCGCCAAAACTGGGGGGGGGGGCAGGTCAGTACTTTTTGACGGACCGTCTTTTTAAAAATCTACCAAAAATCAGGTAATTATCCGATCAATACGAAATTTTCAGCGATTATTAGGAGAAGAATGAACTTTATAACAGTGTACTTATTTTTCATAAACGATATTTATATATATATATTTTTTTGCTTACAAACCCCCCCTTGTTTTGAAGTGGGAACAAATATGCTTAAAATAATCATCTGAAACTGAACAAAACATATTGTGTTGTTGTAAGGGACAGAATTATAGATTAAAAAAAAAAAAAAAAAAAAAATTGTTTGCATACCTTATTTTGACGTCTGAATATCAGAACTTCGATTGTGTTTAATTATCCCGCTTTTGAGTTTTGAAGTGTGAAATTCGGTGAATATGTTAAGTAAAATAATTAATTTAAGTTAAGCAAAACAAAAAAAAATTTTTTTTTATATTTATACGAAAAAAGCCATTTTAAAATTTTTGATAAATAAATTAACAATTTTTTTTTAGCGAGCCGAATAATGCATGACCATTATTAAACAGAGCATGCTTTGAATAATCGATACAAAAAAAGAAAATTCGATAAATATTGTGCCCTTTGTGTTAAAAATAGCATCATTTTTTTCGATCTCGTTTGAAAACGTTTGCCGCCTTTCGACTACGGTGGACCAAACGCGCTGAAATAATTTTTTTTTATTCTGCTTTAAATTGCCCCCTCCCCCCATTTTGGGGAGCCTGGCCCCCACACACATACACATTAAAAACCAAACTCATACAAATGGTCACCCATCTGGTACTGGCCAGCCTCAGCTTAATAATACATTGAAATTTTCGTCACTGAAAAATAAGTTTTTTTGGCCTGTTTAGTCTTCCATAGTTTTCGTCTCATCGAAAGAAAACGTAAACAGAGTCGATCTGAACTCTTCGGCGACGCGAAATATCTGGTTACATATATGAATAAGTGGAATTATTTGAAATTCAGGTACTTATATTATAATATTTTTGCATATTCTCTTAGAAAATCATCCTAAATCTTAGTTAGACAATAAATGAATAAATAAATTATTTCAAAACCCCTTTTTTTTTAAATATTTAAGTACGTTTTTTGTGCAAGACAAAAAATAACAATTGTTAACTTTTTGGGAAAATTTAACATTTAAAATTGAATTAAAAATAGTAGAAAAAGTTTGACATTATTCTGTTTTCTATATGATAAAATTCAGGGTTTTATCTTTCTGGAAAAAAAAAGTTACTCAGAAATAATGGATTTTAATAAATGTAATTTAGTTTTTAAAAAACAACAACAACTTGATTTTGCGGCCATTTTTGGCGGTGCCTACATATGTGAGAAAATAAAAATAAAAAAAGGAGATTGCTTACTTGGTGGCGCCGGCCTCGAGGGCGGAATTCTAATCTGAGTGGTTGAGAGAACGAGTCTCTTATAGACTTGGAGGAGTAGGGGGAGGCACTATTCTTCTGTTATAAAAGAATTGTGTCTCTGACTAGCGCCAGTTCTGTTAACGACTTTTTTTTTAACCGTTTTTTAAACGGTTCGGCTATGGCCGCTTCCGCGAGCCAGACGCCCGTTGTTGTCACCATGGAGACGGAGAACATCGCAGCTGATACACCGAACCCGTGGACCAAACCTCCAAAGATAGACATTGACGTAAACCAGTTTGTTGAGAAGGCAAAACAATGCCTGGATCAAGTAACCAATACAGGACTCATCGTAAACATCCCGAAATTAGACGAAATTAAGAAAAGATGCCTAACATTATTCGTAGTGGATAGGAAGACAAAGAAGGTTATAAGAGCATCCGTCGACATCATCATAAACCTTCTGGCCAATGCAGGACTAAGGCCCTTACGCGTAATTAAGTGCAAGGGATACAATACATGGAGCGCACTCTTCAATTCCCCACAAGAGTGCCTCACTATTTCCCAAAAGGAAATCATCACCCAACAATTTATACTGAGAACTGAATACTTGGGGAAAAGACGCACCACAGTTTCTGTCTTCCATGTTCCACATTACATAGACGGCGAACACCTCGGCGCCTTTTTTCTAAAATTTGGAGAAATGGTCCACGTTGAGGTAGACGAGTTCCACGGCGTGTGGGCGTTCGATATTCTGCTGAACAGAGAAGATTTCCTGAACATCCCTTTCTTCCTTGAGGTAGGAGAAGAAAAACTCCCCATCATAGTGGCCGGCAGGAGACCCACCTGTTGGAGTTGCGGCGAAATCGGACACCTTACGTCCGAGTGCACCATTAAAAGACCGACGCCTAACTCCAAGAAACTAATAGGCCAGCACTTGGGAACCAACACACCACAAAGTGTTCCCGGCCAGCCTACCACCAAAGCAACCAACATTACAGATGAGACTCTCAGAGGAGAACCCTGGCAGATCGCCCCTGGGAAAAAGACCCCTGGACGGATATCCCTTGACGAAATGAGAGAAACAGCAATGCTTGAGCACGACCCCGGAAGGGAGAAATATATCGAGATTGTAAACCTTAAAAAAAAACTGGACGCAAAAAAACAAACACCTCAATCCCCATGCAAGTCACCTTCACCTAAACAAAGAATAATCACCAACCCCATCACGCAGTCTCCCACAACATCCAAAACTCCTTCCCCTTGCAAAATGCCTCCTCCAGTCACAACTCCTATCCTCCCCAAAATGCCGAAACTAATACCACTAAGCCCCCTTAAGAAACATAAATCCTCCACTCCTGTTCCAGCCATCTCTAAGTCCCCTCACAATACTCCTCCTGCATCTCCTGTAAAAACCCCTACTAACCCTACTAACGCACACACTGCCATGGACATCACCCCTTCACTTGAACAAAAGAAAAAAACCCTCTACCTCCCTGGAAAAGATATATGCATATTGAACACGGCTGCCATTAATAATAATAAGAATTTCAAGGGTGCAGACCTCACTAAATTAATTGATTTCAGGGAGGTAGGGGGAAAACTAATAGACATCCCCTCCAACTTCCCTAAAGCAAAACGTATTTTAACGGTAGTCCGGAAAAAAGAAGAAGCCAAAGATTTATGGCAAATGCTGGAGGAGGCAAACAAGTCATTTAATCTTTCCCCTCCCCTAGCTATCTTTAAAGACTCTGATATAAAAAGCCTAAAAAAATGTTGTGTTGGGAGGGTCCCGGTTAAAATGCACCCCTCCTTGTATAGGATAGTAAAACTAACCTATCCCCTGCATGTCGGCGGTATCTCTCGTGACGGACTCATCGATACTGCGATGGGTACCTATTCCCTCACGAGAGCTGTCGGCACGCTCACGACCGCGATGTTCGTTTCTGGTTCCCAACCCTAAGGCACCACCATGGATCTCAAGCTTGCTAGTTTAAATGTCCGAGGGCTAAGGGCCGACTCGCGCAAATGGCGCTTGAGTTTGGACCTGCAGCACCTCGGAGTGGATATCTGTTGTGTGCAGGAAACCCACCTTATTCCTGGTGACCATTTGGGTGCACTGTCTAAGACCTTTGAGGCTTACTCAGCGCACTATAATTCTCGCTCGAGAGGGGTTTCCTGGCTAGTTAAAAGGTCTCTAGATGCGTCGTGTGACCCGTGTTACTTGGATCCGGAGGGAAGACTATGTGTTTTGGATGTTACCATAAAGGGTAGGGCATTACGTCTTATTGGGGTTTATGCGCCCAATAGCCATTCTGAGCTGGCTGGTTTTTTTCGGCGGATCGAGCAGTTCATAGATGTTTCCAGAACGGTTATCTTAGCGGGAGACTGGAACGCCGTCCTGGATCCCGAGTTAGATCGATTTGGGTTAACATCTAGGGGAACTAACAGAGATCGGGATGCTGTTGTATTTCATGAATTTGTGGATAAGTTTGATCTTATCGACAAATTCCGAAATGAAAAGCCCCGTGACTTAGTGTGGACTTGGACAGGTAGAGGCGGCTCCGATTCGATACAGCTCTCGAGCTATATCGACCGGTTCTTAGTTAGGCGAGTCGACGTAGGAGTATTGGATTGTCCAAGTTTCCACAATATAGTTTACTCGGATCACAGACTTGTTCGTGTACGGGTAAACTTAGATAGACCTAAGCCTAAATTAGCCGGTTACTGGAAGCTCAACACGTCGTTGTTCGATGTGAAGGGCTTCCGTGACGGGCTATTACTAACCCTACAGCGGGAATTGATGGGGGCAATTATTGGGAATAAGTGGTGGGTAAAAGTTAAGGAAGCCATTAGGTCCTTTGCTGCTGACTTTAGCAAAAGACTCAATCTAGATTCTAGGGCAGCTAAAGTGACACTAGAGTCTAGACTAGATCGGGCGGTGGAGGAGGGGGATAGTGCTAGCATTAATATAATTAGGGCTCGGCTTGCCTCCCTTGCTGAAAAGGAGCACCAAGCCTTAGCGATTAGGGCTAGGTTAAAAAGAATGCCCCAGGAAGCAACAAACATGGCCGCTGAACTGCGTGCAGAGGAGCTTAGGAAAGCGGCTAATAGGCACATCGCTCGTGTCACATTGCCGGACGGGCGTACCGTGACCACAAACCAGGGTGTGCTGGAGGCGTTTAGATCCCATTTCCAGGAGCTTTTTTCCATGGAACCCGGTCTGTCATTAGAACAGTTCGACACCTATTTGGCTGACTTTTCTCGTCTTTCGACGACCGAAGCGGCTAGGTGCGAAGGTGGCATAACGGAGGATGAAGTCATTGAAGCCTTAAAGCGGGTCGGCCTTAATAAGTCACCGGGGATCGATGGTCTCCCCTACGAAGTGTATTTGAGGTTGTCGCACATCTTTGTCCCCTTGCTGACGGTTTTGTTTAACTCATGGTTTAGGAACGGCTCAATCCCCAAGTACTTTACCATGGGTGTGATAAAGCTTGTTCGTAAAAGCAAAGATGGTGGGGATGGGTTAGGTAATTTCAGGCCCTTAACGATGCTTAACGCTGAGTTAAAGATTTTGGCCAAGATTCTCGCAAATCGTCTGCAGCTTGTCCTGGCTCGTCTTATTAGCCCCGAGCAAACGTGTGCCGTGAAGGGCAGGACAATCCAGGATAACTTGCACTCGATACGCCTGATGATAGAAAAAGTCGACACTGAGGCCGCGCTGATCAATTTAGATCAGTCCAAAGCCTTCGATAGGGTTGACCATCGGTACTTGGGGGCTGTTTTATCGGCGGCCGGTTTTGGCCCGCAATTTTGCTCTTGGGTTCATCTTCTCTATGCTAACCCCGCGGTGATGGTAGAAGTAAATGGGAAGAGGTCGAGACCCTTCAGTTTGTCACGTTCCATTCGTCAAGGGTGCCCGTTATCACCCATGCTATATGTGCTTGCGATCGAGCCATTTTTGCGCAGGCTAAGGGTGAATCCGGTCCTACGCGGAATCACTTTGCCAGGTGTGGATGCCCAGGCGAAGTACTCCGCCTATGCCGACGACGTAACTGTGCTTGTAACGAGCAGTGCTGAGATTAGTGTCGTCGGTGTAGAAATCAGATTGTATGAAACGGTAACAGGGGCCAAAATTAACTGCGACAAGTCTTCAGGTTTGCGCATTGGTGCCTGGAGGGGTATGCCCCTTCAGGGGCCTTTTAGTTGGAGTGATGGGCCTTGCAAGATACTCGGCGTCTGGTTTGGTCCTGACCTCCAGCTGGAGAAAAATTGGTCGGAGGTTCTGAAAGCGGTACGGTCTGCAGCTTCACGGTGGATCAGTAGAAACCTTTCATTAAAGGGGCGAGCGGAGGTGTGTAATACTCACATCTATCCAATCGCTATTTATCGTCTATCAGTGCTTCCAATCCCGTCAGATACACTGCTATATTTGCAGAGGGCTCTTTTCAACTTCTTATGGCTTGGAAGGGCCCCTAAGGTCTGTCGCGATGTCTGCTACCTACATCCTTCTGAAGACGGTCTAGGTATGCCAAACGTGGAGATTCGGCTATACACGCTACGGCTCTACTACCTAGATCGAATGTGCACACAAGATAGGGAAAACAGTGGCCTCTGGATGGAGGACACTAAAAAAGCCTTCCCGGCTTTGAGAGGGGTGCACTACTCCGAGGGGGAGGCACACAGGTTGCCCCGAGGTGAATGTCCCTTCTATCGCGAGTGCCGGCGCGCACTGAAGTCCCTCTTAAGAGTGAAGGAAAGCCTCTCTAACACTCTGCTGTTGTCCCGAAAGGCATTATATCGGGTTTTAGTGAGGGGATCCGTAACGGATGTCATCGGTGGGAGGCTCCCTTTGACGAAGGAGCAGCTCCGCTCAATCTGGCCTTGGGCGCCTGGGTCAGGATGCCTCACTAACGACGAGGCTTCCCTGACCTGGCTGGTAATTCGGGATGCTCTCTGGGTCGGTAAGAGACTCCACTCAGCTGGCTTGGTGGATTCGCCTATTTGTAAACGGTGCGGCGATGAGGACGAGACTTTATGTCACGCCTTCGTTTATTGTCGCATCGTGACGCCGCTGATTGAGTTTGTTACAGGTCTCATGGTTCGCATACTAAACACATCCTCATTAACTTTGGTTCCTATTAATGTCTGTAGCAATTGGGCTCCGACAACGGATAGGCTCAGAAAAGATTTGTGTTTGACCTTGCTAGCTGTGATGAGAGGTGTTATCTGGAACACACGTATGAAAGTGGTCTATGGATCTGAGGACTTTGCTCCCCTCGACCTTATACGACTCTTCCGTCATTATTTGAAGGATCGTATCAAGGCCGAGAGAGTTAGACTCTCTCCGTCAGACTTTGTTGAAAGGTGGGTGTCAGTTGCGCGTGTGTGTCGGGTGAGAGAAGCAAGTCTTGACTGGTTCTTGGATGTTCCTTAGGAAAAAGAATTTTGGGTGACAGGAACGAACGTCAGCCCTGACTCGTTTTTAGTCCAGAGTAGGTCACGATATAGGCAAGAGTAGGACCATTATTTAGGCTTCTTTGTTCATAACCTAGCTAGTGTGTGATAGCGATCATTAGGTCCCTTTTAAGTTTGCCCCCCCCCCCCCTTTTTTTTTTTTTTTTAACCCCACTCCCCTCCCCAATTAGGTGACAGGTCACTTGATTCGCCAGAGATGCGGGTTCCCTTTCGAAGTTTTCGTAAGAGGTGTTTTAAATAAAGCGTTCGGACCCGCATCACCCTTTCGACTGGCGAATCGGTGTATCTGCCATAGTTTAACAACAGGGGGGTCTTTTGTTACTAACATTGTAAATATTTCATTTGTATTTTGTATATAAAATTTTTATCTTCCCAAATCCCCCTTTCTTATGGGTTTTAATTAGGTTATCATGGTATGATGTTCTTATGGTGATTGATGAAGGATGTATACGCTGATGGATGTATAGTATGAATGTGGTATTATGGTGTAAGTAGAGTGAAAGTAGGAACTAGTTAGGTTAGATTAGTTAGAACTAGTCAGAGAAGACCGTCCTTTCCCCTCCCCCATCTTCGGCCTTGTGCCAAATTTTTCTGATTTTTTACTTGTAAATTTTCTGGAAATAAATACCTTCTGTTAACGACTTACTGGTGAACGGTTGGCACAAATTAGTTACTCGCTGCTCGCCGTACTACAAAACTTGTTACTCGACCCAGTAGGGGGGGTCGCTTAGGGCATCCTTTGCAACCCCTCGGAGCTTACGCTATCACCGGGTAATCTACTTTACCCTCTAAATAGTTTTTTTTTCCACACATATATACGTGCGCCGAGCATTTTTTTAATTTTTTTTTTTTTACCTTAAACTTTGGAAACAGTGAAAAACATTTAAATATTGTAAAATTAATCTTTTTTTTTCTTTGGTAAACGATAAAAAAGTTTTTTTTATGTTTAAGTCAGTATTGAAAAAGAAAACATTGACAGCGAAAAATGTTCAACGATAAATCAACATTTTCATTAGGATTATTAACTTAGTAAATGTAGTTACCTTTCTTACAGTTTTAACGTATTCTGCAAATGCGCAAACATCGATACCAAATTCATGTTTAAATACTTACGTTTTTGCTTTATAATCTGCTTTCGATTATCTTTATTTGTTTTATAAAGGAAACGATTTTTCAAATGTGATTGACTTTACAAGCTCAACTTAACATTCAAGATGATGAACGGAAGAGCAAGTTCGCAGAAAACAAAATTGAAGAGGAAAAATAAAAATAAAATCATTTCGAAATAGAGCCGATCTATTTGGTGAATATCACGGATAAAATTAGTATTATTTTATTTCACATTTTAATATTTACATGAGAGAGAACAGATTACAAGTTTCATTTTTATTTAATGGGGGAAGCTGATAAGTGAACAAGGAACATAGTTTTGAAAACAGGCTTATCATATTTTTTAAGATTATTTCTCGTGTTTGAAACTAAATTACAAATTCATCTAAATTTAGAAGTTAAATAAATTCCTCGTAAAACACAAAAAAATCCATTGAAAAATAAATACTAGTTTTTTGCGACTATTTCAAAGATAACAAGTAAAATTAAGTTCGTCTCAAAGTTGTATCAAAAAGCGGAACTTAATGTAAGAACGAAAACATGAAATCCTATCCGACAGAAACGAAACGGAAATCTTTTTTTAATTACTGCAATAATTAGTTTTAATTATTTTCTTCTGGATCTTCACTTTTCACCGCAACAAAAATAAAGTGGATAATTATTTTGTAATAAAATATTAGTTGCAGTCTGTGAAAAACGGAATTCATAATCCCGTGACGTCAGATTTGTGTTAACTATACGAACTATGGAAAAGCAGAAGCGACTTAATGATTTTTTTAAACCTTTGTTCATCTTCTTCAAACTGCAATTAATAATTAATCTTTGTTATAATGTTGTTATGTTTTAAGATTTACACGGTTTAAGATTAATAATATTATAAACATGTGTATATTAAATGTGAAATACGGTAGGTACGGGCAAAAATGAACGAATAAAGATAGGGGGGGGGGGCTCGTTTGCAAAGTAGATTTATCATAACTTTTTTGTAGGCTTTGAGTGTGTTTTAAAGATTAAAGACTTAAGTTAATTTCCAAAAGGCAAAAAAAAAAAAAAAAAAATTGTACACGTGAAAAAAAGTTAGACAAAATGTTTTCACGGTGAGCTAACCAATTCAGCTAAATTTTGAGGTTAAATTCATTGTAAAAATCCTTTAAAAGATAAACATTAGTTTTCTGCGTCTATTTCAAAGATAAGTAGTAAAGTTAAGGCCTAAGATATTGAATTAAAAAATATTTTTTTTAAAAATTGTTTGTACAAAAAATAGCTTAATTGACTCAAAAAACGAACGATTTCGCTCTTCACAAAATCGCAACAAACGGGAGTTTTGTAAACACGGAATATACGGAAGCCCAAAATTCCAACCAGTCGAAAGACTGTATAAAATAACGCCATTCATTAAAACGGGGGAAGGTAGTGCCAGTTTACCCCCCCCCCCCCCTCAGACGTGCATCTGTACATTCCTATACTGAATGTTTGTATCATTTTTACCATTTTTTTAAATTTAATTATTTTTCTATGTTCCTGATTTAATTTTTTTTCTTAATTCTTGTTTAAGATTATATAAAAAAAATTATGTTTCACATTAATGCAAGCAAGGAAAATGTTAAATGACGTTCTACATAACAGTTTGGAGATTCCTATGGTTTGTTTTGCCCTCGTTGTTTTAAATTGTACAAACGTTATATTGATAATATTAACTCATAATAAAGTTACATCGTGTTACATATAGGTGGGGGGTAATTCTGTGGTGAATTTTTTAGGTGCCTAGAGTATTCAAAATAATTTAAAAAATTACAATTCACCGTTTTGGGGAGTTCTGTTAAAAGAAGCCAACAACAAAAAAAAGTGACAAAGCAAGATATGTTACTCTTCTACCTACCTGGATAAGGTACATCCTCACATACATACAATAAAAATATAGAAATAAGTCCGGAAAATAACGACACTTGACAAAGAACTCAAAATCATTGTATTAAGATGAAATAACAACATTCATTTATGTTAGGAATATTAATTACAATTCCAATAATTTTCACTTCCTACACTGATAATTGCACAAGCATGAAACATAATCTAATATATAACAAGCAAAATGTGTTTTTATGCAAAAAATTTTAACAAACGCGTCAGAAGCTGACAAAATTAGTACTGTTTTAAAGCACGGTCTTGCGGACGTGAAATATCGAAAAATTGGCCAAAAAACATTGATTCCTTTACCTTCAACTGGACAGTTTTTACAAGAGGGGTCGCTTTTTTCATCGATACTTTAACAGGTTATCGTCTCCTTTTGGTTGCCTACCCTTCTTGCTAGGCTTGCAACTTCCGGTTGCACAATGTTTGTATCTGCTAAGATGTTACTTTTTTTTGTTTACGTTTCTTTCCTTCATTTGCATCACAGGTTTGAACCTGCCTACCTACTATCACTGAGAATTTGCGGTAAAAAGAACTTCATCTTTTCTTGAAAGCAAAAAATATATTCAGTAAAATTGTATTTTTATTTTTTCCGGTTTATTTGTTTAGAAATTCGTCTGTGTTTGTTACTTTGCTCAACTCAATCTGGTGACTGCCGATTGAGCCTGTACAATAGTTGACAGAAAATCCCAAGGATCCAGGTTAAATTCTGCAAAAGTTTTCATGAAAGACTGTGAATCCTCGTTTGCCTTTGTTAAATGAAATTAGTATCGTTAACAAGGTGAACATTCTATGCTTTCAGAAGACAAATAAATAGAAAATTTTTCCCTGCTGTTCTAAAAAATCTGGAAGGAAAAGTTTTATACATTATTTGATATTTCATCATGTTCATGCAAGCTGGGCATTTTAAGCTGTGACCATACTAATGTAAAATGCAAAAAAGAACATTGTCAGACTAAGCACATCATCTGCATTTTCCCTCTGAAACAGAAAGTAAGTTATTTTTTTAATTTATTGTATATCTAAATTGTACAAATGTTGAAATAAATTTCTACAGTTAAAAGAAATATTGAAATCCATGTTTCCATTTAATTTGATATGTAAAATGATTCATAATGTAATCTGTTAAACTGATATTAATCTGATATCTTAGGTTCCTCTGGAAGACCGTGAATATTTAAAAGATCGGAGAGGTAAAATAGGGGCCAAGTGTAGGTTCCAGGTTGGACCAACCGATAGAACTGCCATAAAAATGTAGAAAAGAAGGAGAGAGATTAAACCAACAAAAGAATATGAAGATATCATCACCAATAACTTCAACATCATATGTTCAGGATGATGTTTCTTTCCATTCCTAATCCTCCATTTCAACTGATGAAGAATAAGATTATAAACAGTCAGAAAGTCTTCCCAAATGACCTTATAATTTAACAAAAATTCCAGCGTATTCTCTTGAATTAGCCATCTAATCTTAGGACAAGCCTTGCCAAATCCTTTTATCTTGGCTTTAAGGGACATGGGCCTTCGCATACCTAATATAGATCTAAAAATAACTATATGGATGAATGCAAAATTGATAGAGCAAAAGCTAAAATAAAAAGAAATTCTATGAAAAACAAAATGAAAATGTGGAGAATGGAAGTAATAATCTGAAAAACCCCAAAGGTCTTGAACACAATTTGACAATGACAAAGGGGACATCAAAGGAGAATGAATATTTGACACATAGGGTTCTTCCTGATATAGATGCAAACAGTACTGTTCTTGCAGAGCAAATGGCTGATGTTTTACACAAATTAAAAAGTGTGAGCACAATTAAGGCTGTCCTTGTTGACAATAGAAATGCGAATACTGGCTGTTAAGGTGGACTTGTTTAACTTTTAGAAAAAAAAGAAAGAACTCTTCACACTATTGGTTGCTACTTACATTAAAATGAATTTCTATTCAAAACTCTATTTAAACATGTAGATGGCATCACAAAAATCCCTACTACATTCAGTGGTCCACTGGATAAATAATGTGCAAATGATTGCCATAATGTACTACAAATTTCTTTTTCAGCTGTTGGGAATCACCCGGACTTTCATTTTTGAATGGAAGATATGGATAGCCTTAGTTTTGACCAAATACTTCTCTATGAATATACAGTTGGTATTTCTATAGATAAGGTGAACCCACAGAATCTTTCAACCAAACTATATAGTTTGATAAATTTTATTGTTAAAGTTTATGCCATTTGCTGGTTTGACATTAAAAAGTAACAAGTTCCACTATTAACGAATTTTATATTTATGAAATGATTGACAGAATTAGAAAACAACCTATTGAGATTCAGATTAAATTACATTAAAAATATCCAATATAATGATTTTGCATTAAACCGTGTGAATATTTTATTTTCAATGGTGAAATGTGATGAACCTGAAGTGAGAGAAGATAAAAAATAATTTCGATCATTAGATAAGTTAATATTCATTCATAAAAAATTGATAGAATTACTTGTGCCAATTTATTGAAACATTTTAAAGATTCTAATTTCAAATACATTAAGGTAGTGCGAATTGTATTTAAAATTTAAAGTCCAATTATTTTTTCAGAAGAGGAAAGCCAACCAAGCAAAAACTGGACAAAATTACAGTGATTTAAAGCTGGATAAATTGAAATTATTTCTCAGTAAGTTGAGTTTGTGAACTGCCACTAACAGTAGAAATTTCTGACAAAAAATAAAAAAAAATCATTATTAACTAATGAAAAGTTTGACTTGCCGAATTTTCTTTCACTTTCTCAAGGTGTGGAACAAGCAGTCGTTGGTTACAGAGGTAACTCAATCAGTGTATGGATTTTATGCAAGGTACTAGCACATACCAGCAAAAATCAATGCCGAAAATTAAGACCATCATTTTCTACATCATTGCTGGAACAACAAATAAGGTTTACATGTTGATCGTTAAACAGTAAAAGCTATAAGACATAGAGAGAGCGCAATATTTTTATTTTGATTCCAATTCAAAATTTAATAAAGACAGCTGTGCCACTTTGCACCTTTCGAGAACTAAAGAGATTGACAAATTGAGACAAATTGTGAATTATCTGGCATAGTTTTTCTTTCATATTTCCGATATTTTGCCTCCAATTCGCAATTTAATAATATCCTCTCTCTCCACCTCATAAATCCTATTTAACTCAATTTTTCCACCATACATTTATCCGGTGCCATATGTCTGTTGTTCCATTTAGTTAAAGTTAACTCAACAATTATAATATTAATTTCTACCTTGAATAAAATTCAATTCTCCACCTCCTCCTTCAATAATACTATTAAGTGATCTACACCCCATATAACTCCACCCCCTTATATATATATATATATATATATATATATATATATATATATATATATATATATTGCTGACGTTATATCTGTGCGCATATACATATGCGTATATCTGTTATGTATATAGTACGTGTATACATATTTGTTCGTATATTTTTATTTTTATGATTATATATGTTTGAATTTGTATGTATATGCATATATGGGTATATATTATTACATATGTATGTGTGTATATATGTATATGTTCCCTAGTGATTGTGTGCCTATATTATAATATGTTAACTTGTAACTCAGATAAATCTAGTACATTTGACCCTAAAATCGACAAATCTTAATTGTATTAAGAGAGACCAGAAACGTGTCTAATTAAAAATCAACTAGGATTAAAGATTTTGGTTGGATGTTGCATTATCATTTTTTTTGGAAGAGTGGATGTCTTTGCATGTTACCATTTTAGTTGCTGTCAGATTGAAGGGGGTGCCTAGAGTACACAACACAATTGTGTGAAATTGGTAATTCTCATATGCGTAGATCGAAATATAGATTCAATATGATTATGAAAATAATAATTAGAAAATCGAAACAAGTAATTGTATTAAGAGAAGAAACACTTCTAACTATAAAAATTAACTAGGATTAAAGATAGGAATTCATCTTTAATAGTTATATTTTAATGGAATTTGTCTTTTCGTTTCAATTAAATGTCTTTATTCTGTTAGATCTCTACGGACACATGTTTACTCATGTATGACTAAGCGTACATAGATTAAAGACTGGGCTTCAATTGTTTGTCTTTTTATTCCAATTAAATGTATTTATTTTTATATCTTATCCTCTTTCACACGACGGGTCAATGAGACACGTGACATGGAGAGGGATTTAAAGATTGAAAGTGGAAAAGCATGTTAGGCTGCAAAACATTCCTGGGAAGCCCCGTCGACATTCTCTGCTAGAAGTTTCTCAGGGTATTAGCAATAATTATAATAAGCGATTAATAAAGGTCAAAGTCAATTATGTTTCGTTTCATTAAGCCATTATCCCAGGCATTATCTACTTATTTCGGATCATACATTTTATATTAATTATTGCATGAAGTCTTTTGATAGAGCTAAGAAAGCTGTTTGCAGCTGGATTAATTTGACCTTTTTAAGAGCTTAACTTTTGAAATCTTAATTCTGAATATGAATTGACCTTGTGTTTAACTTGTGCCGTAGAATGCATATAAACAGATCCTACTTTTGTAGTAGTGTTTCAGTGTAGTGTGTGCTGTGAACTTTTTGACAGAAGGTTTATACTGTATATTAGTTATAAACGATAAATCACATTCCACCATAAAATTATTACCAATATGTTAGTCAGGGTGATTAAATTTTATTTGGCGTATGGATGGACGTGCTATATTTGAGGATTGAAGAAGAAACTTATCATACTACCTACGTATACTTTGTGGTGCTGATAAAGTCTTATCGTCATTTCCAAAAACAGGTTAGTTCTCGCAAGAACGTGTTAACTCAAAATATTCATAACCTTTGACAATTGTTTTAAACTAGAAAAATTGCACTCTAATTGTTATATATTGGAACCGTACCTTCATAACAATTTTGTTAATTCGTATACATTTTAGCAAGGGTTAGTCGTACAAGTCAGGTTAACCTGTCAACAAACGAAATATGCCCCGCTGCAGGTGGTGGGATTTAAAGTTTTATTCCCTAGATAAACGCCCAAGAAATGCAATTGTCACATGATATGGCAAAGAAGCATCTTACGCGTTTGATGATAGACGAGGGTTTAATTAGTTAGAGTGAGGGTCAGGGGTCAACAATCACCTAGACTTACAGCTGCAATCTAATATTCAACATGTTATAGGTCGTCATGTAGATATATTTAAACATTCCATTGTATAGTAGCCGTCCCTAGTACTTGGTAGCTATATGTCAAATGCTTTAAACGAACTACGTTTGTAAAAAGTGCACTTATCATTGCTGAGATCACTCGGCTACTTAGAAGTATGCAGTGGAGTCATCAGCTATGGGCTAGTTTATGACTCCACTGCAAAAGAAGGATCACATATTTCACAAGAATGTTGTTTGTCTCTTTTGGTTTATTTTACTGCAGTCGAAGTTTTCAGAAATCAAGGGGCCCACAGCCTGGGGCTAACACTTGAACTCTATATGAGATACATAGATATTCGAATGTTCCATTTAAGTTCTTTATTTCTCAAACACTGAGTTAGTAGTAGGCATTCAAGTTCTCTCCTTTGTCTCCCGCAAAAGAAGGCCAACATACTTCACAATAATGTGATTTGTCTTCCATGTTTGCTTGATCCATGATGCATGATTGACTTTCAGGAGAATTGTTTAACATGATCCAACAAAGTTGACTTCCACACAAAAGAAAAACCACATATTTCACAAGAATGTGTTTTTTTTTTTGTTTTAATTTTCTTATCACTTTGTTTTTCCTGGGATGGGGCATTCTACCGGATGCCAAACATTCTCCCATTAGTTTATAATTCCTCCAACTGAAAGATCTTTTTAAGATTCTTACCATCCCTTTAAGTGATATTGTTTGTATTTCTTTTGCACTTAGTTCACCGGGTATATTTCCAGATAGTTTTGGAATTTATTTTCATTAGCCCGATTTCTCTTATAATGACTGGTATGATTGATACCTTATTAAGATTCCCGTTTTTTTATGTCGTACATAAGTCCTTGGTATTTTGTTATTTTCTCCCTCTCTGCTCTATAAAGGCCAGCATCATTAGGGACACTTATTTCAACTAGGCTTGCCACTTTCACCTTCTTGTCCCATATCACCATGTCAGGCTTAATAGCCTCATTTTCTAGGTATGTAGTTGTAGGAATTTCGTAGTCGATGGTATATGACTTATTTCCAACTGTTCTTTCTAGTAAACATGTTCCCAACATTGGATATTCAGGTTTTTACAGATTTTCCGGTGGAGATATTTACACACTCCATTGTGTTGCATTGTATAATAGCTGTCCCCCAAAAGAACTTTACAGCTGTATGTCAGTTGGCTCACACTCTCTACTTCTGTGTGGCAGAACCTGCACTTGTTGTTATTGCTGAGACCACTCATCTTTTTACAAGCATTGATCTTGAGCAGCCATTATCATTCTCTCCTTTATTGACACATTTATATTCCTGTGATAGTTCCATGTGTGTTGCAACATCACAATTAAATGATTTATCTCAGAACCAAATTAAGCAGAAGATCCTTTTTTAAGCCAATCTACAGAGGCTTCTTTATCGATTTATATTCCTGTGATAGTTCATCTAGGAAATACTTTCCATGCTGTTGGTTAGTCCATCCCTCCAGTTTTCTGCAATGGAAGGTGTTTTTGCCAACTCTTTTGGGCTATTTCCATGGCGGGTTTGCTTTCTGCTTCTGTCTCATTTGTTATACAGTCTTGTGCAAAATGTTTCGCCAGTTTTGTGATGGAAGTAGTTCTACTGGCTCTCTTTTCTTGTGTTCATACACCATTTTAAGGTTTACATTCTGCGAGCTAAACAGATATTACCCAGTGCTCATCGTTTTCCTCTATGCCACATTTATCCAAACAAAAATTTATACCGATATCTTTAGAGAAGACACGTACAATTTCAAATAGCTCACTTAATTCGGCATCTTAACTGGGATATAGCTTGAGGTCATCCATGAAAAGCAGGTGGTTAATTTTTGTATTTTGTTCTTGTAAGCGGCCCTGGCTCAGGTTGTAGGCACTCTAACTTTTACTTAGTAATTAGTTTCCTACAATGGAAGGTCTTTTTTGCCAACGCTTTTAAGCTATTTCCATGGCGGGTTTGCTTTCTGCTTCTGTCTCATTTGTTATACAGTCTTGTGCAAAATGTTTCGCCAGTTTTGTGATGGAAGTAGTTCTATAATGTTAACGTTTTTCCTGTTTTAGTGTCTAGCTTGTTGATTTCTTTCTCTGACCAGTCAACAATACCAAAGCTATACGTCACCACTGGCATCGCTAATTGGATGATGGCAGTCACTTTGTTTTTGTTTGTCAGTTCTGTTTTGCACATTTATCCAAAGCGAATCTCTCAAATTTATCTTTGCTTATTTTTTCTCTCATTCTCATTCTGCCATGCCGAATTGCATCATTTTCTTCTATGCCAAAATATTTGTATTTTTCCTGCTTTCTAGGTCTCTGATCTGTATATTTTCTATGCGGATCTTCTTTCCAGTTATTGCCACATTTATCCAAACAAAAATTTATACCGATATCTTTAGAGAAGATATGTACAATTTCCAATAGCTCACTTAATTCGGCATCTTAACTGGGATATAGCTTGAGGTCATCCATGAAGAGCAGGTGGTTAATTTTTTTATTTTGTTCTTGTTAGCGGCCCTGGCTCAGGTTGTAGGCACTCTAACTTTTACTTAGTAATTTGCTTCTCCCATATGCGTTTTAATATGACGCGACAAATTTGACTTCCATGCAAAAGAAAGACCACATATGTCACAAGAATGTGGTTTCTCTCCTGTATGTGTTTTCATATGACTAAACAAATGTGACTTACATAGGAAAGAAGAACCACATAGTTCACAAGAATGGGGTTTCTCTCCTGTATGTGTTTTAATATGACTCAACAAATTTGACTTCTGTGCAAAAGAGGAACCACATACTTCACAAGAATGTGGTTTATCTCCCGTATGTGTTAGCATATGACTCAACAAATTTGACCTCTGTGCAAAAGAAGAACCACATACTTCACAAGAATGTTGTTTATCTCCCGTATGTGTTTTCATGTGCCTCAACAAAGTTGGCTTACATGCAAAAGAAGAACCACATACTTCACAAGAATGTGGTTTGTCTCCCGTATGTGTTGCCATATGATTCAACAAAGTTCGCTTACATACAAAAGAAGAACCACATACTTCACATGAATGTGGTTTGTCTCCCGTATGTGTTGCCATATGATTCAACAAAGTTTGCTTACATGCAAAAGAAGAACCACATACTTGACAGGAATGTGGTTTCTCTCCCGTATGTGTTTTCATATGACTCAACAAATGTGACTTCCGTGCAAAAGAGGAACCACATACTTCACAAGAATGTGGTTTGTCTCCTGTATGTGTTTTCATATGACCCAACAAATGTGACTTCTGTGCAAAAAAAGAATCACATACTTTACAAGAATGTGGTTTGTCTCCTGTATGTGTTTTTATATGTCTCAACAAATTTGACTTTTGCGTAAAAGAGGAACCACATACTTCACAAGAATGTGGTTTGTCTCCCTGATGTGTTGCCATATGACTCAACAACGTTGACTTCTATGCAAAAGAGGAACCACATACTTCACAAGAATATGGTTTGTCAGCCATGTTTTATGCATCTGCTTCCACAAAATGTATATGTAATGCAGTGAATGATGATAATCACGCTAATAAATTTTAATTTTAGAAAATTTATATGCAGATATTCATTATTTTAAACTTTTTAAAATCACCAATGAAGACAGTTCTTTCTTATGCATTAATGAATTTCTCTTCATTGCTTCAAATCCTGGAAATACAAAATAAATTTGAGAAAATATATTTGATGTAGTAAAATTGAATTTCTATGTTGATTTTTATTAAAAATATCAAAAACATCTATTATTAACGAATTCCAAAAAATTAAATGAGTAGAGTTTTATGCAATACTTGTTTGTTAATAAAATTAATGTTTTCAGTAACACAATTCAGACTCATGAACCCCCTCGAATCCTCTAGGAATTAATGTCCATAGTTCTACAGGAAGATTATGCATTATCATATTTGGATGATATTTCAATATTCTCAGATACGAGTGAAAGTCACTTAGATCACATAGATAGGGTACAAGCCAGTTTACATAAGCACAACCTCAGGCTGAAAGCCATGAAGTGTGAGTTTTTTTATGAAAGAAGTACAGTATCAGAACATCAACTAATGAAAGCCCTATCAATAATAACTCCAATCTTTTCAACTATCTTCAAAAATGCTCAACAAAATACAAAATAGTTAAATCTTATGTTGTCATTACTTTTCAAAACAGAATTAAAGTTAAAGTGTACTATCACAATCCGGTAAGTAAATATGGAATTTTATTTATTTATTTATAATTTATTGCGAGGAAAAACAAAAACAAGTTTTCAACAACTGTTTGTTTTACAATTCTTGCATAAATAACACGCAAGATGAGAACAGTAGTCTTAATAATCTAAATAATACAAAGTATCATTCCTCATCTAAAAAATTCAGAGCCATATTATTGTAATTTATTTAAGAACGATGATTATTTTTTAGTTTAGTCAAAGTTATTTGTAAGAGTTGTTGAATGTATTTTTGAGAGAACTTAAAAATACAACATTAATTATCAGCATTCTTTAAACAAACGAAAAGAAAATTTGGTAACTTCATTTCCAAATAAATTAACAGGAAAACTCTTTGGTATACTAATGTGTGTACACAGTTTCTAATACATCGATCCCTCATATTGACACCATGCGCCGAGAATACAAACATTTAATTAAAGAAATGAGAAAACCACAACTGAATGTCAAAAAGGCTAAAACAGTCTAAATTTTCAAAATTTAGCTGAAAAAAACGATACTTCCAAAACGGGGGATCGATTTACTAGAACGTAGTATTAGAAATAGCACACACATTAAAAATATTGATTGTTTTAGAATATGTAAAATTTGTGACCATTCAATAATAATCCACTGAAAATTTAAAAAAAAAAAATGAAAATAAAAAATACACAGTACCGCTTGCATATGTTCACCAAGATTTTTTTAAACTTTAAATTTGTGAATTAGAAAAAAAAAGTTATTCGTAAAAATATTTTTCTTTGGTAAACGATAAAGAAGTTGTTTTAGTCAATGTGTAGGATTCTTTTTTTACTTTAATGCTGTGAACTATGAAAGAAAATGAAAATAAAAAATACACAGTAACGCTGGAATACATGCACCAACCTTCTTTTTTTAGTTTAATGCTGTGAACTAGAGAAAAATTTTATATTGTTAAAAATATTTTTCTTTGGTAAACGATAAAGAAGTTGTTTTAGTCAATGTGTATGATTCTTTTTTTACTTTAATGCTGTGAACTATAAAAAAATGAAAATAAAAAATACACAGTAACGCTGGAATACATGCACCAACCTTCTTTTTTTAGTTTAATGCTGTGAACTAGAGAAAAATTTTATATTGTTAAAAATATTTTTTCTTTGGTAAACGATAAAGAAGTTATGAACTAGAGAATTTTTTTTTAATTCATAAAAATATTTTTACTTTAGAAGATAAAGTTGTTTTGTTCAATGTGTAGAATCTTTGCAACTTCAAAAAAAACTTTACAATAATGACTTTCTAAAACTTTTGCTGAAAACATATATACTTTAAAAGTGCTGCAGAAACATAGTTTTTATGATATGAAAAATTTACTATTTAATAAGTTGGGGATCACTTTTCATTATAAATTTAACGTAAACTCAGCACTCACTTTCTGGCCACATGTTTAGTGTGGCATTTTTTGTTTTTGTCTTTTGTTCTGAAAGTTTTTTCTGATTTCATCTTTCAATAAAGACATGAGGAGATTAAAGTGCAAAAATAAAGAAAATTCTGTATACTGATACGTGTCATTCCTTATGTTATCAATTGTGAACATCATTCTGTATCTGCAAGTGCATGCATATTTTTGTGGCAAACAATTACTTTTCTGAATAATAAGCAATGTAATTCCTTATGTTATCAGTGGTAGCCAATTCTGTACATTGCTTTATATCCAGAAAAAAATTGTTTGCGGCAAATTTAAATGTGATAATTCTTTTCAGCATACCCGAAAACCTATAGAAATGATCATCATCTTACACAGTGAAAAGTAACAATTTAGCAAAATGGCTTTCAGGCAACACTGAAAAAAATTGAAAGAGTTATCGATTGTTGGAGGAAAGGAATTACTAAAAACCTTGTTGTTGTTTTTTGACTATAAGGCTTGATCTTTTACCACATGATACTCCTGCATATTACAGGGAGGATACTCACCTGTGCACTCTCCTGTTTTCCTTTGGATCCAAAGTTGTTTGACCATCCTTTTTTGACTTCTTCTTCCATGTTCTATTAAGGGGTTGTTATTAACTCTTCAAGGATTGTGTTAATTGGACTATCTAGTTGACGACTGATATAATTTATTAACTGACTGATGTCGCAGAAGGGGCAATTATTTCGCAAACTAAGGTATGTGTACTTGTTCCTTCCTTGGCTAGAACAGTCATTTAATCCTTTTCGGTTTCTAATTATTTGTTTGACAACAGACAGACACACACTTTCACTTTTATAGATATACAGATTTAGTCAAAGTTGTTTGTAAGGTTTGTTTTTTGGTCAAGTGTACACACATGTTTGCCGCAAACAAGTACTTTTCCAAATATTAAGCAATGTAATTCCTTATGTTATCAGTGGTGGCCTATTCTGTATGTGCAAGTGCATACTGAATTGGCCACCACTGATGACAATTACAATGTTTTATATCCAGATATATACTTGTTTGCAGAAAATTTAAATGTGATATTCGTTTTCAGCATACTCGAAAACCTATCGAAGTTATCATGTTAAAGAAGATTGTTAAGGTGGAAAGTAAATAACAATTTACCAAAACTGCGTTAAGGCAGGCCAACAAAACAAATAAAAAAAATTATCACCATGTGGCCAGAAAGCGGGTGTTTATCTTACATTAAATTTATATAGAAAACTGATCCCCACTCTTTGAAAAAGTAATTTCCTCATATCATGAAAAATAATTCTCTGTGTCACTTTTGAAGCATATATTCGTTTTTAGCACACCCGAAAAACTATAAAATAATCCGCTGGAAAAAAAATGAAAAAACAAAAGACATTTTTTTTTAATTTTAAACATTTAAAACAGTAAAAAAACATTTAAAATTCATAAAATTATTTTTTCTTTGGTATATAATAAGGAAGTTGTTTTTTTTATGTTTAAGTCCATCGTATTAAATACAAAAAAAAAAAAAAACAATCGACGGCGAAAAACTTTCAACAATAAATCAACATTTTCATTTGGATTATTCGCTTAGCAAATGTGGTTATCTCCCTTACATTTTTAACGTATTCTGCAAACACGCAAAAATCGATACTAAATTCATGTAGTAATACTTACGTTTTTGTTTTATAATCTGCTTTCGATTAACTTTATCTGCTTTTATAAAGAAACGATTTTTCAAATGTGATTGACTTTACAAGCTCAAGTTAACATTAACGGAAAAGAAAGTTCGCAGAAAACAACAAACAAATAAATAAAGCACGATAAAATATTTAGTTTTAAAAAAAATAACGATTTACCAAACGCCATTTTATTTACTGGATATTTTTATTTTTATTTATTGGATACTTTTACGGCATTCACCGGAAGCTATTATCTCCCTTAGAAAGTTCGATTTGTTTATATGGTAAATCCTTTTAATTAATAAAATTGAGAGTAGATACGGCAAAAAACTGAAAGAAACAAAACAAAGACACAAAAATGTTAAGAACACAAAAAGAAAAGATAAGAATCGATAAATTATAAAGGGCTGAATGGGGAGTCGTCTCCGTAAGGAAATGAACAACACAGCTAGAAGTAAGGGGGGGGGCGGACATGTGGGTAAAGAAAATAAACAAAGTTCGCAGTTAAGATGAAATAATTAAAAAACCGTTGAATTATTAAAAAGTGTCTTTAAGAAGGAGATATAAATGTTTCTTACCGGAAATGGCTTAAAACGGCGAAGGATAACAGAAGATAAAAGACCGAAATATGTGAGGCGAGAGAAAGTTAACCTGCCGGTGTCGAGTCAGAGGAAACTCTATAAGAAAAATCTCCGACCAAGGGAGATAACTGTTTAAGGGACATAATACATGGGACTAAAGGGACATAATTCATGTAAAATAGACAACTATTTAAAAAAAGAAAATAACTTTTATAATTATTGTCATTTATTTATATTTAAAAAGATATGTTTTTTTAACTGAAATTAAAAATTAATTAAAATCTTGGAACTTAACTATACTGTTTTGTTAAGTAAACTACTTTTAATTGAATTGATTTTGAACTTTAATTTCACTTAAAAAATATTCGTGTTTTTATGCCCATATATAAATTACATAGAAAAATGCGAGTATGAAAGAAATACACACACACACACACACACACACACACACACACATATATATATATATATATATATATATATATATATATATATATATATATATACTCGCAAAAGTACCCGTCGTTGACTGGGTTCAAAAACAGCCTACAGAAAATGGACTCTGATTTATGAAAGTATGATAGGATATGAAAAGGAAGGGTTGTAAAGAGATAGCTTCGAATTTTGGGGTATCAAAACCAAAGCAAAATATGATGAAAGTAAAAATAAAATAGATAAACCCCATAATTTATTATACCATACCTGTTCACACTGAAACACTTATCACATTATTCTGTGGATCAGACCCCACAATTTTATTATACCATCCCTATTTAATGTAAAACATACTTATCAAAGTATTCTTATGTACATCTATATCAAAAACACTTGTAAACGTTTTTTTTATTCTTAATTTTTTATTTCCATTCTTTGTGGACCAGGCGCGAATGCAGACCCCACAATTTTAATGAACCACCGTTCTGCCAGATCAAACATCCCCATTCCTGTGTCTCGATACATCTTCTATCATTATATGTAATCAGTTTTTTTTTAATAGTCAACCATATAGGAGCCTGTTCGTGACCAGACATACACACACATACACACAGACATTCAGCTTTATATCATATATATATATATATATATATATATATATATATATATATATATATATATATATTACATAGCATTAAGAGACATACGATATTCTAGTAAAAAAATATAATAAATTTATAACTTAAAATATTGCAACATTAAGGATTTTTTTTAAAATTCAATTTCAAATTATATAATCAGTTCCTAATGCTGCAATATTTTAAGTTATAAATTTATTAGATTTTTACTAGATTATATTTTTAAGTTTTAACAACTAGTCTTTTTACTTTTCCAATTTTAATCTTAACCATATTACTTTTCATGCTCGCATTTTCTATGTAATCTGTGATTTTTCCAGGCTTTACTTTGAAATAATATTTTCTTCCTGTTTCACTTATTACCCCCCCCTCTCTCTCTCTCTCTCTCTCTCTCTCTCTCTCTCTCTCTCTCTCTCTCTCTCTCTCTCTCTCTCTCTCTTTTCATGATCGCATTTTCTATGTAATCTGTGATTTTTCCAGGATTTGTTTTGGAATATTTTCTTCCTGTTTCACTTATTACCCCCTCTTTCTCCCGCCGTCTCTCTCCCTCCATCCCCCCTCTCTCTATCTCTCTCTCTCTCTCTGGATTGTGTCGTTCATTCAGCAGTTAATTTTTGCAAAGGCAAAAGGTCAGTTAGCATTTGAGCACAGCTGAGCTATAAATCGGACAGCGATGAATTATTAGCAACAGTTTTTTCACAATATCTTGTTATGTCATCGTTTATTTAATATCATGTTACGTCATCATTTTTTAATATCTTGTTACGTCATTATCTCCGCGATTCCGAAGCCGATTTGATGTAGCAAAACAGATTTGATTGCTATGGTAACCAACAGCCAACCAGAAAAGAAAGACTGTTTCCTCATTCCTTACTAATTCTGAGAATTTTGGAACAGTAATCTTATTTTTAGTAACTTTTATTTTACTGAACGAAAACTGAATTTGTTTTTTGTCAACATATAGCTATGGATTGTAAAAATTAGATATTTTATTTGGTCGGTGATTTGGGTCCCCAAATTCTTCCTTTTTTCTCTCGACGACTATAATTTAACGTTGTCAGCAATTTACAACTTGTAGTTTTATGCCTTTTTTTATTCCCATGTGAGGACTGCCATTTTAATCTTTCACTAATTGGGTTATTGGTAGCGTCGAAGCATAATGGATAATTCGAATTTGCTTTCTCGAATAGAAGCAAAAAAATTTCGAACAACAACGACCCTAGCTTGGATAGGAGAAAAGCTAGATGGGTAATCTAAAAGAAATTTTTCTCGACATATACATAAAATGGATATCCGAGCTAAATGATCTTTTCGACCAGTTAATTAAAAAATCCTCAGGGGAGGAGAGATTCGGCTCAGTTTATGGCAGAACTTAAATGGAAATTAGAAACTTTGGAACCTAACTCGGGAAAGTCTAATGCTATTGTTCCTATGAAAAATGGAATTCTAATTCTTCAGTTCATTGGGAATCTATCGTCAAATAAATTTGAATTTCGAAGCTTCCTTAGAAAATCCGAGTTTTACACATCTAATTTAGATGATGCGGATAAACTCCTTTTATTAAAATCTAAATTGCCGGGAAAGGCATCCGATCTTGTATCCAATTTGGATATAAATCCCGAAAATTACGAGCAGGCTTTAGCTTGTTTGAAGGGAAAATTGTTAAATTCATCTTTGTTATGAACCAAACTTCGAGGATATTATTCTTTGATTAGTGCAATTTTTGCCAATAAAAAACTTCAAAATTCTTCCTGATCGTAAAGTTAAAGTAAAATAACATTAAGTTAAAGTAAAGTAACATTACATTAAAGTTAAAGTAAAATAAAATTAAATTCAAGTAAAGTAAAATTTAACTAAAGTTAAGTAAAAAATTGACTGAGATGGACAAGTCATTTAATAAAGATTTTTTCCTGATAATTCTACATCAGCAATTATGATTGCTCACATTCTGTTCACTAAATTCCCGAACAACGTGCACAGAAAGTTAATGAATAAATCTAATGAACGTTTCCCCTCTCTCTCTTCCATCATGTCGTATACTTTCGACATTTTGGATTTTATGATGACATCACCATTAGTTGTGCGAGGCGGAAAAATCGCTCGCCAAGAATGTTAGCTTCTTCATCGGATCCAAAATCTAATATGGCGATGAGTTCCGAGCCTAAACACATTAATTCAAAGAAGAGTAGTAATAACTACAAGTCTCTCACTAATAATAATAATAATAATAATAATAATAATAATAATAATGATAATAATAACACTAATAATGATGAGATTAATACATTTTGCAAATTATGTAAGGTTACTGATCACCCGACTAAATTTTGTCCCAAATATCGGGACTTTGACTCGAAAATTATAAGAGACAAGGAACTCAAATGATGTATAAGGTGCCTAGGTGAGCACTCTGAGACTGACTGCAAGGGCATAAAGGGTTTTATTTATCCTTGCGCCGTTTGTGGTTTTAAGAACCATTTTTCTATTATGTGCCCCAAAAGTCCCAAACCGTCTGTGGGGCGTACATCATTGTCGGAAGAGGAAAATGTATATTTTCTGTATTCAAAATATTAATGAAGGCGAAGGGGTGGCTGGTCTATTATTATTCTTTTGGATACGTGTAGCCAGAAATATATATTAACCGTTTAAGTCCCGGAATTAAATTAAAACCAGGGATGGTGGAAATGTCTGTTAATACGCTTGTAGGGACTAATTCATTAAAACTTAGGGAACTGGATGTCTTTTAAATTGGGACATCAGCGTCCATTTCCTTTTTCTGCTTTGTTTGCAAATGATTTGAAATTAAAATTTCAAATAGACAAATTAAGATCACGTGAAATTTGACCAAAAAGGGTTTTCGTCTTTGTCCTGGATTGAATTAGTCTGCTATTCATAACATAATAGTCTGCTATTCATAGCATAATAGGCCTGGATCTTATTCAACGGATAAATAATATCCGTTCAATTAAATGTTTGGGAAGTTCTGCATGGAAAGTCCCTTAGTACATAACACTTTTCGGCAAAATGTCTAAAATTTTGAATTTCAATGAAAAGGTTAAGGAAGAATTACCAGCATTTGATCAATTTATTAAAGCAATAGCTACGTGCAATTCATACTTAATTGATAACGTGTTAAATCATATAACTACTTATGAAAATGCGCTTCAACCGTTTTTCGGCGATTCTGCTGTCGAACATGGAGTGGAAAAAGTTTTTTCCCCCTAGACTCTATTGGTATTGACGAAACTAAAAAGCTGTCTGCTCTTCATGAAGAAAAAATAAATTCCTTCAAAGAGTATATTGTTGTTATGAACGGCAAATATTATGTCGATCTACCATGGGACTCTGGAAAACTTCTTAAGGTAGAATCCAATTATGTCCCCTCACTGCGAATAATGCAGAGAGTGGTCCAATCCTTAGTCAGCAAGGGACTGTATGATGATTATATGCAAGCCCTCAAGGAGTATGAAGATTGCGAGATTATTGAATCCTTTTCTGTTCCACATGGAACGTATGAGGATTATATATGGATTCCACACAGACCTGTAATTAAGGAAGGTCAGGGAATTAGTACGAATATCCGTCCAGTATTCAACTGTTCTTTGAAGCGTAAGGGTGGTACTTTGATTAAGGCCGCAGCTTATTCGGGCGTCAACTTAACGGCACATTTGCAAGATATTTTACTAGCTTTCAGGAAAAACGAGTTGTTCACCTGTGCGATTTACCTAAAGCATTTTTACAGATTCGATTGGAATCTATCCAAGATAAAAATAGATTTTGTTTCTTTCTTAAAATGGACAGTAAACGTCACACCTACAAATTTAATACAATTATATTTGACTTTAATACCATCCCGTTTATACTGAGTTTTGTACTCAAATTCGAAAGATATGAGGAAGATTTAGTCTCTTACACGACCTCCAAAAACTTGTATGTTGACAATTTGGTCACCAATTGGAAGTGACAGTGATTCATTGATTTCAGTTTATAGAAATTTCCGTGACAGGTTAAAGGAGGCAGGTTTTGAGCTTCAATCCTGCAATTTGGTAGCATTATCTCAAGTTCCGAGTGTTTACAATCCGATATCATTACTGCTTCCTGTCACTGTTCAGGAGAAGATTATTATCAGCCAATTATGGAAAAATAACTGATCATGGAACCAGCAAATCATCGAAGATTTTATTACATTGTTGCAAGTACATGGCAAAGAGCTGATCAATATATGGGACTTTGAATTCCACAGATATGTATTCCTGGAGGACTCCCCAATTGAAATCATTAGCTTCTGTGATGCAACCAAGCATGCTTACAAATTTTCTTTATATGCCAAACAAGGGGTTCAGTGTTCCTTGATATTCGCCAACGCTAAGGTGGCTCCCATTAAAGGGAAATCACTCCCTATATTAAAAATGATTGCTATATATCTAGTCCTTAAAGTTATTCCTCATATTTTTGAGGCTCTAGTGTCTATCAGTATCAAATAATTTTTCTTGTGTCTGATGCACAAGTAGCCCTGTCGTGGGATTTAAACGGAAAAGACTAAAAGAAAATATTTTTGTGGAAAATCGTATATCAGATACAAACAAATCTATTGAGGAGGTTGGCCTTAAATGTGAGTATCCCCGAAATTCAAATATGTTCCTTCGCTGGAGAATCCAACGGATCTTTTAAGCAGAGGCATTACAACCTCTAAGTTCGAACAGGTGTTCAAATTTGAGATCTGTAAACCAGATTGGCTTAATCAAGTTAACATCTGCTGACTCATATCTTCCTTGCCCTATCTAAACAACAATAACAAAAAATCGTTACATGTATGTTCTCGGATGAAACTAAGGCGTGAGTTGTTTATAAATTAAAATTATTTCTCCACATTATTTCAGGCGATTAATGTCTTAGAAAAAGTTTTAAGATTCGGTGACAAATTACGACACCGAAGTACTGACATATTTAAAAGAGCTAACGTGTTGCTTTTTTCCTCATATGCAAAATTGAAGCTTCCCTTCGGAGTTGAATTATTGGAAACAGCCTTTAAATAAGGTTGCACTCAAAGGTGACGGCCCTTGGCTTATTTCTAGATAAAGATGGACTGATGTGGCCCCAACGACACATTTGGAACTCCGTATAATGCAAAATTTCCTATACTGTTAGGAAAAATAATCAACTGACCAAACTGGTCATTATTGAATCTCACTTAAATTGTTGTCTTATTATGGGGTATATGGTTAGAAAAGAAGAAGAAAAAAAAGAAACGTACCGGGCGTATCTGCATCGCTCTTTGGGAAAGAAGAAGGCAAGGATGGCCAGCGCAAAGGGCATCTTGGGAAGGCAGAGCATGATGGAAGAAGCTATTTTTTCCTGTCTCTTTCTTTTTTTCTAGATAGGAGGATATAAAAGCAGGGAAAAATTCCCTGGGGCAGTAGAGATAAAAGAGGCGTGAACATCTCCTCTTGAAAAGAATTTTCGTATTGCTGACGTTCGGATTGTGCGGTGTGACATTGGTGGCGAGAGGCCAGGTGTGGTCGATTGGAAAAGAAGAGGGCAGAAACGTGCTGTTGTCGAGAGAGTGACTCACTTCTTCCCGAACCCCAGAACCGAATCCTGATTATAACCCTAGACATATGGGAGCAAACTCTACTTTTAGCAAATTAAGACTATCATGATTTTGGATGCCACAGGGAGACAAGCTGTGAAATCTGTTCTCTGCAGCTGTGTTATATGTAAGAAAATCAATTCTATCCTGCAAGGCCTCCTCTAGATCTCAACTGCCCTCTCATAGGGTAAATTTTGTCCAACCTTTCAAACATGTGGGTGTAGATTTTACTGGACATTTTTTGTCAAAAATAGCAATCAAAATGTACGTCATGCTGTTTACTTGTACTGCCATACATGAGTACACGCTTATTCTTATTAGCTTTTATTAGGTTTACTAACGCATTTGGTGTGCCCACCCATGTGTATTCCGACAATGCTAAATCATCCTTAGAGTCTGGTATTATATTGTTAGATGTATTTGTCTCTGACGAACTTGTATAATTAAAATATAGGATATTTTATGTTAGGGAATAATAACAGGACACTTCATTTAGTAAGAACTTAACACGGGAGGACATGCCTTTATTCAAGTCGCCATGACAGTTTTTTGTTACCACTGGCATGGAAGTTGCCCGCAATGTAGCCGAATTCCTATCAAGGGCACATAACTCGATAATATGCTAACATATGTCTTTCCTTTTTTATTATATTTTTAAATTTTTATTTTACAAAACAAAAATAAATGTCATCTGAGTTGGAAGTCCTTAAATCCAGCCAGCAGTCGTTTGTTGCGGACGGGTTTCTATGCCTTTGGTTTGTATTGTCTCTATTGGTTGCTTCTTGTTTCTTCTCTACTTGTGTTCCAAGTGAGGTAGGTGGTGTTGGCATTATTTGTGGTTGTGGGTGTTGGTTGTCTATGTGTATTGGTATGGGTAAGATAGGCAATTGTAGAACATGGTCCTCCATCTTGTTGTTTCGTAAGGTGTCTGGTAAGGTGTCCTCATGGTCTGGGTTGCGGGTGTCTGTGTTTATCCTGCAAAGATGAAGGCGGTTTCGGAGTGTGGTTCTTCTATTGCCATCGACTAATATACGGTACTGTCTTTTGGAGTTGCCTCCAATGCCAAGGTAGCCGAGTTCCTATCAAGGGCACATAACTCTCGTAATATATCAACAACAGCGATGATATGCAATTATGCTATTATCATCAGCGTTAACAATAAAAAGAAGTGAGATGCCGAAAGCACTGCACATTTACACAAACATATAAATCGATGGAAAACAACGCGGCTTGGCGGTACTGTCGGAAATTTATTTTTTAAATTTTTGTTATTTAGTTGCAGAAGGTGGTGCAGGGGAAATGGGAGGTCAGCATTTTGTTCAGCCTGTAGCATCCCCATCCACTTCCATACTGGCCCATTGTCTAGCAGTCGTTGAACTGAAGGACCTTTGAGCTGACGAAATTTGCATACATCTCTCTCTTTCTGTCTATCTATCTATCTATCCAGCTATCTATCCCTTTCTCTCGCGGATGTTTGCCTAATCCTGAAATCAATCCCTGGAACTCTTTTTTTCCTAGCACTTTTTTTTTCGAGTCAGTTCCAGAAAAAATGTATTGAGAGAAAGACTCGTTTTTTGGGCTCCGTCGTACAGATCTACGTAAACGAGTACATTAAACCACATGAAGAAAAACCTTTATTAAATGGCTGATATTGGAGGTTTACAAAACACCATTTGTTGAAGAAAGCAACACCTTTCAGCAAAAGAGGCTTTTATTGCTAGAGAAGAAGAAAAAAGACAACCCTTTCCAGAGGAAAGGATCTACATTCGGACTCTGCTCTTGGGCGAGAGAGTCCAACCTTCAGACCCTTTGAAAGTTTCATTGTTCTGAAGAAAGGGACGAAAAAGGGACAGTCATAAAGAAGTGAAACATAAAAACAAAAACTTTAAAAGAATTTCAAGAACTTTTTTTTTCTCTCATGTTTTTTTTCGCATCCAGACCTTTTTTTTCAAATAAGCTTTTTTTTTGGAGAATTTGTCTAATTTCATGACTTCATTGTAAAACTTTTTTTTCCTCAGTATTTTTTTCTTTGAATTGTAATATGAATGTTTACGGTTCAAATTCTCTTTTACTATATGTGTTAATGCGGTAAATGTTACCAGTGCTTTTGGGAAGCAAAAAGCAATCCGCCACTCCCCTTTTCCAAATAAACTTCGGACTTTTTAAACTGTAATTCAAGGTCTTCCTTTCATTTTTTTCTTGTTGTTGCATAACTATTTTCTCTTTCGTCTTTTTTTTTGTTTATGCTACATTACCAAGTCGAATTTTGGTGACGACCCCGAAAATGTCGACAAGCTAGAATGTTTTAACCATATATTAGTTATAAACGATGAATCAGATTCCACCACAAAATTATTACCAATGTGTTTCTTAGGGTGATTAAAATTTATTTGGTGGATGGATGGACGTTCTATATTTGAGGATTGAAGAAGAAACTTAGCATACTACCTACGTATACTTTTTGGTGGTGATAAATTCATATCGTCATTTCAAAAACAAGTTAGTTCTCGCAAGAACGTGTTAACTCAAAATATTCATAACCTTCAACAATTGTTTAAAACTATAAAAATTACACTTAAATTGAGATATTTTTGAACCGTACCTCCATAGCCATTTTTTTAATTCGTATACATTTTAGCAAGGATTAGAGTCGTACATGTCAGGAAAACCTGTTGACAAAGGAAATATTCCGTGCTGCAGGTGGTGGGATTAAAAAGTTTTGTTCCCTTGATAAATGCAATTGTCACATGATATGACAAAGAAATATCTTACATGTTCGAGGATAGAAGATAGTTTAATTAATATAATTAGAAGTGAGACAGGCAAGATGTCTAATCGTCTGCATCTTTCAATTTCCCTTCTTAAGAATAACTTAGAAAAACTGATCAAGAAGTAATTAGTTAATAAGATATTGGTCTTTCCTCCCATGAAAATTTTGCTACCCGTGTTATTTTTGTTTGTTAGTTAGATGAGGGTCAGGAGTAAAAAAAAAATCATGGGATTATCACAGCAAGAAAGGCCAAATAATCAAATCGACTATAAAACAAAAATCTGGATCGCTTGAAGGCGAAAACACGAGAGAAAAACATCCGTTTATGTAAAGACCATTTACAAACTTTATGATAGGGCAAAGAAGTGTTTGAGTATAGAAGATATTTTAATTAGCTTACATGAGGGTCATGGGTCAACAATAACGAGAATATGATGAATTTTGAGGCAAATCGACTCTAAAAACATTCTAGATCGATTGAAGGCGAACATGACAGTGAGAAAAAATGCATCCGTTTATAAAAAGACCTTTTACAAAATGTTGTTTGTACGGCAAGTAAAATTAACCAATCCTATATAACTAGTACCTTGGGTAAGACAATCAGATTTATGCAAATTTCTCAAGCTTGTTGAGCCGAAATACCCAAAATTTTTGCCAAACAACAAATCTCTCTCGGCACATTGCTGGAGGAGGCAAAGAGGCGAAAAGGAATCTTCATTAACTCACATGGATGCCTTTATCTCACGTACATATTCTTACACATTAGCTAGAGTCTGGGGAACAGAAATAAATGCAACACATAGCTATACACGAATTAAAAAGAACAAGGTAAATCAACACACATACACAGTGTCATATATTACGTACATTTGCATATTATTCACACTATGAACGTATTGACTTATACATAGCTAAGCTTTGTGATTACTTAGTTTGCTTTCTGTAAATTTTCATTTAAAAAATTCTGTTTATGTATTAATTAGCACTTGCTAACATTCATCGTTATATTCATTAACGTTTAATATATTTCCTCTATAATAACTATGTACGTCACAATGTATTCTTCCTCAACTAACTATTCTAACGTTTTGTTAATTTTATTTCATGTTTTCGCTCCTTTAACAAGAGAGTTTAACACAAGAAAGAGCTTAAAAATGATTTAACACCAAATGTTATATCGCTGGTAACTTGGGCGGGCACGTTTAAATGATTTAAACATGCGAGAAGTTGTAAATAAGTAGAAACACACCTCATACAAAGTATTTTAATCCAATAATAATCGATCAATAATTCTAAGTCGAAAAATTCGTTTACATAAATATAAAGCAACCCCACAAACTAAAACTTCTACACAACTTATTATCTAGGTCGAGGCTGTATATGGCTAAGCAGTTTATAATTGTTGAATTTTTCTCGATATTCTGATGTTGCAACAGTAAATGATAATGCCACAGTCTAATTTCTAATATAAATAGAACAAAAATTGCCACAATTATTAGTTTGTTTTTCTCGATAAGAACATCACAGAGTAACACATTTCTTGCATCGTTTAATGCATGCCTGGAGCTAATTTTTGTAGAAGATGCAAAAATTTAAAAATCAAGGGATATTATGTGGAAAACGCTTTCCTTTAAAAAACAATTTTCTGGCTACAAATGTGAAAATCGGATGGTGCAAGGTTATGTAGAGTAAGTGCATGGCAGAGGATTTCATAGACGTCTGCACTTCTGATCTAGAACAATGTGTATTGTGTATATGATGCCATATCGTTTCTTTTAATTTCATCAAAAGTTTCTCATGGTGTGCGTGATTTCAAATAAGACAACTGATCACTACATCACACTTGACAGGCTCCATTTCACACTTAACTAATTTCAAACACTTGTAAATCAGGAACAATAACTAGTTCAGATTTGTAATTTGCCACATGACTCAGAGATATAAATCATTGCATATGCAACATTTCTACTAGATCAGACAATCGAAAGTGTGTCAAGGTCATTACTTATTTAACGTTCCTTGTATTTAAAAAAATATTGCATACAAAACATATATATGAAAACAAGCATGATGAAAGTCTGAAATCTTAAGAAGATATTTAGACATAAAAAACGTTATATAAAATAGACGTTTTATTGAGGTGTATGAAATTTCTTAAAAAATCCAAAAAAATCTGTGAAACGTTTTATTGAGATGTGTTAAATTAAAAAAAAAACTAAAAAAAAACTGTTAAAATGTTTTATTGAGATGTATAAAATTTTTAAAAAGTAAAAAATTTAAAACGTTTTATTGATATGTATTAAATTTTAAAAAAACTGTAAAACTTTTATTGAGATGTATTAAATAAAAAAAACCTTTAAAACGTCAACTTTGCATTAAAGCTGTATGTATTTCTGGGTTATTTTAAAGATCTACACAAGAATAAAAATTATTAACATAATCAATATCGTTAGTTATTGTAGTTTTATTTTCCAAAAGTTTTTTAATTAAAAATGGGCAAATAATAAGATAATCAAGTATCATATTCTTTTCTATCGCTTTTGCATGAGAAAGTAACACAATTTTTCAACACAATAATACCAACACAAACATATAAGAATACCAACACACACATAACATGAATACCAACACACACATATATAACAATAATGCCAACACACACATATAACAATAATACCAACACACACATAACATGAATACCAGCACACACATATAACAAGAATGCCAAAATTCGTTTTTGCATGGGAAAGTAAAAGATTTTAAACAATAATACCAACACACAATAATAACACACACATATAACAAGAATACCAAAATATGGTTTCAACTTTTTCAAAATTTTATCATTTGTGAATGGAGTATACTACCAGATGTCAGACATTCACAAAATCTCAAAACAGTACAATTGTTTGTTTGCATGTTTGTCTAAAGTGATTTCATATAAACAGAAGACCTACATTGCAAAGATATTTTCAAGTTTTTTATTTTACTTTGTATGGAAAATCAAAACTTACTTGGCTTGCATGTGTGCTTCAAAGGGTCGGTTGTATAAGAAAAAATAGAAAAAAAGAGCTAAAATGGTTGTCTAAAGCTGATTTCATTAAGACGTGACCTCGACATAAAAGTTGTATGTTCTTTCATTTTAAAGATTTACATGAAAAAAATTGTTTATTTAAAGAAAATTATTAACTAAATCAAAGGATCATATTATGTTCTCTCGCCAGAGAAGAGCCACATGCATTACAAAAATATGGCTTTTTAGTTTTTCTTATTTTAAAATCGAAACTTACTTAGCTAGCATGTGTACGTGCTTTAAAGGGTCGTTTGTGTAACAAAAAAATAGGAAGAAAGCCTAAAATCTTTTACACCCAATTGGTTTCATGCGTAACGGTCATGATAGCAATGCAGAATGTCGCCATTTCTATGCAAAAAACAGGTGAATTTAAAAAAGACGTGTACAGAATAAAGGACGAGTTAAAAGAAAATGTGCTACGTATGTAGGCATGTGTAAGTGAACTTGAAATGCGTTGAGTTTTTGAGTTGGACGTTTTCACAACAGAATGTCGAGTTTTGTTGTTAATATTTTTTACAACAGAATGTCGGCTTGTGGATGTAATAGTTTTGACAACAGAATATCGACTTTTTGAGTTAATAGTTTTGAATACAAAATGTCAACTTGTGGAGTTAATAGTTTTGACAACAGAATGTCAAGTTTTGGAGTTAATAGGGTGTCTTGTGGATTTGGACGTTTTGAAAACAAAGTGTAAACTTTTGGAGCTGCAAGTTTTGATAACAGAATATTGAATTTTTTAATTGGAAGTTTTTAAAAACCGAGTGTCAAATTAACCTGATAAATCGAAGTACTCCGAAATCAAAAGGCTTCTTACCTGGGGGTCACACTTGAAATCTAATTTGAGATACATAAATATTTGTATGTTCTCTTCCAGTTCTTTTGTATTCAGTATATTTTTGCATATGCCACAACTAATGTTCCTCCTATGCACTGGTAGTTGTTAAAATTATTTTATCTGATTTAAGTTCCTCCTATAATTACTGGAATACAGATTTTCTAAAGATTAGTTTCTTTTCTATGTCGTACATAAAACCCTGGTATTTTATTATATTTGTTTCTCACTCTGTTAAACCAAATAATATTGGCGGCAAATGATATTGGGGACATTAACTTCTAATTCTTTCTCCTTCTTGTCTCATTTTATTATGTCAGCTTTAATAGTTCCTTTTTCTAAGCATGTAGCTGTAGACTCATCATCAATGGTGTATATGTTGTGTATAAAACCCTGGTATTTTGTTTAAACGTTTTCTCCAAAACAATAACAATGCACAGTTAGGCAGGAACCAACGCCGAAAATGTGCATATCATAAAACGTCAAATAAAAACAAGGGACACATGGGACACTTTATAATAGAAAATTATCTAATCTGTGTCAACAGTCAATTTCGAAATTAGAAAGAAGGAAAACAATGGACGTTCACATATTGAGATAGATGCAATGCTCAACCGGTTACATATTAGAGGAAATGAATCAATAGTTCCAAATTTGTGAAGCATATCACTCAAACGGAGGCATTTTCTAATTAATTACAACGGGATCAAATAATGTGATGTCTGTAACAAAAATCACGTCACATTGCTAAATGGTATAACGTCATATTCGCAAACATTTAAATATTTCATAAGATGCCGTAATAGCTTTAAGAAATTGTCATCATTTCGGTTTCAGATACTGGATTTTATAAAGCTGCAGTAGAAACCTGGGAGATAGTGATTTTTAAGATTGACCACAATGTTTTTCCAGCGGTATTTATGATGTTATTAGATTAAAACACTCCATTTTCAAAGTATGTAGCTGTATGAATTGTAGAGTCATAGTCGATGGTGTATGATATGTCCAACTGCTGTTCCCAGGACTTGCTGCAGCATTCAATGATCAACATTTTACAGATGATGTGGATATATTTACACAATCCATTGAAACCTAATTTCTCTGTTGCACAAATTACACTTGTCATGCTAAGATCTTTCATCTTATTAGAAGCATTGGGCATAAAACTTTGATCGTGAGCAGTCCTCATAATAATAGTGGTGCTACCCTTTTTTAAGCCAGTCTATAAAACCTTCCTTATTTATAAAGTCCTGGGTGAATAAATCCAAACAATATTTGTCATGCTATTGCTGGGCTCATTTGTCCAATTTTCTGGATTATTTTTAAAGACTCGTTTTAGTGATTTCTGTAGCAGAATTGTTTTCTGATTCTGTCATATTTGTAAGACGGTCTTATGCAAAATAGTCGGCCATGTGATAGAGGTTGTCTTATTGGCTCTTGCTTTGTGATGCTGGCATACAATTTTGAGGTATGGGTTTTGAAAGATCATCAAATATTGTTTCGCATATGTGTTACCATATGATAGAATAAATGTGACTTCTGTCCAAAGGAACCGCATACTTCATAAAAATGTGGTTTGTCTCTTTTGTTTTAATTTTTCATAACTTTGTTTTTCCTTGAGATGGGGCACTCTACCGGATTCCAAACATCCTCCGATTAGTTTAGTTACTCAAACCGAGAGATATTTTTAAAGATTCTAACCGTCACATTAAGTGCTATTGTTTGTATTTCTTTTGCACTTCGTTCACCGGTTATACTTGCCACATAGATTTTGAAATTCTTTTTCATTAGCCGGCTTGCTTCTGTAATGACCGGTATAATTGATACCTTATAAGGATTTCAGTTTCTTTTCATGTCGTACATAACTCCTTGGTATTTTGTTATTTTCTCCCTCACTTCTCTGTTAAGGCCAGCATCCATAGGGACGCTTACTTCAGCTAGGGTTTCCACATTTTCCTTCTTGCAAGAATGTGGTTTCTCTCTCGTATGTTTCATGATATGACTCAACAAATTTGACTTCTGTGCAAAAGAAAAAGCATATATTTCACAAGAATGTAGTTTGTCTCCTATGTGTGGTCATATGACTCAACAAATGTGAATTTATTGCAAAAGAAGAACCACATACTTCACAAGAATATGGTTTCTCTCCCGTATGTGTTTTCATATGACTCAACAAAGATGACTTCTGTGCAAAAGAAGAACCACATACTTCACAAGAATGTGGTTTATCTCCCGTATGTGTTTTTATGTGTTTCAACAAATTTGACTTCCATACAAAAGAAAAACCACATATTACACAAAAATGTGGTTTCTCTCCTGTATGTGTTTTCATATGACTCCACAAATTTGACTTCTGTGCAAAAGAAGAACCACATACTTCACAAGAATGTGGTTTCTCGCCTGTATGTGTTTTCATATGATTCAACAAAGTTGATTTCTCTGCAAAATCTGAACCACATACCTCACAAGAATGTGATTTTTTTCCTGTATGTGTTTTCATATGACTCCACAAATGTGACTTCTGTGCAAAAGAAGAACCACATACTTCACAAGAATGTGGTTTCTCGCCTGTATGTGTGTTCATATGATTCAACAAAGTTGATTTCCTTGCAAAAGCTGAACCACATACCTCACAAGAATGTGGTTTCTCCCCCGTATGTGTTTTCATATGTTTCAATAAAGTTGACTTCTGTGCAAAAGAAGAACCACATACTTCACAAAAATGTGGTTTGTCTCCGGTATGTGTTTTCATATGACTCAATAAATTTGACTTCCTTGCAAAAGAAGAACCACATACTTCACAAGAATGTGGTTTGTCTCCCATGTTTGCTTGCATATGTATCCAGAAAAAGTAAATGCAATGAAGTGTATGATGATAAACAAGCTCATTAATTTCAACTTTAAAAAATTTATATGAAGAAATTTATAATTAATTTAAACAGTTTTTAAATCACCAATGAAGAAATTTATAATTAAAACAATTTTTAAATCACCAATGAAGACATGTATAATTTTAACAGTTTTTAAATCACCAATGAAGAAATTTATAATTAAAACAATTTTTAAATCACCAATGAAGAAATTTATAATTTAAACAGTTTTTAAATCACCAATGAAGAAAGCTCCCACTTATCCAATAATCGATTTCTTTTATTATTGCAAATCCTGGAAATATAAAACAAATTTGTAAAAATACATTACGTGTGTTAAAATTAAATTTATTATGATCATTTTTATTAAAAATATCCAAAACATTTATTAATGGCATTTATTCTTCAGAATACTGTTCTCATCTTAAGTGTTAATTTAGCAACGATCTTTTTCAGGTGTATTTTGTCCAACTTTGGAAGTTTTCTCTTCCACTAAGGAATCTGTACATAATTCTGAATGGAAACTTTTATTTATAACATGAGATTTGCATGCTCTTGTATTGTTAACGTAAGTAATTTTGGGAGGGGGGGGTTAAATTTCTAAGTATTTTTTTCTTTGGGGGGTAAAATATTTAAGTAATTTTAAAAACTAAACTAAATCTTACTAAGGATTGATACGTCAACGTTCAATAGTATGTAACTTACAACTGAATTTACCAAGTACTCTAACCATAGCACCATGGGTCCTACCAGACAATCCTAGTATGATTTTAGGAAATATTTTATCACCATTTATTACTACATATTGTATATATATATATATATATATATATATATATATATATATATGTGTGTGTGTGTGTGTGTGTGTGTGTGTAATTAGTTTTTTTTTGGAAAAAGAAATCCAGCAGAGTGCTCAATTATAAGGAAAATCCGAAAATAAGAGCTTATATATATATATATATATATATATATATATATATATATATATTTGTTTACTGAAAGGTTTTAGATGAGAAAAATCATTGGTACCGTCGGTTTCAAACCCGATAATTAGGATCATTTTAGACACCGATATCAAGCTCTCTTCAGCCAATACTCCTCTATTTTATAACCAGAAGTGGAAATATATATACATCACGAGTTCACATTTAACCGTCGTTTTGCGAACCTCCCTTTTATATTTATCGAATGGTGATTATTTTATTAACTTTAAAATTAAATTATATGAAATTTAGAATCTAATTTCAATGCCTTTAATATTAAAACCAAAATTAATTTAAAAATTAAAAAATGTATATATATAGACACATCTTACTAATATTTACTATATATATATATATATTAAATTGTTATTCAATGAATTTCAAAAAACCCTTATTAAAATGAATTGGTTGAGTTTCATATCAACGATTTTTATTATTCTAAGCAAGACAAAGAATACTTCAGTAATTTTATCTCCTTATCCTATAGGGTTTCGATATCTACCATCTCATCAGAGGAGAGGGAATATTAGCAAATATTTATAAAGGTATGTATCCTATTTGCTAAAGTCAGTGAGACATGGAAAGTCAAAGTCAAAATAATTAAGTCCTCTAGTGAGAGGATTTGCAGAAAGAAAAGGATATGAATATTGAGTGGTAAAATCCATGGATCTACAATTTTCATATCCTTTTCTTTCTACAAATCCTCTCGCTAGAGGACTTAATTATTTTGACTTTGACTTTCCATGTCTCACTGACTTTAGCAAATAGGGTACATACCTTTATAAATAGATGCTAATAATTTATCTCCTCTGATGAGATGGTAGACACCCTATAGGATAAGGAGATAAACTTAGTGAAGTATTTTTTGTCTTGCTTAGAATAATAAAAATCGTTGATGTGAAACTCAGCCAATTCATTTCAATAAGGGTTTTTGAAATTCATTGAATACCAATTTAATTTTGTTGCTCTATCTTGCATATTGAGCAATTCTTATTTAGATGGGATAACGTATAGAATATTACTGCAAGTAATATTTTGTAAATCTTATAATAAAAGGTTCCCATACCAACTGATTCTTAAGTAAAACATTATTCTGAAGAATTATATATACATATATATGTGTGTGTGTGTCTGTATTATCTATTATTTATAATTAATGGTTTCCATATCATGTTTAATACTTTATCCCATTGTTCCGATAAAGATAGCTTTCCGTTCTCCATCAATATATATTTTGACATGGCTCACATTTATATAATTTTCCACATTTACATGAAATCTCTTAGTCATGATTTTTCAATAAGCAGCTGGACATGCACAACATGTTTCTGGAAAGTTGAATCACTCTTGAATAATATCTTGTGTCTAGCTCTCTGGTGGATTGTTTTCTAAAACATTCCACCTAATTTTGATATTGTTATTAGTACATACTGTTTTGCTCTGTGTTGTATGACACAGACTATTACTTTGTTTACATAATATAGATTGTAACAATTGAAGTTTACATACCGTTTACATATTAAGAAATGGCAGCTGGTAGCAAACGCACTAAACAATGGGGTTAGGTTGTCAGAATTTATATCGTTAGTGGTGAAAGGACTACTATTTGATGCATCATGATGGTCAAACGTGAGCGCACATGCAAAAAGCAGGTCACAAAAAAAAGGCAGGGCAAAAAGCAGAGAAAAAAACAGATGAGAGACCTTCAATCAACAGCACACAATCGTTGTTTATTTTACCAACTTCCCAGTCCATACTCTCCCTCGCAGAAGTTAAAGGAAAGATCTGACTCAACACAAGCCAGAAGTATTAAGACGAGGCATGGAGTTTTGTCACACGAAACATGAGATTCTAATTGAGGCTATGAGTCCAAGCAGGCCCCAAGACATGGAGGCAGACGTAAAAGAGGAAACTAAGTAGAGAATAGGGGACTGGTATTTTAAACTATAGAGAAAGAAAGAAGCGGGCAGATAATTAGGTGTTACTATTTTGTCGAGGTGGGCAACATACAGAAATTCTGCAAGAAGCATATCCAAGGAAACAAGGAGTGCTCCATTCATGCAATGCCCGACGACCGGAACAAGAGCATACCAATGCACATAGTTGGTAACATGGGCATATCAAATTCTGCTCCGATTAGAATGAAAGAAAGACTTATAGAATTCTGGTGGATAGGGGAGCAGAGGTGTCAGTAATAAATATCAAGTTTTTAAAGCACTTAGACAGCGACCTGAACCACGTGAAAAAAAGGTTTAAGAGCAACTAATGGGTCCCCATAAATTTTAAGAGTAGGGATAGCAAGTCAGTGAGATACCCATATTGAACACTGCTAAAACGCAAATGTGATACTATGCTGTTACTGGCATAAGAAAAAGGGTTGAGGATGTATTTCATCAATAGTTCAGTTAACACAGAAAATTAGGTTAAAAAACCAGTATCTGCATACATACATGGCATTTAGAAATGCTCAAGGATTAAAATATGAGATAGAGCAAATAAGTAGTGGATCTATAAGAAATCTTAGCAGAGTATCGGTTGTGATTGTTGTGTCTTCAGACCGGGCTTTTATTAACGAAAGGACACATATTTAACATGCACCGGTTCCCCAAGCCTCTTTCTTATTCTCCTTACCTCTCTGTGCGAGTTTCTTATAAGTTTTCTTTTTTTACTCTCTTTCCTTCCTGCCCTTTCCTTAAGAACATTGCCGTTTAGGCATTCAAAGAAAATGTCCTTATTGCCCTCGTACCACATGCCACTTTTCAATAACACATGCGATGTCGGTATAGTCTCATTTTCGATTCTGTCCTTTCTTTATTTCTACCATTGAATTTGAATCGAATGGGGTTGGCCCCACTCACCGCTGTGAGGTATGTTAAGAATATCCCATTATTCCTTATCTGTATCGACTTTGTTTTCCTATCACTTCAGTGAAAAACATGAAATCATATTCATGTTTAATTTTATTCAATGTTTAATTTAATGCATGTTTAATTTAATTAATGTTTAATTAAATTAATGTTTAATTTAATTAATGTTTAATTTAATTAATGTTTAATTTAATGCATGTTTAATTTAATGCATGTTTAATTTAATTCATGTTTAATTTAATTCATGTTAATTTTATTCATGTTTAATTTAATTCATGTTTAATTTAAGTCATGTTAATTTAATTAATGTTTAATTAAATTAATGTTTAATTTAATTAATGTTTAATTTAATGCATGTTTAATTTAATTCATGTTTAATTTAATTCATGTTTAATACATGTTTAATTTAATTCTTGTTTAATTTAATTAATGTTTAATGTAATGCATGTTTAATTTAATTAATGCTTAATTTAATTCATATTTAATTTTATGCATGTTTAATTTAATTCATGTTTAATTTAATCTATGTTTAATTTAAGTCATGTTTAATTTAATACATGTTGTATTTAATTAATGTTTAATTTAATGTATGTTTAATTTAAGTCATGTTTAATTTAATTCATGTTTAATACATGTTTAATTTAATTCTTGTTTAATTTAATTAATGTTTAATGTAATGCATGTTCAATTTAATTCATGTTTAATTTAATTCATGTTTAATTTAATGCATGTTTAATTTAATGCATGTTTAATTTAAGTCATGTTAATTTAATTCATATTTAATTCAATTAATGTTTAATGTAATGCATGTTTAATTTAAGTCATGTTAATTTAATTCTTGTTTAATTTAATTAATGTTTAATGTAATGCATGTTTAATTTAATTCATGTTTAATTTAATTCATGTTTAATTTAATGCATGTTTAATTTAATGCATGCTTAATTTAATTCATGTTTAATTTAAGTCATGTTAATTTAATTCATGTTTAATTTAATTAATGTTTAATGTAATGCATGTTTAATTTAAGTCATGTTAATTTAATTCTTGCTTAATTTAATTCATGTTTAATTTAATGCATGTTTAATGTAATTCATGTTTAATTTAATTCATGTTAATTTAATTCATGTTTAATTTAATTCATGTTTAATTTAATTCATGTATAATTTAATTCATATTAATTTAATTCATGTTTAATTTAATTCATGTTTAATTTAATTCATGTTAATTTAATTCATGTTTAATTTAATTCATGTTTAATTTAATGCATGTTTAATTTAATTCATGTTTAATTTCTACAAGTTGAGAAATGTTAACTTATTCTCTTTCTTCACTCGCACAGAACTTATGTTTTTCTCAGATTTTATTTTATTTCTATTTTTTGTTTTGTAGGCGCTTGTGTAGTTTATGCGCCATGCTAAAATAACAACTTTTGGAGAACTTTTTCTAACAAGAAAAGAGACATAACTGTTCCGTCCTTTCACCTAACAATTTAATGAAAGACAAAAAGACACTTTGTAACTCTTGCGTACTTTCACCTACCAGTTTGATGGAAGAGGAGAAAAGATACCCTAGAGTTGATTTAATTCGGAAATCCTCTCCAAATATCCCGATCTAGAAAAGGACTACAGAATGTACACAGATGCCCCAATCATGCGATAGGGAATGTCTGCCACAAATGATCTATGTGAGGGTAAAGATGTTAAAAAACAAATTTACTTTTTATCCCATAAACAATGAGGCTTATCGGCATCGCCTGACTGTCCTACTATTGATAAGGTTATATATACCGTTCCATCTTAAAAATAGAATGGTAGTATATTACCATGTCAACAATGGTCGTGGAAATGACATTTCACGTCATTAAGCAACAATATTTCTTGTCCTGTTTATTTGAGGATGTGAATGAATACATAGGAAATGTATTCTCTGCCAAACCAGAGATCTGAGGATGCAACAACCTTGAATGCAGAAGTGCAATCTGCTTCCTTTTCCTTTCATAAAACTGGCATTGGATATATTTTAGGCCCAAAGACACTTTAACCAGTACATAGGGACTTTCATCGATATGTATAGTGGTTGGCTGCAGTCTTTTGTGGTTCCTAATAAGAATACAGAAATGCTGGTGCATCTGTTGTTGGATGAAATTCTTCTCAGATTCGGGCACCACCCCAGCTGTTAACAAATAATGGACCGGAAAATATTAACAAAGTCATGAAGAAGGTGTTGAAGGACCTCAACATACACCATGTGACCACGTCATTTTATTACCAAACAAAGAAAGAAGTGGAAGGATTTCATAGGAGGATGCATGACAGTTAAGCAAAAAGGATCAGAAACAATGAGTTGTCATAGGATTTATATATAAATCAAATGTTGGCAGCTGTTAGATTCCATGTGAGCGAAACGACCATCGTCAGTTGAGGAAAGTCCAATGAGTTGGATAGTGATTGAGCCACAGAACAAGCTGATACCCCAATATTGAGAAGTCAACATCAACAAGAAAGACCATTGATGGACCGGAGAGTCATGGCACAGCATGAGAGTGAAAGTTGCCAATAATTTGGACACAACCTCCTACATCAACGGGAAAGGTCGTTGATGGACCAGAGTCCTGACACATAGCATGGCATTGAAAATTGACAATAATTTGGACACAAGTTATCTCCTATTTGCATCTATTGCGGATGTCAAAGACAATAATAGGATATATTCTGAAAGGCTTAGGATTAGTTTGGAGTTTGGAAGTGGGGAAGATGAACCAGTGAGAGGAAATTGTTTAGATTGAGTAAGATCTATATTCTGTTTTTAAAAAAATATTCCTTTCTCGGGGTTCGTTCCATACGTGACACTTTGGAAGATGATTTCGGCTAACAATTTTGACAGAGTATATGAAGCGTTACGAATGAAAGAAAAGATTATGAGAAAGACAAAAGAAATGAATTTTTTTCTTGTTTATAAACTACTTCAGTACCCTCGAAAACCTATAAAAGTCGTCATGAATTTTTGGAGTTGGAAACATTCTAGATATTGAACGTTGTTTTATAGTTTTTTAGTAGGCACCACCAATATCACCACAGAACTACACCTCTATATGTAAAACGATGTAACTTTATCATAAATTAATATTATCAATATAACTTTTGTACCATTTAAAAGAAGAAAGGCAAAATAAGATAGTAATAAATCTAAAAAATGTTCATCGAACAAAAATAATGAAATTGCGAGACGAAAATCATGTTTACATAATTGATCCTTTAAAATAACGTTCCCATGTAATAAGCATTCCGAACATGAAAACATACCCGTGTTTAATAAATATAGCAAAAATCAACTAATGGTCAGATTTTCGTGAAATTTTTTATATTTATCCATTTTAGAATGAAATTACATATAAAATGCAGTTTCCATAAAATATATGGGGGGAAATATTTTTCTAGTGTGTGCCCCCCCATATATTTTTTTCGAAATTTGAAAAAAATATATTTAAATCTATCGAAATTTTATATTTATTATGAAACATAAGAATTCAAATAATAAAAAAATATTTATTTTTTTAAATTTAAATACACGTAGTAAACAAAAACATATCTAGAAGTTGTCATTAAAAAATTGATATAAATTTAATATATTGTTTTTTTTTAATAATTAATAATTTAATTATGCCGATAAAAAAAATTTATTTTCAAAAAAAAATCTTTAAAAATCTTTCTGATGTATGCACCTTTCACCGCACGAAGATGTCATATTCCAAAAAATCACGTAAATCAATCAAGTAATTTTATGTAAGAAAATCAAATATTATGACATATTTTAACGGAGAAAAACTTGAAAAAAAAACAGCTTTTATTTAATTATTTCTAATGATAATGGTGAATATTTTTTTAAATTTCGATAATTTGATTTTTAAGTAAAATAAATTCCTATTAAATTTAATTACAGTAGATAATAGTTAAAAAGAAAGAAAAAAAACTGTTCGCCGTTGCTGGCATCAATTATGACGCCACAAGATCCTGTGTACATTTTTGGAAAAGATTCACATAAAAAAGATAGTTCCTATTGTTCACCTAAAAATTAGAGAATTAATAAAGATGAAGTCTGTAATCTGTTCTCATGCAAATAGTAAAATAGTAGTTAACGATAAATCAACATTTTCATTAGGATTATTCGCTTAGTAAATATAGTTATCTCCCTTACATTTTAACGTATTCTGCAAATGCACAAAAATCGATACTAAATTCATAGTAATACTTACGTTTTTGTTTTATAATCTGCTTTCGATTAACTTTATCTGCTTTTATAAAGGAAACGATTTTTCAAATGTGATTGACTTTAAAAGCTCAAGTTAACATTCAAGATGACGAACGAAAGAGCAAGTTCGCAGAAAACAAAATTGAAGAGGAAAAATAAAAAAAGAAATCATTTCGAAATAGAGCCGATCTATTTGGTGAATATCACGGATAAAATTAATATTATTTTATTTCACATTTTAATATTTATGTGAGAGAGAAAATATTACAAGTTTCATCTTTATTAATTCTCTGGTGCGTGCCATTTAATGGCGGAAATAATTAAAAAATAAAATTATAAAGCCGCTATTTCGTATTTTTATTTATTTATCTATTTATCTTTATTAATTCTCTATTTCGTTGGCTGAAACTAATAGTTTTTTTTATATATAGATTTTTCGATTCTTTTTTACCGCATTTGAAAGATTAAATTTTAAAAAATTACACGTGAAAAATTTTTTACGGCGTCAGAAACTGACAAATTCAGCTAAATTTAAAAGTTAAATAAATTCCTTGTAAAACCCGAAAATCCGCTGAAAAATAAATACTAGTTTTCTGGGACTATTTCAAAGATAATTAGTAAAATAAAAGGGTAATATTGACAGGTTTCTTACCGGCCTCAGTGACTAAAAATAGTTCGTCTCAAAGTTGTATCAAGAAGCTGTACTTGATGTAACCACGAAAACATGAACTCCTATCCTACGGAAACGAAACGAAACTTCTTCCGTATTTTTCTTTTTCTTTTTTTCTTTTTTAATTGCTGCAATAGTTATTTTCAGGTAGGTAGAAGAGTAACTTATCGAACCGAATAAAAACATTAAATACATAACTGATCCAGGTAGGTAGAAGAGTAACTTATCGAACCGAATAAAAACATTAAAATGTATTTTTATATTTTTATTCGGTTTATAAGTTACTCTTCTACCTACCTGGATAAGTTATGTATTTTAATGCTTTTATTGAGTTCAATAAGTTACTCTTCTATCTACCTGGATAAGTTATGCATTTTAATGCTTTTATTCAGTTCAATAAATTACTCTTCTACCTACCTGGATAAGTTATGTATTTTAATGCTTTTATTTGGTTTGATACGTTACTCTTCTACCTACCTGGATAAGTTATGTATTTTAATGTTTTTAGTTGGTTTTATAAGTTACTCTTCTACCTACCTGGATAAGTTATGTATTTTAATGCTTTTATTCGGTTTTTGTCAGTTCGATAAGTTACTATTTTACATTCCGGTATAAGTTTTATGTTTTAATGTTTTTTAATGATTTTATTTGGTACAAAAATTGTCTATGGCTGCAGCATTACATTACATATCTCCTCATTTATAAAGATGTTCCACACCTGGAAACCCATAGAAAGGAAGTTTTGAATGTAGGTTTTGTGTTGATGTACCGGGTAAAAATTACCAAATACCCCTCCTAAAAAAATTACCCCCATCTCCAAAAAGTAGCCATAAAGCGGGTGCTCAGTTTACGTTAAATTAATATAGAAAAATGGTCCCGAAAACTCCTAGCAAACAAGTTTTTGAAAGTAAGTTTATTATTTGATTTTTTTCTGAGTAAATTATTATTGAATGAAACAGCTTCATTAGTTTTTATTTTGGGGGAATTTCGACACCAATAAATGGCGCTATCTTTGCCTCCTTCCCCGAAAATGAAGACACGAAGAAAATAATAAAAAAACTAATTATTGCAGTAATTAAAAAAAAACGGAAGAAGTTTTGTTTCGTTTCCGTGGTATATGATTTCATGTTTTCGTTTTATATCGTTCCGCTTCTTGACACAACTTTGAGGCGAACTATTTTTCTTCACAGAAGCCGGTATGAAACCTCTCAAGGTACCTATTAAAATGACACTTTAAAATTTTGTGAGAATCGTTATCATTAAAATCACATTCAATATTTTTGAAATTATATTATTTTTTGTGAAAATATTGAATGAATACTGCTCCAAATATGGACAGTGATATAAGAGACTATTTTTTTACATAATTTGTTTTTTTTAACAATTATGCAATTTTTACATTAATTTCACTTAGTTACTCTGGATTTGAATTTTTATATTTTATTGAATTATGAAAAATGTCAAAAACATTATAAAAACAGTATTATGCTGATGTTTACACCATCATTAATACAAGAAAAATATTATAATATTACATTTGAAGTTTTGTGATAATTCTTATCATTAAAACCACATTAAATATTTTTAATTACATTATTTTTTGTGAAAATATTGAATGAAATATTGACAGTGATATATCTTTTAACATAACATGTAGAAAATATAAGATAGCCAATCCACCAGAAACCTTAATGGTCCTCGAGATTTCTGAGAGGCCAAAATTAGGAATAGATATTTTCAAGTTTGCAGGTAAGGACTATCTTTTCCAAGTTGATTACATCAGTAAGTTTTATTACGGACTAAACTTTTGCATAAGCAATACCGTCAGAAGAGGTCTCCAGTCATTTGTAACTGGCTGAGCAAAACAATGTGTATTGACATATTAATGCTTATAAATAAAAAAATATATCTTGTTCTATTTTAGTATTGGTCACTCTTGTATTAAGCTCATTAAAACTTCATTCGTTGAAAAATATCCCTGGAGAATATTAATGTGGAATTTTATAATTTTTCAATTTGAATTGAATTTTACTTAAGATGAATACAGCATCGCAGTATATTTCTTAGCGAATAAATTGGGAATATTATTCTTTTTTGTTTCACCAACAGTAAAACTCGTTATATATATATATATATATATATATATATATATATATATATATATACAAATTTATGAGAAATAATCTTATTTAATAATATTTCACCTTTTATTAATAGCAATTCTTTAATTTATGAAGCTCGATCTAACTTCAAAATACAAATAAATGACCAAATCTATTTTCCAATTTAAAGGTATTTCTCAACTAACCCTTATTTCTTTAAGTGCCTTAAAATATCCAATTCTTGACAGCATCTGTTTCGTAGCGCAGAATAATTCATGTAATTATTATGTCAATTTTTTTATTTATTCCGCACTTAACTCCACAGAAGAAAAGAAACTCATCACTACAGCTTCATTTGAAAACTTTTATTGAAGAATTCAATTCCGGTAACTTAATTATGTAGTAGAGCTGACTATTCAATGTGGCCGCCTTCATCCTCAATCATCGTCTTGATGCAGGTCTGCAACTGGGAGATTGCCTTTTGTACAAGCGCCGGCAGGAACTTAGCGAATACCCAGTGGATGGCTGCGATCAGTATTTGGTTTTATGAGAGGTTATGTTGCATATGTTCTGGACATAAGACTAAACAAAATTGTCTGAGGGTTGAGGTTGGGGGAGGAGGGATCCAGTGAAAGAAGGGTACAAAGTCGTAGCACACTTTTTGAAGAGAGTCCCTAGTGGTCTCTTTGGACTTGTGGGCCTCCATCATCACACTCAGGGTCTGCCAGCATTCACCTTTTAACACCAGGAAATCTCCACCCTCTTCAGCACATCCAGGTACACTTTTCAGCTGTTGACGTTCAAGCTGACGTTGAAGATGGCATGATGTGTCATGATGTGGCTCTCACTTGAAACGACACCAAAGACCATAATTGTGGGTTGTCCGATGCATTAGGCTGTCTCCTCTGGATTTGCATTTTAAGGATGCTGGCATTGGCTCTGTTGTCATAACGATCTCACTTGTTGAAAATTGTGTCATGTTCAGACATAATAGAAGGGCCCTATCGCTCTTAGGATTTGTACACAACTGGCTAACTAGTAGATGGGCTGCAACACATAAAGAAAACCAATTTCCAGCAAACGGAAATGGAATCATGTCTTTTCTAAGGCGATAATTTAAAGGATGTTTGAATTTCTGTGTAAAATCGTCTACATCTTGCGCACTGACAACCACTTCATCATTTTATGTCTACCGCAGAAATGTGCAGAGTTTTTACAGAAGCCTATATTTAGTTTTATATTATATGAAAATATTTTATTACAATTTGAAGACCTTATACTCATATATATTATTTTTGTGTTAATTTAATTAATTATAATATATATTATATTAGTATTATTTTAATTATAATATATATCATATTTGCATTATTGTAATTAATTATAATATATATTATTTGTGTGTTGATTTAATTAATTATTATATATATTATTTTTGTGTAAATTTAATTAATTATAATATATATAATTTTTTGTTAATTTAATTAATTAGAATATATAATGTTAGTGTGTTAATTTAATCAATTATAATATATATCATTATTGTGTAAAATTAATTAATAATACAAGATATTGTTTTTGTGTTAATTAAATTAATTATAATATATATTATTTTTGTGTTAATTTAATTAATCATCATATACATTATTTTTGTCTTAATTTAATTAATTATAATATATATTATTTTTGTCTTAATTTAATTTGAATATATATTATTTTTGTGTAAAATTAATTTAATTATAATATATATTTTGTGTAAATTTAATTAACAACATTATATATTATTTTTCTGTAAACCTTATTAATTATAATATATATCATTTTTGTGTAAAATTAATTATTCATATTAATATATTATTTTTGTGTTAATTTAATTAATTATATGTATGATTTTTGTGTTAATTTAATTAAATATAATCTATATTATTTTGTGTTAATTTAAGTAATTATAACATATATTATTTTTGTGTTAATTTAATTAATTATAATATATATTATTATTGTGTTAATTTAATTGATTACAACATATATTATTTTTATGTTAATTTTATTAATAATAATATATATTATTTTGTATTAATTTAATTAATTATAATATATGTTATTTCTGTGTTAATTTAATTAATTATAATATATAATTTTATAATCATAATATATTTAATGTGTTAATTTAATTAATTATAATATATATTATTTTTGTGTCAATTTAATTATAGTAGATATTATTTTGTCTTAATTTAATTAATTATAATATATATTATTTTTGTGTTGATTTCATTAATTATAATATGCATTATTTTTGTGTTAATTTAATTAATTATAGTATATATTATTTTGTGGCAATTTAATTAATTATAATATATATTATTTTTTGTTACTTTAATTATAATATATATTGTTAATATAATTAATTATAATATATATTATGTTTTGTGTTAATTTTATTAATTTTGCATTTAATTAATTGTATTTTATTTTTTGCTTTAATTAAATTAATTATAATATATATTAATTTTTGTGTTAATACAGCTTATTATGTATAATATATTAGTATTAATTTGACTAATCATAATATATGTTATATTTTGTGTAAAATTAATTAATTATAATAGATATTTTTTGTATTTATTTAACTAATTACAATATATAATATTCCTGTGTTAATTTAATTAATATTTTCACACGAAAAATTATAATTGAAAAATATTTCCACTTGTACTAAATCATAATTAGTAAAATATCTTTCATTTTTACAGGAATGTTTCAAAATAAAATCCTTAAAACCGTAGTAATGAATTCGATATAACTCAAAGAAAAATTAATTTCTCAAACTACCGATATTATCATTGAATTAAATATTGTTTATTTAATATTTCCATGCAAAAAATTATAATTGAAACAAATATTTCTACTTCTTTTTTTAAATTACAGCTTTCGCATAATATTTATATGTAAGATTCTTATATTTTTCTTGAATGAATGTGAAACTTTCGCCGTCACAGTTAAAAAAAATTATTTTTGCTTTTTTTATGAAAATAAAGCATCGTAAATTATAACTATTAAAAATATTTAATTTTTAAAGAATCTGTACGAAAAACTAAAATCCGTATAAATTAATTCGATATAACTCAAAGAAAAATTTATTTCTCGAATATTATCATTGAATTTAGAATTGTTTATTTAATATTTTCACACAAAGAATTATAATTGCTAAACATATTTCTACTCTTTTTTTAAATTACAGTGTTTGTATAATATTTATATGTACGATACTAATATGTTCTTTGCATGAATGTGAACATTTTGCCATGACATAATTTTTATATAATCTTGAAAAATAAAATAAAAAAATTTAAAAGCAGGAACATAGAAAAATAATTAAACTTAAAAATAGGAAAAACTATACAAACGTTCACGATATAAATGTACGGATTCACAGCTGAGGTACAAAACCCAAAACCCCTCCCTCCCTCCCTTTAACTGTCTGGCATCATTTTAAAACAACTTTTCGACTGTCTTAGATTTTACCTTTTGTATCATCCATCTTAAGAAACTTCAGTTTTGTTGACATTCTGCAAAGCGAGAATCTCGCAGTTTTGGGAGCTAATTAAGCTAGTTTTTGTACAAACAATGTGGGTTTTTTATTCAATATCTTAGGACTTTACTTTTCTAATTATAATTAAAATAGATCCAGTAAAATAATATTTATCTTTCAAAAGGATTTTTACAATGAATTTATTTAATTCAAAATTTAGCTGAATTGGCTGGCGTGCAATACACACATTTCTCATAAAGTTTTTTTCAGGTGTACAAATATTATTTCCATTTTGGAAATTAACTTTAGTCTTTAATCTGTTAAACTCCATAAAAAATGATGACAAAATAGCTTTCAAAACTATGTCTCCCATCTTTATTTCACCATTGTTGCCCGTATCTAACTACATAAGAACGTTGTTCAAAGGCGTCGATAATTTAAACACGTGTTTGGTCTCTCATTTTCATTATTTTCGTACACATTAAAAATTTTATTAAAAATATTACTAGTTACAGATTTCATTGCATACTGAAATTCACAATATCAACGTTTTACAAGAACTATAAGATGTAACTATATGTAGAATGACGTCGACACCTCCCTGCAAGTGTTGCAAAGACCCAATGTCACCATTTTCTCTGACAAGGATATACATGTAACTGGTGTTTGCTCGTGAATTTGATATTACCATAGAATTCCTTTTTCAGTTGAACCCAATTTAACACAAAGTGAATATTGCTTCGGTACAGTATGAAACTCGATGCATTTTTGCTTCTGGAAAATTGTCAGCAATGTAGGAATCTAGGTGCTTCTGTTACAAAGTTTCTGACATATTGAAATTGCCAACAATGCCAACGTTTTACAATAATAAGATGTAACATCGTTTCTCATATTCTTAACAAATCTCCAAATTTATGAAAGAACCTTCGACACATACGTCATAATCATGTTGTATATCAGTTCTCTTTATATCACTCAAGTTAAGCAACGATAAGCTTGGTTAATATCAGATAAGTGACTATTTGGAAATAGCCGGCATTATCTGTAGAATGTCGACACCTCCCTGCAAGACTTACAGACACCTAATGTCGCCATTTTCTCTGATGGTGATATACATGCAACTGGAGAACGTTTGTGAATTCAATATTACCATAGAACTTCTTTTTTCAGAGGAAGTGAATTTATCACACCTAGTGTGAATACTTCTTCAGGATAGTATGAACCTTGATGCGATTTTACTTCTGGAAAGTTGTCAGCAATCTAAGAATTTATCAAATAATTTACACAGACCCTGTACTAATCATGACCTTTTAGGCGATTGACGAATAGTCAAGCATGGATTTTCTAAAAAGGTAACCTCATAATGGCTGACAGTTGCCTCATCAATGACAGATGGAGGGCAACAAGATCTAGGTACTGCTACTACAGATTTCATGAAATATTTAAATTAACAAATGGGTCAGAGTTGTAATTTGCCACATGACTCCTAGAGATATAAATCATTGCATATGCAACTTTCTACTAAATCAGACAAACGAAAGTGGATCAGGGTCATTACTTATTGAACGTCTCTCGTATTTAAAAAAATCAGATATTTTATGAAACAACAATGATTAAAGTTTGTGTATGTGTTGATAATAAAGCTTGAAAGGTTTCTACATTTGATCAGACAGACGGAAATGTGTCAAGGTCATTACTTATTGAATGTCCCTCATATTTAAAATATTTTGCACAATAAACATTTCTATGAAAACGACAATGAAAAGACTAAAACTTTATTGAGATGTGTGTGTGTGGATAATTAAACTTACTTGCCTCGCATGAGTGCATGCTTCTAAGGTTTGTCGTTTAACAAAAAAAGAACGAAAGACTAAAATGGTTGCATGTAGTTTAATGAGAGTGACGTGGAATGAAAAAAAGACCTGAAGCAAATAGAGTATGTGTTAGAATAAGGTGTGTTATGTACATAATCATGTGCAATCAAATTAAAAGATTGTTGAGTTCTAGAATTGGAAAATTTGACAACAGAATGTAGAATTATGGAGTTAATAGTTTTGACAACTAAGTGGCTGGTCGTGGATTTGGACGCTTTGACAAAAGTGGCAATTTTTGAGCTGTAAGTTTGGACAACAGAATTTGTTGAATTTATTTGATAAATTGTTTTACCATGTACTTTACTTATTCTACTAGCTTTTGTTTCTTGATGCTTATATAGTTTTTTGTGGTATGCTTTTTGGAAGAGAATCAGATATATCTGATAGCAGATGACTAAGCAACATGACTTCCGTACAAAAGAATTACACACTTCACATGAAGTTGGTGGATTTCGTATGTCTTGTCATATGACTTAACAAATTTGACTTCCATGCAAAAGAAGAACCACATACTCCACAAGAATATGGTTTCTCTCCCGTATGTGTTTTCATATGATGCAACAAATTTGATTTCAGTGCAAAAGCAGAAGCACATACTTCACAAGAATGTGATTTCTCTCCCGTATGTGTTTTAAAATGACTCAACAAATTTGATTTTCGCGCAAAAGATGAACCACATACTTTACAAGAATGTGGTTTGTCTCCCGTATGTGTTTTTATATGACTCAACAAATGTGACTTCCTTGTAAAAGAAAAACCACATACTTCACAAGAATGTGGCTTTTCTCCCTTATGTATTTTCATATGACTCAACAAGTTTGACTTCCATGCAAAAGAAGAACCACATAATTCACAAGAATGTGGTTTGTCTCCTATATGTGCTAGCATATGACTCAACAAAGTTGACTTCCTTGCAAAAGAAGAACCACATTCTTCACAAGAATGTGGTTTCTCTCCCGTATGTATTTTTGTATGATTCAATAAAGTTGACTTCAGTGCAAATGAAGAACCACATACTCTACAAGAATGTGGTTTCTCGCCCGTATGTGTTTTAATATGACGCAACAAATTTGGCCTCTGTGCAAATGAAGAACCACATACTTCACAAGAATGTGGTTTTTCTCCTGTATGTGTTTTCATATGATTCAATAAATTTGACTTCCGTGCAAAAAAAGAGCCACATACTCCACACGAATGTGATTTGTCTCCCATGTCTGCTTGCATCTGATTTCACAGTATATGATGATGAGCACAGTAATAAGTTTCAATGTGGGAAAGTTTATATGAAGAAAGCGATAATTTTTCAAACCTTTTTAAATAAGCAATGCTGATGAGCACAGTAATAAGTTTCAATCTGAGAAAGTTTATATGAAGAAAGCGATAATTTTTCAAACCTTTTTAAATAAGCAATGCTGATGAGCACAGTATTAAGTTTCAATCTGAGAAAGTTTATATGAAGAAAGCGATAATTTTTCAAACCTTTTTAAATAAGCAATGCTGATGAGCACAGTAATAAGTTTCAATCTGGGAAAGTTTATATGAAGAAAGTGATAATTTTTCAAACCTTTTTAAATAAGCAATGCTGATGAGCACAGTAATAAGTTTCAATCTGAGAAAGTTTATATGAAGAAAGCGATAATTTTTTAAACCTTTTTAAATAAGCAATGTTGATGAGCACAGTAATAAGTTTCAATTTGGGAAAGTTTGTATGAAGAAAGTGATAATTTTTCAAACCTTTTTAAATAAGCAATGCTGATGAGCACAGTAATACGTTTCAATCTGGGAAAGTTTATATGAAGAAAGTGATAATTTTTCAAACCTTTTTAAATAAGCAATGCTGATGAGCACAGTAATAAGTTTCAATCTGAGAAAGTTTATATGAAGAAAGCGATAATTTTTCAAACCTTTTTAAATAAGCAATGCTGATGAGCACAGTAATAAGTTTCAATCTGGGAAAGTTTATATGAAGAAAGTGATAATTTTTCAAACCTTTTTAAATAAGCAATGCTGATGAGCACAGTAATAAGTTTCAATCTGAGAAAGTTTATATGAAGAAAGCGATAATTTTTGAAACCTTTTTAAATAAGCAATGTTGATGAGCACAGTAATAAGTTTCAATTTGGGAAAGTTTATATGAAGAAAGTGATAATTTTTCAAACCTTTTTAAATAAGCAATGCTGATGAGCACAGTAATACTTTTCAATCTGGGAAAGTTTATATGAAGAAAGTGATAATTTTTCAAACCTTTTTAAATAAGCAATGCTGATGAGCACAGTAATAAGTTTCAATCTGAGAAAGTTTATATGAAGAAAGCGATAATTTTTCAAACCTTTTTAAATAAGCAATGTTGATGAGCACAGTAATAAGTTTCAATTTGGGAAAGTTTATATGAAGAAAGTGATAATTTTTCAAACCTTTTTAAATAAGCAATGCTGATGAGCACAGTAATACGTTTCAATATTGTTGCAAATTCCTTTAAATGTTGCAAATTCTGGAAAGAAAATAAATTTGAAAAATATATATTACATATTGTTAAATTAAATTATGTTGATTTTATTAAAAATATCAAAACCATTGCTCTTTAATGAAATTCAAAATAAAATTACGATAGTTTTTAGAATAATGTTTAGGTGACATTTTTTAAATGAGGATTAATTATTCATATACTTTTGATACTGTTCTCATCTTGGGTTTTATTTTCACAACGTATCTATGTTACCTCCGATCATTCAGGTGTCTTTTCTCCAAGTTTGAAAACTTTCCATTGAACTCATAACATAAGTCTGAATGGAGCCCTTTACTTATTACCTGCTGTAGCATGCTCTCGTGTTGTTAGCGATGACTGGGTAAAATTTCTACATACTTTTAAGGTCTATTTTCAATATAACTGAGAATTGAAACTGCAAAGTTCAGGAGTACGTTACTTTACAATAGGATTTTACCAAGTACTCTAACAATAGGCCATGGATCGTAGCTGACAATCCTAGTATGAATTTTAGTAAATATTTTGGTTCTAAAATTTCGGTTCTCGATGTTATCACTATTTATCACTACATATCATATATATATGTATGCATATATAAAGTCTAAACAAGTTTTGATTAAAAAATGTAAAAAAAGAATGAAGCTTGTATTCCTGAATTTAACCTACTGCAGATTTAGCACTTGTAAATATACAATCGTATATATATATATATATATATATGTGTGTGTGTGTGTGTGTGTGTGTGATTGTGAATGACAATTAAAGCCCCCCCCTTAGGGTTGAGCACTTTGTAAATATATTTACACCCGATGCATATTTAAAAGCGATTAAGCGAAGCCCACTATTAATTTGTTTGTAAACAAGCTGATGGTTCAAGCACTGTGCAACGGGAGGGTGTGGACTTAATACACACTCTAGGAGAAATATTTACAGCACTGATTCGTAGCCGAATAGTGAGAGCTGCCGACTGTCAATGCAACGGTTTTAGGTTCAATCCATGGCTGGGGAAAGGTGTTTGTCTAGCCGCACTGATGAGTTGTGATACAAGGAAACAGTACTGTATGTGGATGACAATATATATATATATATATGGATTTGCAAACACATTTTACTACTTATTACTATATGTTTATACATATAATCTATTTTTTACAATTCCTATATCATGTTAAACACTTTACTATGTATGCAAAATACTTGATCATCATTCAGATTATATGTTGTTCCTTTAAGCCATTTTTACTTTAATTATTTCATTAAAGATTTTAAGAAATATTTAGGGTACTATAAATATTTAGGATGTTATGAGAGTCTTTTAATGATGTTAATCCCACGTGGAATCATATGACTTGGAAAGTAAAAGAGACAAGAGTTTAATTACTTGCTGTTGCATATTGAAGGTGCACACATGCAAATGCACTGAATGTTGGGATAAGGTTGTCAAAATGTATATCGTCAGTAGTGAAAGGTAAACTATTTGATCCATGCAGCTGTAAAACGTGAGCGCATCAGTAAAAAGCAAGTCACATATATGGCTCAGAGAAAAAAGAAAAAGATGAGACAGGCGTACACTAACCTGGCAATCAACATCACACAAGCGTGGCTCCATCTACTCCCCTTCTGGTCTACACTCTCTATCTCTTACTGGGATCACACATATGAGAATGTTGAGAAACAGAAAATGTTTTTATATTTTTATACAAAAATGAAGGAACCTAATCGAACTGGAAATAATAATCACAATTAAGAAGAGACACACAAATAAGAAAGTAGAAAAACAGAAGGAGAGCAGAAAAAATGTGAATGTTTTTTAATAGAGAAGGTTGTTGAAGGTTCACAAACATGAAGCATGCATGACAGTAGCAAATGCACTGAACTATATGATCGAGTTGTCAGAATTGATATCATCAATGGTGAAAGGTCAACTATTTTACACAAGCAACTTTTCGCAAAAAATGTAGGTTGCATATATATCTTAGAGGAAAATGCAAAAGAATAGAGAAGCCTTCAGTCAGTCAGAAATCAACATCGCACATGCGTGGCTCAATTCACCTCTTGGCTCTTCATCTCTAGCAGAATGCACGCACGAGGCAGTAAAGAAGCAGCAGTTTTTATATTTTTATAAAAAAAACGAAGTGTACAAGTTTTTTTGGCTGACGAAAAATTGGCTGTGTAATATATGTTTAACTTAGTAGCAATGTATGAAAATGATAAGAATTTGTTGTTTACCCCTCGTCAGGTGAATTGTTCAATTTACATTTTTATTATTGCATATCCTTAATTTTCTGTTCTTTCTCTTGTTCTTCCTTTATAGGCAGAAACTTTTTACCGTTTTTTTTTGTTGTTAGCTTCTCATGATTTGAAGTGAAGTTTATGGGGGGGGGGGTAAACCATAAACCATTTTGATGATTTTGCAGTTGAAATCTTTCACATATGTCAGGAAATGATCAACTTTTTCTCATGCTTTCAATCTGCCAAATGATGTTTTTTGGCGACCAATGAACAAGCACCTCTACTCCTTGTAACAATCACTAGGAGTTTATCTTCTCTGAACTCAAGATGAGGAAGGCGATGAAAAGTTTACTTGCTTACATCCTCCCAGATGATTATCATAGGTAACATTTGAAATGTATCTAAATTTCATAACAAACACATGGCTAGGGATCTAAAAGATAGATACACACGTTCTTTTACTCATAGCCAAAAGAAACAATAAAAGTTCATACAAATAAAAAGAGGGCGATAACGCTTCCTTACTTAATTTCCATGGACACAATGCTACCTTCAGTCATAACCGGAATAAAAATAAAAGTCCATAACAATAGCAAAGGGGGAGTAACAGCAGTAGTAATAAATAAGAAGAATTAACAATAAAACATACAATCCAACACCAAGCAAAATTAATAATGAAGCACACTTATTGAAAAACTAAAACACTCCCAGTTTTTTTATAAACAACTTTCAAAATACCAAAATACTAGCTGAAGTAAATTATGAAAGAAACAAGAGATATAATGCGGCATATATAATTCAACAAACATATGTTCTTGCATTGTACACACATAAAACAATCAGTAGGATACCAACCATAAAACTAACTGGGTTTTGCCATTTCAGCTTTTCTTTTCTTTTTTACACGACCAACCTTTTGAAGCACATACACATACTAGCCAAGTAAGTTACGATTTTCCCTACACAAATTCAGATCATTTAATTATGAAAACCCCATTATCACAGTTAATGTTCAATAAAATACAAAATAGTATAATTTTATGTCGTCATCACTTTTCAAAACAGAATAAAAGTTAAAGTGTACTATCACAATCCGGTAAGTAAATATGGAATTTCCATTATTGCGAGGAAAAGCAACATAAAAATGTTTTCAACGTTATTTTTACAATGTTTGCACAATAAATAATAAGTGTTATTTTTACAATGTTTGCACAATAAATAATAAGTGTTATTTTTACAATGTTTCCACAATAAATAATATTCAAGATGAGAACAGTAGTCTTAATAATCTAAAAAAATACAAAGAATCATTCCTCATCGAAAGAAATCCAGAACCATAATATTGTAATTTGTTTAAAAATCATGATTTTTTTTTAAAATTTAATCAAAGGTATTTGTAATAAAAGTTTTGTTGAATGTATTTTTAAGAAAACTTAAAAATTACAACATAAGTTTCTTTAATTCTTTAAACAAAAAAACCCAGAAAATTTGATAACTGCACTTCCAAATGAATTAACAGGAAAACTCTTTGGTATACTTATGTGTGTAAACAGTTTCTAATACCTTATATTAAATGAGAAAACATAACTAACAAGCTAAAAGGAAAAAGGCTTAATTCGTGAAATTTGGCTGAAAAAGTCGATGTTTCCAAAATGGGGATCGATTTACTCGAACGTTATACACAGCACAATTTTAAAACAAAAAGTTGTAAATATTGATTTCTTTTTTTTTATATTCTGGTGGAGCAGTAGGTATGTCAGAAATTTCGTGAAAAAATATTTAATAATTCCACCCCGTTTTTCCAAGTTTATAACTCCTCGAAAAATGTAAGTCAAGCCCTAATTCTTTTTCAATTAAAGGAGCAAGGACCAACGTGTTTTTTTAAAAGGTTTTAAACTTCCGACTTTACAGGTAAATTTCTAAAAAACACTACTTTTTTGTTTTAAATTTGAATATATTATTTATTGATCGTTTATCTTCAATTTGTGATATATAACACTTTGGTGAGTAAATTAATTATTTATTTTTTAATAGACATTTCAAAAGGGGAGGCGTGAATTAATTCGACACCCTGTCTTTCCAAGCTTATAACTACTCGAAAAATGTAATTCAAGCCCTAATTTTTTTTTCAATTAAAGGAGCAATGACCAAGGTTTCATCTAAAAAAGAAACAAAAGAAAAAACAAACAACGTGGTTTAAAAAAAGGTTTTAAACTTCGGACATTACAGGTAAATTTCTAAAAAATACTAATTTTTTTATTTAAATTTGAATATATTATTTATTGATCTTTTACCTTCAATTTGTGATATATAAAACTTTGGTGAGTAAATTAATTATTTATTTTTTAATAGACACTTGAAAATCGGGGGGGGGCGTGAATGAAAAAAAAACGTTTGTCTAAAATGTTATGTTCGGTTCATTGAAAAGAGCATAAAATTTCACATTGACCCTGAAAATATCGTAAAAATAGAATCAATAGAAAAATTTTGATAGATTTGTAAACCTTATAATTGAAAAAATACTGAGCTCGTAAAATCCAATTCATTTCATTACTGTTTAATCAAACAAAATATTTCTGTTACTTTTAAAACAACTTTAATAGTTTATTTTGGAAGTATAATCCATAAAGAAAATAAACAACCCACTTTTAAAAGAGAAATTACAAGTTTTTTTTATATTTTATTCGCAGTTTCGTGTTAGGGGTGTCAAAAATGCCTACAAAAATTCTGATACACCTAGTGGAGCATTAAAAAAAAATAAGATGACAATAAAAAAAATACACAGGGGGAGGGGTACCACTTCAATACTTACATCGAGCATTCTTTTTTTACTTGAAACATATGAATCAGTGAAAAATTTATCAATTTATTTTAGTAAACGATAAATAAATTGTTTTGGTCCACGTCAAGAATATTTCCAACCCCTAAAAAAATCTTTACAATGACGACTTTTTAAAGTTTTTCAAGTTGAAAACGAATATATATTTATAAAGTTTTCAAGTTGAAAACGAATATATATTTTAAAAGTTTTCAAGTTGAAAACGAATATATATTTTTAAAGTTTTCAAGTTGAAACTGAATATATATTTTTAAAGTTTTCAAGTTGAAAACGAATATATATTTTTAAAGTTTTCAAGTTGAAAACGAATATATATTTTTAAAGTGGCACAGAGAGATAGTTTCCATGATATGAAAAATTTACTTTTTTAAAAAGTGGGAGATCACTTTTTATTATAAATTTAATGTAAAATGAGCATCACTTTAAGGCCACTTATTCAGGCGGGTGTTTTTTGGTTTTGTTTTTATTCTTGTTTTTGCAGTTATCTCCCTTACATTTAGCTAAAAAAATTGTGTTTTTTTCTGATTTCATGTTCCAATAAAGACACAGGGACATTAAAGAACACAAATCAAGAAAAATGTTATCAATTCTGTACGTAAACGCGCATACAGAATTGGTCACCACTGATATTATAAAGGATTATATATTGAAAGAAATTTGTGCTGAAGTGGACCTAATGTAAAAAAGAAAATTACCCTTTTTTTCTTTGGTAAACGATAAAGAAGTTCTTTTTATGTTTAAATCAGTATTGAAAGAAAAAAAACAACAAAAAAAACAATCGACAGCGAAATATTTTCAACAATAAATCAACATTTTCATTAGGATTATTCGTTTAGAAAATGTAGTTATCTCCCTTACATTTTTAACGTATTCTGCAAATGCGCAAAAATCGATACTAAATTCATGTAGTAATACTTACGTTTTTGTTTTATAATCTGCTTTCGATTAGCTTTATCTGCTTTTATAAAGGAAACGATTTTTCCAATATGATTGACTTTACAAGCTCAATTTAAAATTTAAGATGGCGAACGGAAGAGCAAGTTCGCAGAAAACAAAATTGAAGAGGAAAAATAAAAAAATAAATCATTTCGAAATAGAGCCGATCTATTTGGTGAATATAACGGATAAAATTAATATTATTTTTTTAACAGTTTAATATTTATATGAGAGAGAACAGATTACAAGTTTCATCTTTATTAATTTTCTAATTTGTTGCACGTGCAATTTTGATGGCGAAAACTGATAGGCTAACACAGTTTGGAAAGCCGCCTTATCGTATTTTTTGTTTTATAGATTTCCGATTATTTTTTTATCGTGTTTGAAATTTAAAAATTTGTTTAATTTAAAAAATTACATGTGTAAAAATTTTTTATAATGAAACATTTTTTACGCCGCCATTAGAAATTGAAAAATTCAGCTTAATTTAGAAGTTAACTTCTGGAACGCAAATTTCAAAGTAAAATAAAGTGTTAAGATATGCTACAACAGAACACCGACCACTCTAATTTGATTTTTAGTGGTATTCGAGGTCACTGACAACGAATCTGATAATCAAACCTGCCGCAAATTTACCGTTGTCATGGTATGAACCCCTAGACCTTGGGACTATTTTGTGCCAAATCACCGCCTTCGGTAATGTTTTTTTTATATCATACGTTCGCGTACGAACGGGCGTAGTGAAGTAAGTGTCTTATCACATCACGTAAGAATCTTTCAAATAAGAAAGTAAAAAAAAAATGAACCACATTTTATTTTTTGTCTTAGTGTTTTTTTTTTTTTTAAATAAAAAAATAAAGTTTTCATGAGCAAAAATATAAGCACCAAAGTCATTTTTATGTTTTTCGTTCTTTTTTTGGGGGGGGGGTATTCCATTAAGAGGTGCTTAAGAAGTATCAGAATTTTATGGAAAGTCGCCATAGCAAACATCTGTTTAAATGAACTCTACAAGCTTATAACAATATGAAAAGGTAATTTCAAACCCTAATTTTTATTTCAATAAAATGAGCAAAGACCAAATTTTAAAATCATAAAAGGTTTAATCGAAAAATGTATAATTTTTTTTCATCGGTTTTCTTTAAAAAACATTTCATGAAAAGCAACACAATTAACTTGAATCGAATTCTAATATGTATATATAACTGCCAAAAATTCACTTACCTGTTCCAAATAACTAAGCTCTGGGTGCTTCTATTCTTCCTGTATAAGAATTTATCCATATTTATATATTTTATTCCATGTATTTTTAAATGAAAGGATTTTTTAGGACAGAGTCACAGTAAACCGTCTGTTTGACAATAGTTTATCCGCCATTAAAAAAACCCGGATGTTCTTCGATTTGTCAGTGTGTCATCTACGGAAGCATGAAGTGACAAAAATAATTGTCTCCCTTTGTATTTATGCCATCCAGCCTTATCTCCCTTTTGTATTTTTGATGTATTTCATTCAACTACAAAATGATATATATGTGCTACCGTATATGCAAAATACTAACATTTACTTCATAGATTTTGACCAATTACAACTAAATCACTCGACCAAATTTCCATTTTTTAAAATCTCTTAAATAAATACGTGAATTTTTGATTTAATATATTTTAAATCTTCTTTATCGAGTGATTTTTTTAAATATCGAAAAAAAGAAAACATTGAATGAAATAAAAAAAATGTCGGCCAATACTGGACTATGTAAATATAAAATAAGCTTCCACTAAAAAAAAAAAAAAACAACAACGTGGTTTTAGAAAAAAAAAAGTTTTCAACTTTGGACTTTACAGGTAAATTTAAAAAAACAAAATGTATTTTTTTGTTTTAAATTTGAATATTTTATTTATTGCTCTTTTATCTTCAATTTGTGATATATAAAGCTTTGGTGAATAAATTAATTATATAAATTTAAATAAACATTTCAAAATGGAGGGTTGAATTTAACAAAAAAAACATTTTTCTAAAATATTAAATTTGGTTTATTGGAAAGAGCATAAAATTTTACATTGACCCTGAAAATATCGTAAAAATTTAACCGATAGAAAAATTTTCATAGATTTGTAAAGTTAAAAAATTGAAAAATATTTAACTCGTAAAATTCAATTGATCTCATTACGTAACAAAATGGGTGTATGAAGGCACGCCGGAATTTTGTGAACATTTTGTAAACACTGTTTTTTAAAAAATAAAAAATAATATTTCTATTATTTTTTAAACAACTTTAATAGTTTGTTTTGGATGTATATTCCATAAAGAAAATAAAAAAAACAACTTTAAACAGAAATTACGGTTTTTTTTTTAATATTTTATTCACAGTTTCGTGTTAGGGGTCTCAAAAATTCCCCCAAAATTCTGATACACCTAGTGGTGCAATGGTGCATCTGCAGTTTAAGTACTCGTTTTTCCGTGAAACCATTTCACAAAAATTCTGTTTAAATTGGGTAGGAAGCGGGAGGCCAGAAAGTTCATTTTATTTTATAACTAGCGGGAAGGGGGTGCCAGGATTTGCACGTTCGGAAAATACGCTTCAATATAATATTTTAATTTGTTCAGATTTCGTATGTCAAAAGTAACAATAAAAATATTAGTTATTATCTCCCTTAGTAAGTTCGATTTGTTTCTATTTTTAACCCTTTTAATTTACACACGTATATTATAGTAAAATAGACAACTATCTAAAAAAAACTTTTATAATTAGTGTAATTTGTTTACATTTTAAAAAGTGAAAAGACGATTTAGGAGTTAATCTTGGAACTTAACTCTACTGTGTGTTAAGTGAATTTAATTTCATGAATTTACAACTTTATTTTGAATTTTCTTAAAAAAAAATACAAACTTATCAACAAATAATTCTGGATCCTTGGATTAAGAAACCTTTTTGTTGTTGTTTTTGTTGTTGTTTGTTTTGTTGTTTTTTTTTTGTAGAAAACATGTAAGTTTTTAATTATTTGGGAGGGGGGTACTTTTCCTGTTTTTTTTTTTATTTGCTTACATTTGTTACCGAAAATAACATGTAAATTTCCTTGGAGAAATATTTCTGTACTTTCACCTAACAATTTACGGTTTTCAAAGAAATCACTCATCTTTTCTTATATAAAGAAACAACAAATTCTATTTACAAAATCAAAAAAAAGTTTACTGGCAATTTTTTTTAAATAACAAATCTATATGTTTTCTTTAAAAAAATTGTACTTTCATCTAACAATCTACGGTAAAACAACTTAATATTTTCTTGAAAACAAAAACAACTTTTGTTGATAAAAAACATTGGAAAAAAATAATAAAAGTAAATTGAAAAATAAAAAATATTCAGTAAATTTTGTTATTTTTTATTTATTTATTTTTTAATTTGTCTGTATCTGTTACTTTGCTCGGCGAAATCCGGTAATTGCCGGTTGAGCTTGAACAATAATTGACGGAAAATCCTGAGGACCCAGATCAAATTCTGCAAGAGCATGAATAATCCAATGCAGTTATATTTTGAGGAACACTAATCCCCACCTTTCTTGTTCTGATATTTTGAAATGAATAGCAAATGATTTAATAGATATTTGGAAGGCTGTCAATCCTCGTTTGCCTTTGATAAATCAAATTAGTATTGTTAACGAGGTGAAAATTTTATACTTTCAGAAGACAAATAAATATCAAATCTCTCCCTGATGTAAAAAAAAAAATTCTGGAAGGAAAATTTGAATACATTATTTGATATCTCATCATATTCATGCAAGCTGTCCATTTTTAGCTGTGACAATATTAATGTAAAATGCAACAAAGAAAATTGCCAGACTAAGCACATCATCTACACTTGCCCTCTGACGCAGAAAGTAAGTTATTTTCGTTTTTAATTTATTGTGAAGGGGACAAACATAATATCTAAATGGTACAAATGTTGAAATAAATGAATTTCTACAGTTAAAATAAATATTGAAAGCCATATTTCTATTTTATTTGACATGTAAAATAATTTTTAATTGAATCTGTTAAACTGTATTTTCAATATTAATAAAATCTGATATCTCAGGTTCAGAGATCATCGGGCCATGTGTACGTTCCATTGTGGACGAACAGATAGAACTGCCATAAAAAATGTAGAAACGAAGGAGAAAGATTAAACCAACAAAAGAATATGAAGATATCATCACCAATAACTTCAACATCATATGTTCAGGATGATGTTTTTTTCCATTCCTACTCTTCTATTTCAACTGATGAAGAGGATTATAAACAGATAGTCTTCCCAAATGACCTTATAACTTAACAGAAATTCCAAGGTATTCTCTTGAGTTATTTAGGCTTGTATATCGTCTAATCTTGGATCCAGCCTCGCCAATGCTTTGCTTTTGGATTTAAGGTTTCTTATACCTAATATAGATCTAAAAATATCTATTTGGATAAATGAAAAATTTATAGAGCAAAAGCTAAAATCAAAAGAAATTCAATGAAAAACAAAATGAAAATGTGGAGAATCTTTGTATTGGAGTAGATAGGAGGACAGACAAAGCCACAGTACTCTACAAGGAATCATTGGAGGAAAATGGAAGTAATACTCTGAAAAAAAACTAAGGGACCTGAACACCACTTGACAATCAAAAAGGAGACTAAATATTTTACACACAGAGGCCTTTCTGATATTGTTGCAAATGATATTCTTGTGGAGCAAGTGACCGATGTTTTACACAAATTTAAAAGTGTGAGCACAATTAAGGATGTCCTTGTTGACAATAGAAATGCGAATACTGGCTGTGAAGGTGGACTTGTTTAACTTTAAAAAAAGAAATCTTCAGACTATTGTTTGCTCCTTACAACAAAATGAACTTCCATTCAAAACTCTATTTAAACATAATTTACTACAAATATTTTTTCAACTGTTCGGGATCCTCTGAAGTTTCACTTTAGAATGAAAGATATGGATAGCCTCAGTTGTGAGCAAAGACTTCTCTATGAATATAAAGTTGGTATTTGTAGAAGTAAGGTGAACCCTTGATTTGTAACGTGGAAAATTGGGCCGTTAAAACAGGCAAATTGGTTAACATTGGCCATCAGGTTCATGTGTCTTTGGACTCGTACGGCATTCCCACACAATCTTTCAACCAAACTAAAAAGTTTGATAAATTTTAGTGTTAATGTTTATGCTATTTGCTGGTTTGACATAAATTCCAATATCTACGAACTTATGTTTATGAAATTATTGACAGAATTAGAAAGCAGTCTATTGAGATTCAGAATATTACATTAAAAAATATCCAATATAATGTTTCGTGCAAATGTTTTATTTTCGATGGTGAAATGCAATGATCCTGAATTGAGAGAAGAAAGTTAAAAATAATTTGGATCATTAGGTAAGTTAATATTTGTTCATAAAAACTTGTTGAATTAATTGTGCCAATTTATTGAAACATTTTAAAGATTCTATCTTATTTAAAATATATTAAGGCAATACATATTATATTTAAAACTTAAACTCAAATCATTTTTTAATTTTTTTCAGAAGAGAAAAACCAACAAAAAAGACTGAAAAAATTAGTGATCAACTTTAAAACTTTACACTGGACAAATTTAATTGCTTTGTCAGTAAATGTAGTTTGTGGGCCGCCAATAACAGTAGACATTTCTGACAAATAATTACAAAATTCATTATTCAATAAGGCATCGGCAGATACTAGCAGAAATTCTCTGCCGAGAATTAAGACCATTTTCCTCCTGAATAGCTTGGAATCTTTCTTTACATTCTCAAGGTGTGGAATGAACAGTCGAGTTGGTAACAGAGACTTCTCAATCAGTGTATGGCTTTTAAGCAATGCACTCACGCATACTAGCAGAAGTTCTCTGCCGACAATTAAGACCATTTTTTCTCATAGAAAATCATCCTAAATCTTAGTTAAACAACAAATAAATAAATTAATTATTTCAAAAACCTTTTTTTATATATATTTATGTACGTTTTTTGTGCAAGACAAAAAATGTCAATTGTTAACTTTTTGAGAAAATTAAACATTTAAAATTTAATTAAAAATAGTAGAAAAAGTTTTACATTATTCTGTTTTCTATATGATAAAATTCAGGGTTTTATCTTTCTGGAAAAAAAGTTACTCCGAAATAATGGATTTTAATAAATGTAATTTCGTTTTAAAAAACAACAACTTGATTTTTCGGCCATTTTTGGCGGTGCCTAAGCAGAAGTTCTGTGCCGACAATTAAGACCATTTTCTTCCTGGATAGCTTGGAATCTTTCTTTACATTCTCAAGATGTGGAATGAAGAGTCAAGTTGGTAACAGAGACTTCTCAATCAGTGTATGGCTTTTAAGCAATGCACTAGCGCATACTAGCAAAAGTTCTGTATCGACAATTAAGACCATTATTTTGTTCACGAATGCTTGACAACATTTGCTACTTTATATGCTTGGTTCCATATTAGCATTAGGCATTAATCTGGCTCCGGAGGTATTTCGGTGCTATATAACAATGTGTCTGACTTGGAATGGGTTGTCAATAAAGCAGATGATCCTCTGATAATGCGAAAGGGTAAAACCCATGAACAAAAAACACTAATAGACAATGACGTAAAGCTCAGCTGTTGTAAAGATGTCGCGAATATGGAATGCAAGTGAATGCAAAACAAAAACTAATGTTCGACTAACATCTCCATCATTACTACATCATATGCAAATGAGGGTTTATGTCATGATCATGAAAAAGTAAAGACTATAAGAAATATGCCCTGACCGACATGCATAAAATGAGTGCAAAGATTGGAAGCATTTGTGAATTATCTGCAAAGTTTTTATTTCACATTTCTGATGTTTGGCCTCCAATTCTCAATTTAACAAAGTTTTGCCACTTTTTACACTTTTCTAATGAGTTTTACCAAACTTACTTTTTATCTTTTACTTTTTTAGTTCAAGTTTTTACCAATTAATTAATTTCTAAACTGAATACAATTCAATCGTCCACCTCCTCAGCTTTCACTAATAACATTCATAACATATATTGTATATATATATATATATATATATATATATATATATATATATATATATATATATATAGAGAGAGAGAGAGAGAGAGAGAGAGAGGTGTTATTTGTTTTTGCGATACGTTTTGAATTAATTCAATTATTTAAAAAAGTGCATTTTTATCGAAATGCAAGTTGGGAATAATTTTCCTTTGAACCAACTTGGTACCCCCACATGGGGAGCGGTAGCTGCATCAGAATTTTTGTAGGAACTTTTGACACCCCTAACACGAAACTGCGAATAAAATATAAAAAAAACTCGTAATTTCATCTTTAAAAGTGGGTTGTTTATTTTCTTTATGGATTATACTTCCAAAATAAACTATTAACGTTGTATAAAAAGTAATAGAAATATTATTTTTTTTATAAAACAGTAATGATATTAATTGAATTTTATGAGTTCAGTATTTTCCAATTTTTAAACTTTAAAAATCTATCGAAATTTTCTATTGATTGTAATTTTTACGATATTTTCAGGGTCAATGTGAAATTTTATGCTCTTTCACATAAACTGAATATAATATTAAAGACAAACGAGTTTTTTAATTCACGCCCCCCATTTTGAAATGACTATTAAAAAGTAAATAATTAATTTACTCACCAAAGTTTTATATATCACAAATTGAAGAGTAAATATCAATAAATTATATATTCAAATTTAAAACAAAAAAGAAGTTTTTTTTTTAGAAATTTACCTGTAAAGTCCGAAGTTTAAAATCTTTTTTTTAAAAAACACGTTGTTTTTTTGTACCACTTTGCACCTTTCTAGTAATTTTTCTCATAATCTTCTGATATGTGTATATATGGGCGTTATTATATATGTGCGTATATACATTTGAATATATCTGTTATGTATTGTTAGTATATTTTTGTTTGTGGCTGTATATGTTTGTACATATATGTATCTATGTACATGTATATATGTGCTTATATTTTTTCATATGTATGTGTGTATATATGTATATCTTCCCTAGTGATTGTGTGCGTGTATTATAATATGCTAACTTGTAACCCAAGTTAATCTAGTATATTTAACCCTACAATTGAATACCTTAATCTAAAGTAGTAATTTAAGTATTTACCTCTCAATGCACTACCCTTGACCCTCAATTTATTTTTTACAATAAAATTTACCTGGATTATTATGACTTTTAACTCTTACCCATGTAGTCCTCACACTTATATATTCCTCTCACATCTTTTCAATCCCATATAAACTCCCCAAATATTCAATTAACCATTTTATTAGGAATAGTTTTACTTAATTTTAAATTAATCATTTTACTAAATTTTTAATTAATCATTTTTATTTTTCTTATTTTATACTTTTCATACTTTATATTTTCATTTATATTTCGTCTTTATTTATTTATTTCATTATTTACTGCTTTATCTATTTACTTATTCATCTATCGATTTTTATTTATTTATTGTTGATTGATTTATTTGATTATTTTAAGCATTTACTTAATATTTATATATTTTTTGTTTATTTATATCTCATTATAATTCTATTATTTTAGTCTTAAATTAATTTTTGTACGCCTGTCTATAATTAGAAATAGGACGTATCTCAATCTCCCTTGATAAGCCATATCTTTAAAACTACTCTTAATTTATCTCAATGCTGCCACCCCCACATACCTTCCCTCTGACATGCATTAAATTATCACACTCCCTCCTTTCTGTCCCTCTCATCCTCTCTCTCTCTCTCTCTCTCTTTCTCTATCTTTATATTTGAGGCTGGGAATATATTTTATTATTTAGTTTCTATATTTTATACTCATCTTGATGAACGGCCTAATCACATCAAACCCCGCCCATCTATTCAACCGCTTGCCTCTTTCTTTCTTTTTCTTTCTCCTTCGATAATTTTTCTCTCTCTCTCTCTTTCTCTTCTTCTGTCTCCGGCTTTGTAATTCAACCTTTCCTTTTCCACCTTTGTTATCTCTTTTTTCATGAATTAACAGTTGGCCGCTTGTGTTTTGATTTGAATCTGTATTTTGTACCTTTTATAAATATTCAATGTGTGTTTGGCATCAGTATGATATTTGCTGATCTGGCCCAACCTCTTGATTTTTATAGTTTACATATATTTTCTGAAAACTGAAACCTAATAAACTTCTGTAAATGTAAATACCGGTTTAACACACCTAGAGTGAATACTACTTTGGTAAAATATGGATATTGACGCATTTTCGCTTCTGGACGTTTTATTGAGATGTATTAAATTAAAAACAAAATAATAAAATAGTAAAACATGAACTCGGCATGTATGTTCATTTGGGTGGTTTTAAAGATTTACACGAGAATAAAAACTTTGTTTTAAAAGTAAATTATTCACATAATCAAAGTATCAAATTCTTTTCTATCGGTTTTGCAGGAGAAATTAACACTGATTTTAACAAAATAATACACACACACATATAACAAGAATACCTAAATATGGTTTTTAACTTTTTCAAAATTTTATTACTTGTAAATGGAACATACTACCAGATGCTAGACATTCACAAAATCTCAAAACAGTACAATTGTGTGTTTGCATGTGGATCTAAAGTTGATTTCATTTAAACAGAAGAGCTACTTTACAAAAAAAATATTTTCAGGTTTTATTTTACTTTGTAGGGAAAATCAAAACTTACTTGGCTAGCATGTGTGCGTGCTTCAAAGGGTCGGTTGTGTAACAAAAAATAGAAAGAAGGACTATAATGGTTGCTCACATGTTTGTTTAAAGCTGATTTTATAAAAACTGTTAAGACGTGACATCGGCATAAAAGTTGTGTTCTTTCATTTTAAAGATTTACATAAGAATAAAAAAAATTGCTTTTTTTAAAGAATATTATTAACTAAATCAAAGGATCACATTATTTTCAAAGGGTCGGTTGTGTAACAAGAATATAAAAAGAAGCTTAAAACGGTAACATCCAATTGATTTTATGGGTAACGGTCATGACAGCAATGCAGAATGTCGCCATTTCTATGCAAAAGAAACAGATGAATAAAAAAAGACGTGTACAGAATAGAGGACGAGTTAAAAGAAAATGTGCTACGTATGTAGGCATGTGTAAGTAAACTTGAAATGTGTTCAGTTTTGGAGTTGGACGTTTTGACAAGAGAATGTCAAGTTGTGGAGTTAATAGTTTTGACAACAGAATGTTTAGTTGTGGAGTTAATAGTTTTGACAACAGGGTCTCTTGTGGATTGGGATGTTTTGAAAACAGGGTGTCTTGTGGATTTGGATGTTTTGAAAACAGGGTGTCTAGTAAATTTGGATATTTTGAAAACAGGGTGTCTTGTGGATTTGGATGTTTTGAAAATAGGGTGTCTTGTGGATTTGGATGTTTTGAAAACAAAGTAGAAATTTTGGGAGTTGCAAGTTTTAATAAGAAAATGGTGAATTTTTTAATTGGAAGTTTTTAAAAACGGAGTGTCGAAATAACCTGATAAGTCGAAGTACTCAGAAATCAATGGGTTCCTTATCTGGGGCTCACACTTGAACTCTTTAAGAGATACAAAAATATTTGTATGTTCTATTGTATTCAGTATATTTTTGCATGACACAACAAATGTTCTTTCTATGCAAATCTCTCTTGCACTTGGTTCACCAGGTATATTTGCCAGGTAGTTTTTAAAATTATTTTGTCTAATTTAAGTTCCTCCCATAATTTTCTAAAGATTACAGTTTCTTGTCTATATCATACATAAAACCCTAATTTTCGAAGCACATAGCTGTAGGAATCGTACAGTCATCATCAATGGTGTATATGATGTATATAATAACCTAGTATTTTGTTTAAATAGTTTTCTCCATTTTCTCATCATATCTATTCCAAAACATAAAATTATTATTGTCGGTGGCAACTTCAATGCACAGTTAAGCAGGAACCAATGCTGAAAATTTGCATATCATATATAAATTTATACTGTACTGTATTTTGTTACTAATTTCTAATGCCGTATCCCACTGTTATATTGTATAGCTAAATGCAATTGTAGCTATGGTCACACATGATATCAAAATGTAAAACGCTCCATTTTCTAAACATGTAGCTGTATGAATCGTAGAGTCATAGTCGATGGTGTATATGTCGAACTGTTGTTCTCAGGACTTGTTGCAGCATTCAATATTCAACATTTTACATATGATGTGGATATATTTACACAATCCATTGTATTTCTAGCAAATGTCAAATGGCTCAAACTAACTTTTCTGTTGCACAAACTATACTTGTCATGCTAAGATCCTTCATCTAATTAGAAGCATTGGGAATAAAACTGATCGTGAGCAGTCATCATACTTTTGTCCTGATAATAGTTGCACTATCCTCTTGTAAGCCAGTCTATAAAACCTTTATTTAAAAAGTCCTGAGTGAATGAATGCAGAAAATATTTGTCATCCTATTGTTTGGCTCATTTGTCCAATCTTCTGTAATAACAGTTCTGTAGTACTTTTAAAGACTCGTTTTAGTGATTTCTGTAGCAGATTTGTTTTCTGATTCTGTCATATTTGTAAGACGGTCTTGTGCAAAATAGTTTGCTATGTGATAAAGGTTGTCTTACTGGCTCTTGCTTCATAAGGCTGGTATACAATTTGGAGGTATGGAATTTGTTTTGATTTTCTTATCACGTTGTTTTGATTTTCTTATCACGTTTTCCGGAGATATGGCTTCTACCTGATGCCAAACATTCTCCCATTAGTTTAGTTACTCCAACCGAGAAATCTTTTAAAGATTCTAACCATCAGTTAAACTGCTATTGTGTTTCTTTTGCACTTTGTTCACCAGGTATATTCACCAGATAGAATTCTTTTTCATTAGCCCGGTTGCTCCTATAATGACAGGTATTATTGATACCTTCTTCAGATTTTAGTTTCTTTTCATGTAGTACATAAGTCCTTGGTATTTTGTTTTTTTCTCCCTCACTTCTCTGTTAAAGCCAGCATCATTAGGGACTTTTACTTCAACTAGGGTCGCTACATTGTCCTTCTTGCTCCATATAACTTCCGTACATGTTTTCATATAAGGTAACAAATTTTACTTTTTTGCAAAGGAAGAACCACATACGTCAAAAGATTGTGGTCTTTCTCTCAGATGTGTTCTCATATGATTTAACAAATTTGATTTCCTTGCGAAAGAAAATCCACATACTTAAAGAGAATGTGGTTTCTCTACCATATGTGTTTTCATATGACACAACAAATTTGATTTCTGTACAAAAGAAGTACCACATACTTCACAAGAATGTGGTTTCTCTCCCGTATGTGTTTTCACATGATCTAACAAATTTGCCTTCCATGCAAAAGAATGACCACATACTTCACAGGAATGTGGTTTCTCTCCCGTATGTGTTTTCATATGACTCAACAAATTTGACTTCTGTGCAAAAGAAGAACCACATACTTCACAAGAATGTGGTTTCTCTCCAGTATGTGTTCTTATATGACGAAACAAATTTGACTTCTGTGCAAATGAAGAACAACATACTTCACAAGAATGTGGTTTCTCTCCTGTATGTCTCTTCATATGATTCAACAAATTTGACTTCTCTGCAAAAGAAGAACCACATACTTCACAGGAATGTTGTTTCTCTCCAGTATGTGTTCTTATATGACGCAGCAAATTTGACTTCTGTGCAAAAGAAGATCCACATACTTCACAAGAATGTGGTTTCTCTCCCGTATGTCTCTTCATATGAGTTAACAAATGTGACTTCTGTGCAAAAGAAGAACCACATACTTCACAAGAATGTGGTTTCTCTCCAGTATGTGTTTTCATATGATACAACAAACTTGACTTCCATGCAAAAGAAGAACCACATACTTTACAAGAATGTGGTTTCTCTCCCGTATGTCTCCGCATATGATTCAACAAATGTGACTTCTGTGCAAAAGAAGAACCACATACTTCACAAGAATGGAATTTGTCTCCAGTATGTGTTGTCATATGGCTCAACAAATTACACTTCCTTGCAAAAGAAGAACCACATACTTCACAAGAATGTGGTTTGGTTCCCATGTTTTCTTGCATATGTATCCAGAAAAGGTGAATGCAATGAAGTGTACGATGAGAGACAACTTTAGAAAACTTATATGAAAAAATTTATAATTAGTTTAAACAGTTTTTAAATCACCAAAGAAGAAATCTCCAACTTAACCAATAATCGATTTCTGTAATTGTTGTTCTGGAAATATAAAACAAATTTCGGAAAATACATTTCATGTTGTAAAATTGAATGTATGCTGATTTTTATTTAAAATATCCAAAACATTTATTAATGATATTCAAAATAAAATGCATATTCAATACTTTTTAATAACAAAATAAATTTGTTTCTATTTTCAAATATTAAACTATTTTTTTACGTTTCTTTATTTTAGAGATGTGGATTCATTATTAATATTACCGGTATTCTTCAGAATACTGTCCTCATCTTTGGTGTTATTTTAGCAACTTTTCTAGGTTACCTCCGATCTTATTCAGGTGTATTTTATCCAACTTGGGAAGTTTGCCCTTCCACTAAGGAATCTATACATAATTTTGAATGGAAAATTTTATTTAGTACATGAGATTTGCATGCTCTTGTATTGTTAGCGATGACTGGGTAAAATTTCTAACTAATTTAAAAAACTATTCTAAATATTACTGAGGATTGAAACTTCAATGTTCAGTGGTATTTAACTTACAACTGAATTTACCAAGTACTCAAACCATAGCACCACGGGTCCTAGCAGGCAACCCTAGTATAAATTTTAGGAACTATTTTGTTATCACTATTTATTACTACATATTATAATTAGTTTTTTGGAAAAAGAAATCCAGCAGAGTGCTCAATCCAAAAAAAAGAGTGTATTGATATATATTTTTTATTTACTGAAAATTATTAGATGACACAAGTCATTGGTACCGTCGGTTTCAAACCCGATAATTAGGACCGTTTTAGATACTCATATCAAGCTCTCTTCAGCCAATACTCATCTATTTTATAACCAGAAGTAGAAATATATATTCATCACGAGTTCATGTTTTACTCTCGTTTTGTGAACCCCCCTTTTATATTTATTGGATGGTGATTTTATTAACTTTAAAGTTTAACATTAGATTTAAAATCTAATTTCAATTAAAAATTTTATGTTAAGTGCTTTTAATATTAGAACCAAAATTAATTTTAAAATTAAATTTATATACATATATATATATATATATGTATAGACACATCTTACTAATATTTACTCTATGTGTATATATATATATATATATATATATATATATATATATTATTTAAAATTAATAGTTTCCATATGTTAAATACTTTATCCCATTTTCTAATAAAGATAGGTTTTCGTTCTCCATCCATATATATTCTGACATGACTCACATTTGTATAATTTTCCACATTTACATGAAATCTCTTAGTCATGATTTTTCAATAAGCAGCTTGACATGCACAACATGTTTCTGTAAAGTTGAATCACTCTTTAATATTATCTTGCGTCTAGCTCTCTGGTGGAATGTTTTTCTAAAACATTCCACCGAATTTGATATTGTTATTACTATATATTGTTTTGCTCTGTGTTGTATGACACATACAATGGTCAAATGTGAGCAAAAAGCAGGTCACATATATAGCACAGAAAAAAAAAGACGAGAGACCTACAGTCCGCTGGCAATCAACAGCACATCAATTGTTGTTCCATTTACCAACCTCCTAGTCCACATTCTCCATCTCTAGCTAGGTGCACACATATGAGGCAGTAATGAAACAGAAAATATAAGTTTGTATATTTTTATACAAAAACAAAATGTACATTTTTTTCTAGGTGACAAAAATCAACTGCGCAACATATGTTAGGGGTATAGGAAGGTGAAGATGGTTGTGATGAGACATGAGCCACATGATCTTAAAGCAGCTTATCAGAAAGCCCTAGCAAAAGTTACATGGAAGATCTGACTCAACGCTAGCCAGAAGTATGAAGACGAGCCATGGAGTTTTGTCACATATGATGGCGGATTCTAGTTGAGACTATGAGTCCAGGCAGTTTCCCAAGACATGGAGACAGACGTAAAAAAAACCAGTAGAGAATTAAAGACCAGTATTTTAAACTAGAGAAGGAAAGAAGCAGGTAGATAATTAGTTGTTACTAATTATCCGAGGTGGGCAACATACAGAAATTCTGCAAGAAACATATTTGTGGAAACCAGGGATACTTCATTAATGCAATGCTCGACGACCGGAACAAGTGCATACTAATGCATACAGTCGGTAACATGGGCACATCAAATTCTGTTTCAATTAGAATTGGGAGAAAGTTAAAGAATTCTGGTGGATAGGAGAGCAGAGGTGTCAGTAATAAATAATTCCCATTAATTGTAAGATAGGGATAGCAGGTCAGTCGATCCACCAAGAATTCTCTGCTGCAACACAAATGTGATACTATATCATTACTGGCTCAAGAAAAAGCAGTGAGGATGTATTCAGATTTAGGAGCGATAAGAATATTTGATGAGTATATAGCTCTGGAAGATGATGCTCATATTTCATAAATAGTTCAGTTAGGAAATTATGTTAAAACAACAGCATCTGCATACATGCATGACTTGTGTGGGTTTTACAAATGGTCAAGGATTAAAATATGAGATAGAACAAATAGTGGATTCATTAGCAATCTTAGCAGAGTATCAGTAACTAATGTAGTGGTAAAGATTGAAGGGTCTCGTAAGTTTCCATTTCTCATAATGAACAACACCAACAAAAAGTCACATTGAGAAGGGCTGCCAAATTGCTGAGTCTAGTGTGGCTGATAGCATTACCAAGATTACCATGCCGAAGTTCATACGTTGTTGAAGCAAAATAGGGTTTGTTATGGAGAATGAGGACTAGGGTAGAATCGATATGGTGGAGATGTGTATACAAACTTGAATGCATGAACCCATACTGAGATGACCGTATTGAACACTGCTAAAAAAATGGTAGATTCTGAAATCGAGGAAATGATGCAAGCAGATGTAATTGAAAGATCTAATAGTCCATTGAGTTTTCTGATAATGTTGCTAGAAAGGAAGGATGGTGATAAAAGATTTTTCATAGATTTTTCAACTTTAAATAAAGTTACAAAGAAGTATGTCTGAGCGTTAACTGTCATTGATGAAATATATGCATCGCTAGGATCAGCAAAATACTTTGCAAATTAGACCTAAAGTCTGGGTACTTTAATATGATGCGGTTTGGACTTGCAAATGATCCTGTGGTCTTCCAGGAATTAATGTTCATAGTTCTAGAGAGACACAAAGATTATGCATTACTGTATTTGGATGATATTTTAATATTTTAAGATTCTATGGAAACTCACTTAGATAGAGTACTACTAGCCAGTTTACATGACCACAACCTCAGGTTGAAAGTTATACAGTGGAAGGTTTAGTAAGGGATAACTTAAGCTTAATAATACTGTTAGAAATTTCAGAATGCAAGGGCGATAACCGCGTGATTAATTATTTAAAGAATAAGGTTTTTGAAATAATTAATTTATTTATTTATTGTCTAAGATTTAGGATGATTTTCTAAGAGAATATGCAAAAATATTATAATATAAGTACCTGAATTTCAAATAATTCCACTTATTCATTTAGGTAACCAGATATTTCGCGTCCATGTAGAGTCTAGTTCGACTCTGTTTACGTTTGCTTTTGATAAGGAGAAAACTATGGAAGACCAAACAGGCCAAAAAAACTTATTTTTCAGTGACGAAAATTTCAATGTATTATTAAGCTGAGGCTGGCCAGTACCAGATGGGTGACCATTTGTATGAGTTTGGTTTTTAATGTGTATGTGTGTGGGGGCCAGGCTCCCCAAAATGGGGGGGGGGGCAATTTAAAGCAGAAAAAAAATTATTTCAGCGCGTTTGGTCCACCGTAGTCGAAAGGCGGCAAACGTTTTCAAACGGGATCGAAAAAAATGATGCTATTTTTAACACAAAGGGCACAATATTTATCGAATTTTTTTTTGTATCGATTATTCAAAGCATGCCCTGTTTAATAATGGTCATGCATTATTCGGCTCGCTAAAAAACAATTGTTAATTTTTTTATCAAAAATTTTAAAATGGCTTTTTTTCGTATAAATATTTTTAAAAAATGTTTTTTTTTGTTTTGCTTAACTTAAATTAATCATTTTACTTAACATATTCACTGAATTTCACACTTCAAAACTCAAAAGCGGGATAATTAAACACAATCGAAGTTCTGATATTCAGACGTCAAAATAAGGTATGCAAACAATTTTTTTTTTAATCTATAATTCTGTCCATTACAACAACACAATATGTTTTGTTCAGTTTCAGATGATTATTTTTAGCATATTTGTTCCCACTTCAAAACAAGGGGGGGGGTTGTAAGCAAAAAAAAAAAATATATATATATATAAATATCGTTTATGAAAAATAAGTACACTGTTATAAAGTTCATTCTTCTCTTAATAATCGCTGAAAATTTCGTATTGATCGGATAATTACCTGATTTTTGGTAGATTTTTAAAAAGACGGTCCGTCAAAAAGTACTGACCTGCCCCCCCCCCCAGTTTTGGCGGTGCCTAATTTAAATGCAATATTCGTTTTCCGAAAACCTTTACCCAAAAACCTTTAAAAGTCGTAATTTTAAAGGAAAATGCTGAGATGGAATCAAATAAAAATTTACCATGGAAAATTATATAAAGTTCGCCATTTATATATTTTAGGTGCCATGCTGAAATAGTAACGTTATTATTTCGAAAGCCATTCTTAACATAGGGAAGGTATTTTGTAACTATTCAATGCTTCCAACTTACAATTTAATAATAAAAAATATATTGTGAAACTTGAATTTAACCTGAAAAAAAAAACCTTTTTTAAAATAGGGCGGTGTATCGACATGCAAGAAACATAATGTTTGTATACACCCACGCAATTTTCGCAATCATAAAAAACTAAAACTCTGCTTATTCATGCGGACGTATTTCAAAGCACCTTACGTTACAAAGATGGTTTTTTTTGTCCAATCGGATTACAAAGAAAGCAAATTTAAAAATATTTTTTCCAACAGCTTTCGATGAAGCTAGTTGGAAAACTATAAAAAGGTACATGCGCATACAATAGCCACCAACTCCTCGTGTCGGTCACTCGCCTTCAAAGCTGAACAGGAAGTCATCACCCGCCGTTTAAAAGATCCCAATTCTCATCACTGGTGATCCCCCATCAAAATCCGGCAGAAAATGCAACAAATAATAAACCTTAAAGTATTTGCACACTTGAACTTGGCACATATGTATTTTAGCGGCTTATTTTTCCCCTCGTGAAAACAATTGATTGGTGCATGTCAACTCTATCGGATTTCAGATGCATCGGATTTGCAAGGCTCTTTTACTCAAAATGACGATTCTTCTTAAAAGCACCCGGATGGATTACTCCAAGAAAAAAAACAAAAACAAAAAAACCTTCCTAGTTATCTCCCCTACAAAATTGTGGCTCCTCATCAGAATTCGGCAGAACACGTGTTAAACATATAAAGACTAAATTTACTCTCTCCATTCGCCTGCCGACTTCAAAAGTAACATGCAGACATGCAGTAGCGAAATATAAATTGAATACGATTTAAAAATAATAATTAGAAAATCGAAACAAGTAATTGAATTAAGAGAAGAAACATTCCTAACTAAAAAAAAATAACTGGTAATTCTTTTTTGGCACGCCAGCACTAAAGCTTGCCAAAAACTATAGGCAATACGCCAAATTTCATTCCGTCATCAAACAACTTTTTACAGAAAAAAAGTCAGTTTCGTTTAAGAAAAAAAAAAGCCAACTTCGTCCCGGTGTATAATTTTGATTTTTTAAAAATAATAAACGTGTTTTTTCATATATATTTTTGTGATTATTCTCTAGGTAAATCTCTAAACATTCTTGTAAAAATAAACTTTATTCAAGTATATATATATATATATATATATATATATATATATATATATATATATATATATATATATATATATATAATTCGGTGGTACGCACACAGAGATTTATCAAAAAAATTATTTTTGTTTTACAATCGAAAACATCGACTTCAAATATGTTGTTGGATTAAAAAAAAAATAAACGCATTTTTTTATATAAAAATGTAAAAATAAGTTTTTTCCTGTAGAAAGTTGTTTTTATAACGGAATGAAATTTGGCGCTGGCGTACTTTTTGGCGTGTTGGCGTGCCAAAAAGAATTACCGAAAATTAACTAGGATTAAAAAACAACTTTTTACAGAAAAAATTTGTTTTTTCATTTTTATCAAGCGAGTAAACATAAAATATATGAAAAACCACGTTTATTATTTTTTAAATCCAAAAATGGAGCTGAAGTCGATGTTTTCAATTATAAAACAAAAATAATTTTTTTGCTAAATCTCTGTGTGGCGTACTGTTGAATTAATTTTTAACTAATTAACATGAAAATATATATGCAAATCCCGTTTATTATTTTTAAAAAAATATGCAATGGAATGAAGTTGGCTTTTTTTTGTCTTGATAAATGTGTTTTTGGCGTACTGCTGAATTATTTTTTCTTAAGTATAAAATTGAATAAAGTTTATTTTTTTAAGAATGTGTATAAAATTTGTCACGTGGCGTACTTTTTGGCGTGCTGGTGTTCCAAAAACGAATTACCCATTTGTTATGGCTTGCAATAAGCCACAAAGAAAACAGAACAACGGAATAGAGTTTAAACAATGTATTACTGGAACAACAACGCAAAAAGGTTACAACTGAACAGAGTAATAAACGTCATCCAGCAGGCGAGGGTCGCTCTCTCTAGTGTTTAATCCACACCTGGGACCAAAAGGTCTATTGTTTATATAATGGATAGAACAGTGATTCCTTCACAACAGCCCCTCCCAAGCTGATTTCCGTGGTTGTGAAAATCAGTATTTCTTCCTTTTGGGGCAGACCACCAAGGGGTCTGTGCGCTTCCTCTTTCTGTCGGAGCGGCTCGGTTCTGATATCATTTTTGGAGGTTCTATGTCAGAACAGTCATACACAGTTTCAATCGCCTCACTACCGTCGATGCGGTGGTTCTTCTTGATCATCGTAGAAGCGGTTCCGGATTTGGTTCAGGTGCCTCTTATGTTGGAACTTTGGGCCCTGAATGATGTATGTTACATTGGTGATTCTTCGTAAGATCATGTCCTGTTCCCAAAAAGAAACTTTATTTCTAAAATGTCTAAAATACACGTTATCTCCACTGTTAAACCGTTTCTTTGGCATTGTAGAGGTTCTGTTGTGTACTATGTGTTGGGTAGCAGTTTATCAAATACGGATTTTATTTTCCGTCAAAACATGATTTCTGCTGGGGATCCCACATCTGGTTTGTTCGGATTTCTCGTGATTCTGTAAATCTGCAGAAATTGCTGAAGGGCTTTTTCTGTCGGTGTACCGGACGCCTTTTTTAATGCCCTTTTAAGCATATCGACGAAGTGTTCGGCCTGGCCGTTGCTTCTGGCGTGGTACTGGGGTGTCGTAATATGCTTGATTTGATACGTCTTGCAGAATTCTCTGAACTCTGTCGAGGTGAACTGTGTAGCGTTGTCGCTAACCAGACAGTCTACAACCCCGAACCGAGCAAACAATTCCAATAAAAATTTGTCATTGTTGCCGTGGTCGTTTTTTTGCATCTTAGTACCTCTGGCCATTTAGAGTAAGAGTCAACTACTATCAGGTAGCAAAAATCCTCCTCAGGTCCTGCATAATCGATGTGGATCCTCGACCATGGTTGTTCAGCCTTAGAGCAAGGTTAATATGTTATCGGTGGTGTTGTGCAGGCAAAACACAGCATTTGCATCTGTTCACCATATCAGTAATATCTTGGTCCCTAGCTGGCCAATAAACAAAACTTCTCATTAGGCTTTAATTCTGTTTATTCCTGGATGCCCCATGTGAAAATCCCTGAGAATTCTGTTTTGAAGGGTTTGGGGGATGACAACGCTTTCACCCTATAAAAGTATTTAGTCGCAACCAGAAAAAATGTCTGAACTGCTGTCACCCAGTGTTAATTTCTGCTGCGTGGTTTGAATGAAATTGTCATTTAGGGTTTCTGACTTAATTTCCTGAAGTGTTACCGACAGTTCGCGGATAATATTGTTTATCATAGTTTTTACATCACTATTAATACGTAGTGCCGCGATTACTGAATCTTCAAGAGGTTCCATTTTGGCAGGAATCAGTCTCGATAGACCGTCTGCATAGGCTAGTTGTTTTGAGGGGAGAAATTGTATTGTCAAATTATAGTTCAGCAGAATAGTTCCCCATTTTAATAGTCGGTTCGCAGTGAATGTTGGAAGTCCTTTTGTTGATCCAAAAATGGATATCAACGGCTTATGGTCGGTTTGTAGAAAAAATGTCTTCCGTACAAGAACTGGTGGAATTTCGAAACTGCAAATATAATTAATAGGGCCTCTTTCTCGGTCTGAGAATATTCTTTTCCGCTGGTAAGATAGTCTGTGATGCGAAAGCAATAGGTTGTTTCGAGCTATCCGGCATTCGATGTTGCATACACGCCCCGACGCCATTTTTACTAGCGTCGCTAGCTACTATTATGTCCAATTGCGGTTTGAAATGCGCTAGGAGTAGTTTTGAAGTCAGGATTCTTTTTATTTCTTGGAATGATGCCTGGCAATCTTCTATCCACTCCCAAGCCTTATCCTTTTTCAGAAATTCATTAAGTGGTGCGCGCAATTTGTGCATATTTAGGATGAACCCCTGTTAATAATTTGCCAAACCTAAAAGAACTCTGAAATTGAGTTATGTTTACTGGTGCCGGCATTTCTTTAATAGCGGTCGCCTTATCTTGGTCTGGGCGTCTGCCATCTTTATCGATTATTTGACCCAGGTATTTAATTGTTTGTAAAAAGAACTCGCATTTATCTGCTTTGATCTTAAATCCATAATCTTGTATTCGACTAAATACTTGTCTGATATGTTTTTCATGTTCCTCCCTGCTTTTGCTCGCTATGATAATATCATCAAGATATGCGATTGCGGTGTCCAAGCCGGCCAACATAGTATCCATTACTTGCTGAAATATTGCGGGTGCCACCTTGACACCAAACACGAGTCTTTCATATCTGTACAAACCTCGATGAGTGTTAATACAGAGGAGGTTAGCGCTTTTGTTGTTTACCGGAAACTGTAGGTAAGCGTCGCTTAGGTCGATCTTAGAAAAAAACTTGCCGACATTTAATTTCGTGAACACTTCTTTTGGACTAGGTAATGGATAATGAAAATCTTCTAAGGACCCGTTAAATCTGGTCGTGAAGTCAGCGGAAACGCGAATTTCCCCGGACTTTTTCTTTACATAAACTGCCGGAGCAGTCCATATTCAATTTTCGTCAGTATACCGATGCTTTCTAATCTGTCTAGTTACTGATTTATTTTGCTCAGGGAAGCGAACGGGACATTACGTTTCTTCTTAAACATAGGTTGTGTGCCAGGTTTCAACTTAAAATCTGCGACCATTTTTGTACATCTCCCCAGGCCAGGAGTAAATACGTTTGTGAATTCTTTTTTAAAACAAGTTATAAGTTTCTCCGTTTCTGCTGGGCGGGTATCTATTTTCTTGCAATATATGGATATAGGAAGATCCCAGAGACGAAACTCCTCCATGCTGTCAGAACCGAACAGGTTCTCACTATTTTTTAGCACATACAATCTTAGTTTTTTCGTTTTCTCCTGTAAAGTTACGTTTGTAATTAATTCACCTTCAAAATGAATTTTTGTACCATTAACGGCTGTTGCCGTTCTGTTAGTTTTTATCATAGTCGGCTTTTGTAATATTTTCCACGTTTTGAGATTTATTATTGAAAGATCCGATCCACTGTCTAATTGGAATTTAATAGCCTTATCGGAAATGTTAACCGTTACATATTTGTGTAGATTTTCATCTACGACATCCTTAGTTCTGGTGTGACGTACACGGCTTCTATTCTGAGTTTTCTGACAGTGCGAACTTTTATGACCGATCTTATTGCATAAATGGCATCTTTTTGTTAAGAATGTGAAATGCCTTACCCAATGTATTCCACCACACCTGATGCTCGGTGCTTTTAGTTTTTCTGAGTTCGGTGGTTAGTGCCTGTGTGCCATTTCGACGGTTTTTCTTAGTTACTTTTTTTATATTCGCGATGCCTGCTTCGATATTTCTTGCATCTTTTTTATAATTTCTACTTTTTGACAATCCTCAGTCAATTTTTGAAGTGTTAAGTTCTGTTCATTTTCTAATTTTGTAAGGACTCTGCGCCTGATTTCCACATCTTTTCCCGAGCTTAACCCTTGCGAAAACACAAAACTTTAAAAAATTGTCTGCTGTTAGTTCAGACAACTTAAAGTCATCAGAGTGTTTGTTCACTACAGCTGCGTAGGGGGCAAAATCGTCATTAACGTCTTTTACCACATTCAAACATCTCCAACGCTTATGGAAAAGAGACGTTTTCGGCGAGAAAAGTTCTGTTAACAAAATTACCGTCTCATTGAATGATAAATCTGCTGTTTTCCGAGGCAAGATGTAATCCACATATTTATCATGCTCAGCCGTTTCCAATTTTCGTAGTAGAAGTCTGGTTTTCTTTTGATCAGACCAGTTGCTGCAGTCAAAAATCTTCATAACGCCGAAAATACACTGTGGGTGATTTTTCCTCTTCATCGTATTTAAAATTGTTTATCGCGGTCCATATTGTATTCTGAGAACATGCTTAATTGCTTTCTGCGTTCGCATTATTCTTAACAATTTCTGTAAGCAATTCCTCTCTTCGTAATTGACGTTCGGCTGTTTTTGAACTTCCTTTTGCTGTTTCTCTGTTTGTATTTGACATTCCGCGAATTTTACTATTACTTTTGCTGTTCCTCGAATCGTATTTGATGTTCAGTCCAGTGTTTTTCGGATTGTGACTGCCGCTTTGCGGCATCGATATGCAACTTGGTCAAATGTTCTAACGCTTCTTTCAATTCGTCGATTTTGCTTTGTCAGCATTAGCAATTTCAAAACGTTCGCTGAATTTTACAAAACCGTTTTATTCTTTCTTATTTATTCCCCCAGACAATAAAACGAACAGAAAAAACATAAATATATAAATATATAAAAAGTTCATTGTCTAAAGAAGAAAAAAATCAAGTGTATATTTTTCTCCAGAGAAAAAAATAACGCCCAATTGTAGCAGCGGAAACCAGAAGTGACGAATTCTTTTTCCAAAAGTATAAAAATTTACCTTTCTAAGTCGCGACGAACCTTTTTTCTTTTTGCAAAAGTACAGCGCTATCTTTGAAAGTCGTGACGAATATTTTTCTTTTCAACTCTTTTTTCCGTAAAGATCTGCGTTTTTTACCATGAACCTTTCAGTTGCAAGTGTTTAGCCACTTCCTTAGACTTGATACCATTTAAGTCCGACGCCGTTAGTATTTTTAGAATACTATTTCAACGCGAATATATTTTTTTCAATGTCGTTACGGGTTTCGATTTTAGTATGCTCCTTGAATCCGATGTCGTAAGGGTTTAGTTTTTTTAGAACACTGTTTTTAAACGTGAGTACGTTCTCCGAATTCAATGTCGCCAGTGTTATGGCTTGCAATAAGCCATAAAGAAAACAGAACAACGGAATAGAGTTTAAACAATGTATTATTGGAACAACAATGTAATAAGGTTACAACTGAAAAGAGTAGTAAACGTCACCGAACAAGCGAGGGTCGCTCATGTGTTTAATCCACATCTGGGATCAAAAGGCCTATGTTTTATATAATGGATAGAACAGTCCATTTGAAGGGTGATTCCCCCACAACACCATTAAAGATAGGAATTCATCTGTAGCAGTTATAGTCTAATGGAATTTGTCTTTTCATTTCGATTTAAATGTATTTATTCTGTTATATATCCATGGACACATGTTTCGCCATCTCTTAAGCCTCATGTGTGGCTAAGCATACATAGATTAAAGAATGAAACTTCAATTGTTGGCACGTAGCACTCTACAGGTTAAGCAATGGAAACTGCTGGTGACAGTGAAACTTGAATGAAGCTCTTCATCATATCTTCTTTCACACGACTTAAGGAGACACGTGCTTGAGATGTAGCAATTACAGAGAACTATTTTCGCTAGTAAATTAATACCCCCCGTCTGAGTTCTTCGGCCACAGGCTGACCTATCAGCTAACAGGGCGCATTGATTCATTTGTTTCCTTAAAAAGACTTGAGGGAACGTCAGTCAGTCAGGACTGGATCTTCAGCCAAGCAACACCTCTTCTCTTTCGTCCCCTGTCCACCGGACATTTTGATCTAGCATTTACGGTCTCCACTGAAGACAACTGATATTACCTGCGGACAACACAGGAAATGTACTGACTGACCGATAACGACCTCAAAATGAACATTCTTCCTTTATCTCCGTTTGACATTCAAGTTTCTGTTGCCAATAAAGTCATATTCTACGTTGTGATTGTTAAAAAGTTTGTTTTTGTTAATTTTGTGTTGTGTTCACTAAATATATTTTATTAGAAGTAAAACATTTAAATTCCTAAACATGATGACCCGACGAATACAAACTTTTTGAGAACATAAAAGAAGGCACAGAACAAAACTTCTTTGGAACATTAAAATAAACGAAACGAAAATAAACAAAAGATAATAAGAAAAACTTCTCAACCTCACACACAAAAATATTTTATGTTTCGTAACAAATACAGAATTCTTCTCTTTTTTACTAACAAAAAAGAAAAAAGAAACAGATACATTTATAGTGGACTAAAAATACCACGTGTTCACATACAAACACGGTCACATGCCCGTGTTTTTGTGTGCGAAAAAATCGTATTTTTGTCTCGACAAAATCCTTTTTCGTGATAACTTGTAAATATTCCGTTTCGAAAGTAAGCAAAGGAAGACATTCTAACAATTTTTAAGCTATTATCTTTTTTAATTACCAGACTTTGAGGTGTCAGAATATTCCCCAATCCTTCTATTCAAGAGACAGTCAACTTCTAGTCGTCACAAAGAAAGAAACACAAAAGAGATAAAAAAAATTTTCTTTTGCTTTGACGAACAAACTCGTAAGTACCTCACTTTATCTCGCTTCTCTTAAAAACACACTAAAAAAACTACCTTTTAAAAGTATTTTTTCTATTTTATTGTAAAAAGATTTTTCTTTTATTATTTTTGTCTCTAGCTAAATATGTTCCTTGTTCTTCCACGTGATCCCACGACAATGTCCTTCTTTCCATTTTCTTACCTTTGATTTTTTTGTCTGTTGTTGCTTTCTAATATATATATATATATATATAATAGTTGCTGCGAACCTTTATAATAATATCACAGCCTAACGACATCTTGTCTCCACTTATATACGCAATCCAACCACTCGTGAATATGGCTATTTTAAAAGCCATTGAGAGCTACACTCACGAGGTAAAAAACTTGGCAAGCTGGACCCGTAGTCGAACAGGCACCGACTCCAGACTAACTCTTTATCTTTAAACCACTACCATTGCTACTCAATCAAACCGAAACTGTGCTTTTACCATTATCGCTTAGGTGCGGAAGCACAAAAAATGTAAAATGCCCTGTTCGTTTTCTAACCAAGGACACTAAATAATGGAAGAACAAGCACGCTACACTTTCCACAAAACTCACACAACTATGCCTACTTTATTCAAGACTCTATGCTATGCACGGTGCTAGGTTGATACTGGAGCTGCTTGCAGTATATGGCCATTGAAACTCCTCCGTGTGAAGCTACTAATATCGCGAATCACACTGCAAGCGGCAAATCACTCCTCTATTTCCATGTACGGTCAATATTCTCGTTCTCTAGACTTGAAATTACAGAGACTTACATGAGTCTTTACCATAGTGGATTTACTCTACCCAATACTAGGTGCCGACTTCCTGCACCACTTCAACCTGATAGTGGATATGCGCAAATGTCGGCTGATGAGAATGCAAAACTACCCCCTCTATCAGCTGTCTTCTTCATTGCAATAATAACCCATACCAGACCTTTTTACACTGCTACCGAGAGTTGACAAAATTTTTGTCGTAAGCAAAGCCACGCACACCACAAAACCCACGCACACCACAAAATACCACATCGAAACCACAGGTGCACCTGTGTTATCACGCTCTCGCTACAATTTTCAGGCTTCAAAATGTGAACATCAGATGGTGCAAGGTTATGTTTCCAATCCAACTGATTTAGATACGAGAGATGTGTGTAAGAAGGTCAGTGGAAGTTCACCCATACAAAGTATTTTAATCCAATAATAATAAATCAATTATTCTAAGTAAAAAAAATCGTTCACATAAATATATAACAACGCCACAAAATATAAAACAACTTACTATGTCAAATCAGAATCAAGTTGCATCATCTGGCGAAGGCGTTTCTTTCAAAAACAATTTTCAGGCTTCAAAATGTGAACATCCGATGGTGCAAGGTGAGGCAAAGTGTATGGCAGAGGATTTCATAGACATCTGCACTTCTGATCTCGAACAATGTGTGTTGTGGATTGGAGTCATATCTTGCAGGGGAGATATTTCCTAATCTGGATTTTGATAGCTTTAATATATTTTCTGAAAATTGAAGTGTAATAAGTAAGTTTAAGACAGGTAGAGTTAATACTTCTTCAGTACAGTATGGTAATCAACGCGGTTTTGCTTTTGGAAAGTTATCAGCAACCTAGGAATCCATCAGATAATTTCCACAGACCCTGCACTAGTCATGAGCTTTTAGGCGATCTAACAGATAGTCAAGCATGAATCTTTAAAAAAGGTTCACAATGGCTAACAGTTGTCTCATTAATGATAGATGGAAGGCAATAAGACCAAGGTGATGCTGTTACAGATTTCATGATATATTGGAATTCACAATATCAACGTTTTACAAGCATATGATGTGACATCGTTTCTTTTAATTTCATAAAGTTTTCTATAGTATGTCCTGTGGTGTGACTGATTGCAAAAAGAGAACTGATCACTGCATAACACTTGACATGCTCCATTTCACACTTAATTTATTTCAAACACTTGTAAATCAGGAACAACTAGTTCAGAGTTGTACTTTGCCACATAATCCACAGAAATATAAATCATTGCATATGCAACATTTCTACTAGATCAAACAGAAGTGAGTCAGGGTCATTACTTATTGAATGTCAATCGTATTTCAAAATCTTGCACAATAAAGATTTGTATGAAAATAGCAATGATAAAAGGTTAAAAAATGAATTAGATATTTAAACATGAAAACTTGATATAAAATAGACGTTTTATTGAGATATATTAAATTTAAAATAAAAGTAAAAACTGTTAAGACATAACCTCAGTTCTTTTGGGTGATTTTTAAGATTTACATGATAATAATAACTTTGTTTTTAAAAGAAAATTATTAACAAAATCAAAGTATCATATTCGTTTCTCACGTTTTTGTGGGGAAGAGTAACACATTTTTTAACACAAGAATACATATACACATAACAAGAATATGGTTTTTAACTTCAACACTTTATCATTTTAGTTCTCACTGTGGATGGACATGTTAGAAGAAGGCGTGCTATATGCGTAGTCGTGTGCAACTTCCTTGAAAAATGTTGAGTTTATGAGTTGGAAGTTTGGAAACAAGTGTCGAGTTGTGGAATTGGAAATTCTGACAACAAATTGTCGAATTTATCTGATAAATAGTTAGTTTACCCATACATTTTAGTTAGTCCGAAGAGATCCTCCTGTAACTTACACATAATTTAATTGGAATATATATATATATTTGTAGACAGTTATTATCCATGTTATCGTTTCATTGCAAACGTTTGCTTTTCTAGAAATTGTGTGTAAATACAATTTTTCCCTTTCTTTCAATTTTGATCAGTCGAAGTTGAAATCAATGAGCTCCCTACATGGGTCTCACATTTAACTCTATATGAAATGCATAGATATTGAATTTTCTATTAAATTTCTTTTGTTTTCCTCTTTGTTTCATTTTTCTTATAATTTTGTTTAAGCCAGGGATGGGGCATCCTACCAGATGCCAAACATACACCTGCTATTTTAGACACTCCAACCGAGAGATCTTTTTAAGATTCTAACCGTCCCTTTAAGTGCAATTGTTTGAATCTCCTTTGCACTTGGTTTACCTGGTATATTTGTAAGATAGTTTGTAAAATTCTTTTTCATAAGTCCGGTTGCTCCTATAATTACTGGAATGATAGAGATCTTCTTAAGGTTCCAGTTTCTTTTCATGTCATACATAAGACCCTGGTATTTGGTAATCTTTTCCCTCTCAGCTCTGTTTAACTCAGCATCATTCGGGACACTATCTTCCACCAAGGTTGCTTCCTTCTCCTTGTCCCATATTACAATGTCGGGTTTTATAGCTCCGTTTTCTAGGTATGTGGCTGTAGGGATTGCATAGTCATAGTGGATGGTATATGACTTGTTTCCGACTGTTCCCTCGGGTATATGTGCCCATGACTTCTTACTGCATTCGATATTTAACTTATTGCAGATCGTCCAGTGGAGATATTTGCATACTTCATTGTGTCGCATTGTATAGTAGCCGTCCCCTAGCAGAACCTTACAGCTAGAAATCAGGTGGCTCACACTCTCTACTTCTGTGTGGCAGAACCTGCATTTGTTGTCTTTGCTGAGACCACTCATCTTTTTAAACGCATTGGTCATCAAGCCTTGATCTTGGGAAGCTATTATAAACTTCTCCTGGTCATAGTGGAGCGATCCATCCTTTAGCCAGCTTATAGACCCTTCCTTATCAATATAGTCTTGGTTATATTCGTCCAGAAAATACTTAGCCCGTTGTTGGTTGGCCCATTCTTCAACTTTCTTGTCATGGAAAGCTTTAGTGTATTTCTGGCGACTTTTTCTGGCTATTTCAGTCGCAGGTATCTTTTCTGTTTCTGTCTCACTTGTAAGACAGTCTTTCCCAAAATGTTTGGCCAGTTTTGTGATGGATGTTGTTCTACTGGCTCTTGATTCCTGATGTTGGTGTAACATCTTGAGAGTTGGGTTTTTAGAGCTCATCAGATATTGTCCGGTGCTCACAATAGTTCTACGATGTTGATGGTCAATCTCCGAGAGCCCCATACCTCCTTTCCATCTGGGCAGATACATTTTAGACAGACACTGGTTTCTGTACATTACTTTATACATTGTCAGCATTTTACGTGTCTTAGTGTCTAGTCTATTTATGTCTTTTGTGGCCAGTCGACAATACCAAAACTGTATGTTACCACTGGCATGGCTAGTTGGTTAATGGCAGTTATTTTGTTTCTGCTTGTGAGTTCTGTTTTACAAATCTTCTTGACTCGGCGTATGTACTCACTTCCAATTTTGTTTCTCATCTTGGCATGCTGGATGGTATCATTCTCTTCTATGCCAAGGTATTTGTATCCTTCCTGCCCTTCTAGGTCCTTGATGGTGGTATATTCATCAAGCTGCATATTTTCAGTTTCGATCTTCTTCCCAGATTTGATGGAGCACTTGGCACATTTGTCCAGTCCAAATTTCATGCCAATATCTCTGGAGAAATTATGTACGACTTGTAAGAGTTCATTTAGGTCGGCATCGGAACTGGCATACAGCTTGAGGTCATCCATGAAGAGCAGGTGGTTAATTCGTGTGTTTGGGTCTTGTCGGCGGCCCTGTTTTCCGTATGTTTTTGCATATGACACAACAAATGTTCGTTCTATGCAAAGAACCACATACGTCAAAGGAATGTGGTTTGGCTAATTTAAATTTTTTGTTTAAGCTGGTGATGGCGCACCCTACCGGATGCCATGCATTCACCCTTTATCTCATACATTTCTAGTAAACAATCATTTTAAGATTCTAACTCTGTTTTTGAGCAATTGTTTGAATCTCTCTTGCACTTCTGGAACCTACACGTGATTTTCTTTTAGAATATATAGATATTCATAGACAGTAATTATTCCTGTTATCGCTTCATTGCAAAAGTTTAGTTATCTAGGAATTTCGTGCAAATACTTCTTAAGATTTTTCATTAAACCAGTTAGTACATTTCATACACCTTTCCTCTTTTCTTTCAATTTTCAACAGTCGAAGTTCTCAAAAATTAATGGCCGCCCTACGTGAGGCTTACACATTTAACTCTATATGAAATAATAAATATTTGAATGTTGTAATAAAATTCTTTGTATTTTGTATGATTTTGCATACGACACAACAAATGTTCCTTCTATGCAAAGAACCACATATGTAAAAGGAATGAAGCTTGTCTCTTTTTTAATTTCATTATTTTGTTTAAGCTGCTGATGGCGCATCCTACCGGATGTTAGGCAGTGACCCTTTATCTCATACATTTCCACCGGACAATCATTTTAAAATTCTAATGTTCCTTTTTGATCAATTGTTTGAATCTCTCTTGGACTTGCTTCACAAGATAGTTTCTAAAATTATTTTTCTAATTTCAATTGCCCTATAATTACTGAAATAGAGATTTTCCAAAGATTCCAATTTTTTCACGTCGTACAAAAAACCTGGTATTTTGTTATTTTTTACTCTCACTATTTTTAACACAGTATTATTGAAGACATTAACTTCTAAGGTTGTAACTTTCTACTTATTGTGTCATATAATTATGCCAGGTTTAACAGCTCCATTTCAAGGCTCATAGCTTTCGGAATCGTAGAGTTATAGCAGATGGTGTATAACATGTCCAGCTGCTGTTCCCTATACTTGCTGCAGCATTCAATATTCAACATGTTATAGATCGTCATGTGGATATATTTACACATTTAATTATATTCCATTGTATAGTAGCCATCTTCTACAAGAACCTGACTGCACGATGTCAAATGGCTCATCATCACTATTTATGTGTATTTGAAACTTATATAGTCCTGGGTGAATGAATCGTGAAAATACATGTAAAATATTGTTTGGCACATTTTATATAGTCCTTAAAACTTATATAGTCCTGGGTGAATGAATCCAAAAAATACATGTCACAATATTGTTTGGCCCATTTTTCCAATTTTCTGTAATGGAAGTTCTGGAGTATTTTTAACAACTCCTTTGGGTGATTTCCGTAGCAGACTTGTTTCCTAATTTTGTCATATTTGTAAAATAGGCTTGATTAAAATCGTTGTCCACTTGCATGATAGAGGTTGTTCTGACTTGTTTCATAAGGCTGCAATACAACGTTGAGATATGGATAATGGAAGATTTCTTGTATGTGTTTTCACATGATGCATCAAATCTTACATCTGGGCAAACTTTTTAAATTTTCTTATCTTATTAGCATCCACGGTATAAATTTTACCTCCCTTCAAAAGAAGAACCATATACTGTACAATATATGAGATTGATACATTCGTAAGATTCCAATTTCTTCTTATGTCGTACATAAGTCGTTGGTATTTTGTTATTTTCTACCTCTCTGCTCTGTTTAAGCAAACATCATTAGGAATGCTGACTTCAACTAGGCTTGCCACATTCCATTTTACAGTTTTTCTAACGGAGATATTTTTGTCCTGTATGTATATTCATATGAATTGAATCCTATATGTCTTTTCATATGACTTAACAAAGTTGACTTCTGTGCATACTTAACATGAATGTGGTTTCTCTCTTGTATTTGTTTTCATATAATTCAACAAAGTAGACTTCTGTGCAAAAGAAAAACCACATATTTCACATAAATGTGCTTTCTCTCTTTTTTTAAATTTTTCTTAAACTTTTTCTTCTAGGGGATGGGACATCCAACCAGATGTCTGACATTTACCCCTATTTTAGTGAGTCCAACCAAGAGATCTTTTCATGATACTAGCCGTTCCTCTCTCCAGTATGTGTTTTCATATGACGCAACAAATGTGACTTCTCTGCAAAAGAAAAACCACATACTTCACAAGAATGTGGTTTCTCTCCCGTATGTGTTTTCATATGACGCAACAAATGTGACTTCTGTGCAAAAGAAGAACCACATACTTCACAAGAATGTGGTTTCTCTCCCGTATGGGCTTTCATATGACGCAACAAATTTGACTTCTCTGCAAAAGAAGAACTACATACTTCACAAGAATGTGGTTTCTTTCTTGTATGTGTTTTCATATGACGCAAAAAATGTGACTTCTGTGCAAAAGAAGAACCACATAATTCACAAGAATGTGGTTTCTCTCCTGTATGTGTTTTCATATGACTCAGCAAAGTTGATTTTTCTGCAAAAGAAGAACCACATACTTCACAAGAATGTGGTTTCTCTCCTGTATGTGTTTTCATATGACGCAACAAATGTGACTTCTCTGCAAAAGAAGAACTGCATACTTTACAAGAATGTGGTTTTAATCCCGTATGTGTTTTCATATGACTCGACAAATGTGACTTCCGTGCAAAAGAAGAACCACATACTTCACAAGAATGTGGTTTCTCTCCAGTATGTGTTTTCATATGACTCAACAAATTTGACTTTCGTGCAAAAGAAGACCCACATATTTCACAAGAATGTGGTTTGTCTCCTGTATGTGTTTTCATATGATTCAACAAATTTGATTTCCATGCAAAAGAAAAAGCACATATCTCACAAGAATGTGGTTTCTCTCCCGTATGTGTTTTCATATGACGCAAAAAATGTGACTTCCCTGCAAAAGAAGAACCACATACTTCACAAGAATGTTGTTTGTCAGCCATGTTAGATATATTCCACAAAATATACATGCAATGTAGTGTATGATGATAACCAGGCTAGTATATTTTAACTTCAGAAAATTTATGTAAAGAAATGTATAATTATTTTAAACCTTTTTAAATCACCAATGAAGAAAACTCCTTCTCATCCATTAATTAAATTCTTTTCAATGTTGCAAATTCTGAAAATATAAAGTAAATTAGAAAAAATATATTTCATATGGTTAACTTGAATTTCTCATGTTGATTTCTATTAAAAATATCCAAAACATCTTTTATCAATGAAATTTAAAAAAGAATATTGTGTATAGTTTTATGCAATACTGGTCAGTCAACAAAATTATTATTGTTAATGAAATTTAAAAAATTAGTACAGTTTTATGAAATACTGGTTAGTTAACCAAATTAATTTATTTCTATTTTCAAATATTTAACTAAAAATCTTTACGTTTCTTCATTTTAGAGATGAGGATTGATTATTCATATTATTTGGATCCTCATTTGGGGTGTTATTTTCACAACTAGTGTATTATTCATTGGAACCCGACGGCGAACAATTGTTAAGGTTATATGTACCACAGTATATGGCCACAAAACACACATATATATATATTTTTTAAATACACCCCTCTATCTAAACAAACATAATATAAAGAATACCCGAAAAGACTGAAACAAAAAATCACAAAATTAAAATCTAAGAATCCAAAAAATAAATATCAAAATAGAATGAAAGTACCTCTTCCCTTATTTCAAAAGAGCTGGTTCCCCCCTCCTCAAACATACACATTAGTAACGACCTTGTATCACAGTCACCTTCCAAGGAAAGCAATTAATCTCATAATACTATAAAACAGTACACACATTCGCAAACCAATAAAAGAAAACACACACTACCCTAAAGGAAAAAAACACAAGCAGAAAGAGAGAGTGAGAGACAGCGAAAACCACAACACGAGAGTGAGTACAGCCGACAAGCCCAATAAAAGAGCAATAAAAATTGAACATGTCAATGAATAAAAGACACTTTCACGCCTCCACCCCTTGGAAACACTTCAAATGAACTACGAAAATGCCATTTTTACATCTCCAACACATTTGAAAATAATTTCTGACGAGGACGCTTCACAGAACGTCTGAAACGCGTAAAAACGATTTTAATGATTTAAAAACATTATTACAATGATCCAAATATAATTCTAAAATGAAAAACCAAGACACGGAATAATAAAATAATGTTAAAAAATATACATTGTTGGTGACTACCCCCTTATTAAATATATATACATATATATATATATATATATATATATATATATCTTTGGGTTGAGCACTTTGTAAATATATTTTCACCCAATGCGTATTTAAAGCGATTAAGCGAAGCCCACTATTAATTTGTTCATAAATAAGCTGATGGTTCGAGCACTCTGCGACGGGAGGGTGTGGATTTAATACACACTCTAGGAGAAATATTTACGGCATTGATTCCTAGCCGAATGGTGAGAGCTGCCGACTGTCAATGCAATGGTTGTAGGTTTAATCCACGGCTGAGGAAAGGTGTTTGCCTAGCCGCACTGATGAGTTGTGATACAACGAAACAGTACTGTATGTGGATGACAATATATATATATATATATGTATGTATATATATATATATATATATATAATTTACAGAAGCAAAAATATTTCTGGCCATGTTTATTTAAGAAGATGAATGAATATGTAGACAAATGTATTCCATGCTAAACTAGAAATAAAAGCAAGCAATAACCTTGAACGCAGGAGTACAATCTGCTGCTTTTTCCTTTTTCAAAACTGGCAATGGATATTTCCGCCCCTTACCTTACAGTTTTGCGTAACCAGTACATAGTGATGTTCATCAATATGTATAGGGGTTTGCCAGAGGTTTTCGCAGCCCCTTACAAGAAGGCTGAAACTATGGTTCATATGGTCTTGGATGAAATTTTCCTCAGATTCGGGACACCACTCCAGTTGTTAACAGACAATCGGTCCAAAAATGTTAAAAAAGTGATGAAGAAGGCATTGTAGGACCTCAACATGTGAGCACATAATTTTATCACCCCAAACTAACGGCAAATTAGAACGTTTTAGTGAAAAGTGGGGAACAATGAACAGTCATGGGATATATACGTTAACCAAATGTTGTCGGCTGTCAGATTCAATGTGAGTGAAATGACGAAATTCTCACCATGTTTCCAACAGATATATGATCTTGCAATTATATAATATATTAATGCCTTGTAAAATATACTAGGGTGATGAGCAACACGAGATCGCTCTACAAGAGATGCATCGATCGTTTGCATTGGTAAGGAATAACATTCTGAAAGCTAGGAAAAACTGATAAAGAATTCGAATGAGAAAACAAAGTTCATGGATTTTAAGATTGGAGAAAAAACACTCACGTCTCATATCCATCAATCAAGGAACGTGAAAACCCGTTAAGAAAATCTACATTGGCTGCTCTGAGTCGGATAGCAATTCAGCCATGTAATAAACTGATACCCCAATATGGAGGAGTCGACATCAATGGAAACGGCCGGATGAGGAGTCTAGCTTACCATTGATGGAGATGTGAGTCATGACACATAGCATAATGACTAAACTTGCAAATAGTTTGGATGCGATTTATCCCCTATTTGCATCACTTGCAGATGTCAAAGACAAAATAAGGATTTGTTCAGAAAGTTCTAAATAGGTTCGGAGTTTGGAAGTGGGGAAGAGGAACAAGTGAAAGGGAATAGTTTAGCTTGTTTAAGGTCTATATTCTGTTTTAAAAAAAATCCGTTTCAGGGTTCATTACATTCAGGATACTTTGGGAGGTGAGTGCAGCTAACGACTTCGACACAGTATGCAATGCGTTAAGAGTGAGTAAAAAAAGATTATAAATTTATTATTAACTCGAGCAGTATGCACGCACGGTAGTCCTAGATTATGATAAAACCATTATTTATGATCAATGGGCTCAGGTTGTCAAAATTGATATCACACCCAAAGTAACGGCAAAGTAGAACTTTTTAGTGAAAAGTTGGGAACAATGAACAGTCATGGGATATATACATTAACGAAATGCTGGCGGCTGTCAGATTCAATGTGAGTGAAACGGCGAATCTCACCATGCTCTCAAATAGATACATGACCATAATATATTAATGCTTTGTAAAGTATACTAGGGTGATGTGTGGCACGAGATCGCTCTACAAGAGATGTGTCGATCTTTTACATTGGTAAGGGACATTTTGGGGAAGAGGAACAAGTGAGAGGGAATAGTTTAGCATGGGTAAGGTCTTTATTCTGTTTTTAAAAGAATTTTCCCTTTCATGGTTCGTTACATGCAGGATACTTTGCGAGATGATTGCGGCCAACCATTTCGATTTTGTTTACTCATAGTACAAACATGTAAACTTTTTTATTCTACATTTCATTTACAAAGTTTTGTTATGAACACACATTTTTAAATTTTAAATAAAACTTATCCAATAAAACAATTTTAAATGTTAAACTCCTAACTTTACCATCGTTTGCATGCAAGTAAATTTCAAAGATTTTGTTTTATTAAAAATTGTAAATAAAATGTATTTAAAAAAATGTTTGCCGTTTGTTTGCCTGTGGAAAAAGCCCGTAAAATTTTATTTAATCTGTAAAGTTTAAAAGAAATATATTTGTATATTTTTTTGTTTACTCTGTAAAGTGTACACAATTTAAAATAGTGTTTTGTAATTAAAATGTTTTTGCGTATTACCCCTTTTACGACGACTTATAATGGGAAAGTTAAAAATATTTGTATTAAAAAAGCAATTTTAATGACAAGCTTATTTTGTTATACGCCTATTTTTAATTAACAACAAGCTTTTTATAAATAAAACCGTTTTTAAATAGTAAAACTTTTTTCGTTAATAAAAATCTGTGACGTAAAAGTTATAAAAGTATGATTAAACTCAGTTAGAACTTCCGGTTCAGTTGAATCGCAAAAAGAGCATCACGTAAACATTGTATTCCTTCTACCCTAATTCATATTCTACTAATAGACTGCCTAGTACTTACCTTTCTCAACACAATTGATATCGAAAGAATTTAACCATGGCCTCCTTGCATCCCCAAGAAATAACTTCTGTGACGGTAAATGAACTTCAACAGATTGAGTTTTCACAGCTGTCTCTCCATGATAAAGTTGAAATTAAGAAAAGAAGCCATTCAACGCCTGATATTCAAATATCTCAGCCAGGCATTAGCAACAACAAAGTGTATATTCGTAGTTTTAATGGTACCAACGGAAAAGTTGGCTTTGCAGCTGTGAACTAAAAAAGGCGTTGTTCTGCTTTCCTTGTTTGTTGTTAGGGGGTGATGTAACATGGACAAAAGATAGTTTCAGAACTATTAGCAAAATGAAAGATAGAACTGAAAAGCATGAGAAACACGTGGCCAATGTAGTTTCCCTATCAATTTTGGGGACCATAAATATTAAAGAAAAACAGTGAGGCCTACAGACTTTCAATCAATCATCATAACATAAATGTTGAGAAGAACCGTGAAATTTTATCTAAAATAATAGATTGTATTTTCTTTTGTGGGAACTTTCAAACTCCCTTACGAGGACATGACGAAAAAGATGATTCAGCAAATCCAAATGTATTTAGAGGGTTTTTAAATATTGCATTTTAATTACATCCAGATTTAAAGAATCACTTAGAAACCAGTAATGTCTTCAAAGGTGTTTCCAAGACCATTCAGAATGACATACTTGACTGTCTTTTACAAATATACCATGATGAAATGAGGAACATTATGGCAAACATGTTAAGTATTTTTTTAAAACTCATCCTAAATGTTTTTTTTATGTCACCTTGTTTTTAAACTTGTTTTTCTTGTTTTATTTATGTATTTGTCTGTATTTTCCTGTCTTATTCGCACCCCCATGCTACAAAGTAAATGATAAAAAAAACAAAATGCCGGAAACTAACGATTAAAAAAATGCCGGGAATTATTCTCTATTAGAGTAGATACACTTAGTACTTTATAAAAAAAGTTAGAACTTTTTTAACAATAAAAAATGTAAATTAAATATTTTACACATCTGAACGTAACGACTTTTATTCTATAAATAGATAGGTACTCGTCCAAGTTATCTGGAAATAGAAATCTTCTTATGCTCTAGAAAGACACGACGACATGCCAGCTACCAGTTGGCAAAAAGACGGCAGACGGAACATTATGGCAAACACGTTAAGTATTTTTTTAAAACTCATCCTAAATGTTTTTTATGTTACCTTGTTTTTCTTGTTTTATTTATGTATTTGTCTGTATTCTCCTGTCTTATTCGAACCCCCCATGCTACAAAGTAAACGATAAAAACAAACAAAATGCCACACTAACGTAATGTACTTGCAATAACCCTTATCCCTGAGTGGCTTGATAAGTGGTGATCACTGTGTAAAAAAAGAAATAAGGGCAGGAATTAGCAAAGCTTTCTTTGTAGCTGTTATGGCAGATGTGTCTGAACATACACAAATGATCATTGTCTTAGATGAAAAAATACATGAACGCATTTGGGGATTCTTTATTCCAGAAAACCAAATACATTGATTTACGGTACGTCTTGGATGAAAAAAATACTTGAACGCATTTGGGGATTCTTTATTCCAGAAACCCAAATGCTGATGGGATATCAAAATGTATTCTACAACAATTAGATATAATCTTTCAAGAGAATCGCCAAAAACTTATAGCTCAGACATTTGATGACGCAAATGTCATGAAAGGCAAAAAAGCTGGTGCTCAGGCGAAAATAAAAGCAGTTTATAGTAATGCACATTTCACTCACTGTTATGCGCATCAACTTAATTTTATAATGAGGAATGCAGCAAGCATTACACGAAATGCTAGAATATTTATCTCTAACATTTTGGCTATTCCGACTTTCTTTTCTAGATCACCACAGCGTCTGTCCATTTTTCAAGAAGCATCTGGATGTAAGCATTCTACGTGTATCCGCCACAAGGTGGAACTTTAACATACATAAATAGAGTTCATGAAAATGTTCAAGCATAAAAAACTGTCACTGAAATTCAGTCAACATCATATGTAGATGAGACTGTTACAGAAGCGACAGGAATTCTGAAATATTTGAACGATGAAAATTTCATATTTTGGTTTGAGCTATTTCATAAAATTATGCATCATGTTGAAATTATTTCTCTGGAAATTAGCATATATAAAGTCAATGAATACATAACAAATTTCAAAACTGCTATTTTAGAGATAAGAAACACCAAATACTGTGAAAATCCTTCACAAACACTCAAGGGCGAAGCTAAAGAACTGTGTGACTATATATCTGTTGATATAACGGACAGATATTCTTCAATTAAAAATTTAATACTTGCTAAATTATTTTACAAGATAAGCTTTGCTAGTTTTAAGAAAAAAACTACCTACAGAAGAGATATCCTTGACAACTGAAGCATATCCCATGATTGACAAAGAAAAGTTTGAAACTGAGCTAGAAATATTTTATAGTAGGTCAGATATCCATGAATATTGCAAAGTAATTGATCTGAAATTTATTTTGGAAAACAATTTAAACGATGTTCTTAGTGAAATCACAACACTCATAAAAATTATCTTGACAATTCCCATGTCTACATCAGAAGTAGAACGTTGTTTTTCAACTCTGAAAAGAATAAAAACTTTTCTAAGCAACATCATGGGTTGCGAAAGACTAAATGAACTTGCAGTGCTTTCAATTGATAAAAAAAGTTCTTCAGCAGTCATTCAGAAGTTAAGGAGAAAATTATCAATCTTTTCTCACAAATTAAAGAAGAATGAAGTTTACTTTAAAATGAATGTAATAAGTAAAATATTTAAAATATTTACATTTATTTAGGATTCCTTTAAGTTATTGTATTTTTATATGTGTGCATACGTATAAATTATATTTTTTATGTTTGTTTTATTTTTACACAATATTATAACAATACATATATATTTTTTTAAACAGCACCCCCACTAATCTTAGGCACGAGCCGCCACTGCTAAAATATGATATTTTAAATTTGTACATGTTGTGAAGGAACATAACTGGCTATACACCGGTTACAAACTGTATATATATATTGGACTGTTTGGCAGACAGCGGCAGACAGCGGCAGACAAGCAGTCGCAGTAAGACGGATAGTCTTACGTGTTGATTATCAGACTTTCTTCCCCATACTTGTTACTATGTACTTCTATTTACCTTAGGCGAGCAGCCTTACGTTTCTGTATTATAAATAAACCCCATTACACATACCACTCGGTGTAACTCACGTTTGTCTTTATTTCCTAAGTATTTAGGAATATAACAATGGCGACGAAAGGATGTTCTTTCTCTTAACAGAGATAAATTACCGTACCAAGGACTGTGTACAATGCAAGGATTTTTTGTTTTACGAAAAAAACAAACTACACAAGGATTTTTGACCACGTGCGTCAATGAATTTAAAAAATTTTCCTACCTAAAGTAGCGAAAAGTACGGATTTTTCTTCGTAAAGAACTCACAAGAAATTATAGAAACATGTTCAAGGTAAAGTGGAATTTATATTTATTTTGACAAGTAAAAAAAAAAAAAAAAAAAAAAAAAAAAAATGGTCGCAAGTTGAATTCGAAACTACACTAAAGGATTACGAGTTTCGAAAGAAAAAATATAAATACAACGACTATTGTACCATTTTATGCCACGTGGAAACGGCAGCCATATATTTTTTTTTTTTGGAAAATTAATTGTTTGTTATTGCCTTTATATAAATAATTGGAACTATTTGTCGTGGGAAGTAAGAAATATTTTGTGTATGAACTTACGTTGTTGAAAAAAAAAAAAAAAAAAAAAGAATTATTTTACAAAGCCTGTTGAATTACTATGGATGAACTTTGTTGAAACGTGTTGTGTCTGCATATTGCTACTAATTTACGATATACGTAAATTTACGATTTTTCTTTGGAATTATTGTGTAGAATTCGAAAAGACATTTTTGTACTAGAAGCTAACATGGAACAATTAGCAGAGTTAACTAAGGCTCTAGCCCTTAGCATCCAGGAACAGACAAAAATGACTCAACAATTTTTAGCGCAACAACAACAACAACAACAAATTCAACAACAACAGCTACAGCAACAGCTGCAACAACAACAAGAAAGAACACAAAAAACTTTAGAGGCACAAAAAGAACAAACAAACATACTACAACGACAAATGTCGACACAGCAAAAGAATTTAGAAAAGCTAATTCTAACGTCGACCGGGAAGAAGACTAATTTTTCTGCCGAGGGTATTTCAAATTCACTAACGGAATTTCGTTACTCCCCGGATACTGGTGTTACTTTCCCTGCATACTACAGAAGATACGAAACAATTTTTACGAAAAGATGTTTAGACTGGACCGATGAGGAAAAAGTTACCCTGCTACTACAAAAACTGGGTACTGATGAAAACACCAAGTATGCAAATCTAATTCTACCAAAAAAACCGGAGGAGGTTTCGTTCGAGGAAACAATTAGTACCTTGTCGAAAATATTTGATAAAAGGGATAGCCTATTTCACTCTAGATACAAATGTTTGAACATTCAGAAGGCAGAAGCTGAAGACTATCTAGAATATGCTTGCACTGTGAACTGTTTATGCGAATCATTTAAATTGAATGAAATTTCCGCAGACCAATTTAAATGTTTAATCTTTGTACAAGGTCTCACAGCACCAAGGGACAAAGATATACGTTCACGGATCCTAACAATTATGGAGGCGGATCCTAACATAACATTGCAAAAAGTCACTGAAGAGTGTCAACGTCTGATTAACATAAAGAAAGACAACACTCGCATTGAAGAGAAAAATATTTTTAAGGTGCAGCAAGTAAAAAGGCAAGGGACCACAAGAAAGTCCAGGTTCCAAGAACACAGGATCCTTAAAGGATACAAAGACCCAAAGCTAAAGTGTAAATGTTGTGGTAGTTTAAGACACAACAATAAGACCTGCTGGTTTAGGAACAAAATATGTTATGAATGTGGTCTCAGAGGTCACAAGGGAACATACTGTGCCCAGAAGAAAAGACAAGGGACCGATAATGTAAATACGCTTCGCATGAATAAAGAAAAAAGCTGCGAAAGACGGAAATATGTTGATGTTCGGATAAATGGACATCTGGTTACATTGCTTCTGGATAGCGGTGCAGATATTAGTATTATAAATGAAGATATATGGAAAAGGATAGGTCGACCTGAATAAACGAAAACCAGAAAGACGGCGAGAAGTGTGTGCGGCAAAAGATTAGAGTTCAAGGGAGAATTAAAATGCAAAGTGACATTCGCTAACCAGACTCATAAATCCAAAGTGTACGTCGTACCAGGAAAGAATACATGCCTGTTTGGGGTAGATTGGATTGTCCTGTTTAATTTATGGGAGAAACCCATAAATTCGTTTTGTAACGTTTTAACTGCAGAAAAAGCAAACCAAAGGGAAGACTTCCTGAAGGATTTGAAAACTGAATTTCCCAATGTTTTTGCCGAAGGACTAGGACTCTGTATTAAGACAGAGGCAAAATTTGAATTAAAGAAAAATGCCACTCCAGTATTCAAACCTAAAAGGAATGTGCCTTTTTCAGCGATGGACGCAATCGAAAAAGAGTTGGATAGACTTCAACAACTGGAAGTCATTGAAAAAGTTAACCACACAGATTGGGCAAGTCCAACCGTGTATGTAAAGAAAAAAAATAACAGAATAAGGGTCTGTGGAGATTTTTCAACGGGTTTAAATGACTGTCTATTGGACCATAATTATCCCCTTCCGTCCGCAGAAGATCTGTTCTCTAAGCTTAACGGAGGAAAAAATTTTTCTAAGATAGACCTCTCAGATGCTTACTTGCAAATTAAGATCAGCGATGAATGCTCCAAATACTTAGGCATAAATACTCATAAGGGCATTTTTAAGCTAAAGAGGCTTCCTTTTGGATTAAAGGTTGCTCCTGCTATTTTCCAGCAAATTATGGACACGATGCTGGCAGGGTTGGAATTTTCAATGGCCTACCTTGACGATATCCTAATTAAAAGTGAAAATTTGCAAGATCATAAGAAGCATGTAAAAGAAGTATTCAAAAGAATACAGGAATTTGGTTTTAAATTGAGCCCAGAAAAATGCGATTTTTTTATGAAAAAAATTAAATATCTAGGTCAAATAATCGACAAAGAGGGTCGAAGACCGGATCCACAAAGGACTGAAGCAATTGAAAAGATGCCTGTTCCAGATTCAGTGACAAAATTAAAATCGTTTTTGGGATTAGTTCAATACTATGCAATTTACATCCCTAACATACATAATTTAAGAGCTCCTCTTAACGAGTTACTGAAAAAGGGTGTTAAATGGAACTGGAATAAGGAATGTGAATCTGCTTTCCAAAATATCAAAAGATGTCTACTGTCAGACTTAGCATTGGCACATTTCAATCCAGAAAAGGAACTAATACTAGCAACGGACGCCAGTGATTACGGTGTTGGCGCTGTATTACTTCACAAGTATGAGGATGGTAGGACAAAAGCTATCGCCCATGCTTCAAGAACGTTGGTTGCAGCGGAGAAAAATTACAGCCAAATTGAAAAAGAGGCGCTGTCGATAATATTTGGAATTACAAAGTACAATCGATTTCTCCATGGACGATCTTTTATTTTGCAAACCGACCATAAACCCCTACTTACCATATTTGGATCAAAGAAAGGCATTCCCACACATACTGCGAATCGATTACAGCGATGGGCTGTAACCCTCTTAAACTATTAGTTTAAGATGGAACATGTATCCTCAAAAAAGTTAGGACACGCAGATGCATTATCACGGTTGATCCCTAAAAGAAGCGAAAGTTTCGAAGAAACGGTAATTGCTGCGCTTAAAGACGAAAGTGAATGTACAAGTTCAATGTGTAATATGATACGTGAACTTCCGGTAACTTTCGAAAAAATAAAAAAAGAGGCAGTAAATGACATTTTCATTAAGAAAATGAAAAATCAATTGGGATGGATAAAAAAAAATAAAAAGGTAGATCAAACAACGCCTTTTTCCATCTGTGAAGATGTGCTCATGTATGGTGAGAGGATCGTAATTCCACTAACGTTACAGAGGAAAATTCTGAAGGAATTTCATACAGGTCATCTGGGCATTTTGAGAATGAAATCCCTTATGAGAGGATATGTGTACTGGCCTGGTATGGACAAGGAAGTTGAAAAATGTGTCAAGACATGCAGAGGATGTCAATTAGCAGCTCGAGATCCTCCAGTAAAAACGACGCCATGGCCAAAGACGGACCTACCCTGGTCACGTCTGCATATTGATTATGCGGGACCTATAAATGGTTATTTTTACTTGATTATTGTAGATTCTTTTTCAAAATGGCCAGAAATATTTAAGTTTAGACATCCAACAGCAAAAAACACTGTGAGTGCGCTTAATGAAATTTTTAGCCGTTTTGGAGTGCCAAAAAACCTTAGTGAGCGATAATGGAACAGCATTTACTTCTCATGAATTCAAAGAATTCTGTGACTCACTAAATATTCTACATATGACAACACCTGTGTACCATCCACGATCGAATGGGTTGGCCGAAAAATTTGTAGATACGTTTAAAAGGGCACTTAAGAAAAATCTTACTACGGACACAGACGAACAATGTATTCAAACATTTTTAGCAATTTACAGGGTGACACCAAATCCTAATAATAATGTCAATTCTTCCCCGGCTGAGCTAATGTTTGCAAGAAAGATAAGATCTGTCTTCGATAGGCTGCTACCAGAGAAAAAGAAAGTTTTCAAAAAAGAAAACCTTAATACCAAGTGCTTCTCCCCAGGTGAAAATGTATATTTCAAAAATTTTCAAAATGGACGAAATCAGTGGGTTGAAGGTATTATCAAAAAAAGGATTGGGAGCATGGTCTATACCATCCAAGGATTAAGTTTTGTCTGCAAAAGACACAGAAATCAAATACGTCCCAGACTGTCTCCAAATGTGGAAGAGACACCAATGGAAACATTGTGCGATATTTTTGATATACCAAAACCAGCGTGTGTACCGCAAACAATGAATATTTCGCCTGAACCGACCATACGGGCTGGACAGAAACCTTTACCCCGGGTAACGCTGACCAGAAGGAAAAGCGCAAGAAAGAGAAAAGTTACCAGGAGATTAAGCCCTGACCCTAAAAGGAAGAGGTATTTAAGCTAAAATCAGGAAGATTTCAGCTTCAGGGGGAGGTGTTGTGAAGGAACATAACTGGCTATACACCGGTTACAAACTGTATATATATATTGGACTGTTTGGCAGACAGCGGCAGACAAGCAGTCGCAGTAAGACGGATAGTCTTACGTGTTGATTATCAGACTTTCTTCCCCATACTTGTTACTATGTACTTCTATTTACCTTAGGCGAGCAGCCTTACGTTTCTGTATTATAAATAAACCCCATTACACATACCACTCGGTGTAACTCACGTTTGTCTTTATTTCCTAAGTATTTAGGAATATAACAGTACAGATATATAATATTTCTTACCGGAGATGGCTTAAAACGGTGAAGGAAAACAGAAGATGAAATACAAAGATATGTGCGGCAAGAAAGGATGCTGACCACAATCTGGGAACACAACACCGGTCAAGTTACCGGTGTCGAGTCAGGGGAAACTCTATAAGAAAAATATCCGGCTAAGGGAGGTAACTGTTGAATAAATAATACATGCAAAATAGACAACTATTTAAAAAAGAAAATAACTTTTATAATTATTGTAATTTATTTATATTTTAAAAAGTATGTTTTTTTTAATTGAAAAGACGGGTTAAAAGTTCATCTTGGAACTTAACTCTACTGTTTGGTAAGTAAACTACTTTTAATTTAATCGATTTCGAACTTTATTTTCACTTAAAAATATTTGTGTATTTCTGATTATATATATATATATATATATATATATATATATATATATATATATATATATATAGTAGCGTCCAAATCTAAGGGACAAAATTTTAAAACCTAATATTCGTTACAAATAACAACTGTGAAAAGTTGAAATTTTGACAACTGGTAAAATTAAACTAAGATGAATTTACAAAATGTATAACGATTTTTTAAATTCTGACCTTATAGAACTCATAGCAGTGATGCCAATTAATTTGTAAGAACTGATCGTGGAGTCACAAACTTCTACGTGTGTGACTGTGTTTTTATTTTTACATAAAAAAGAAAACAGAAATTCATGCATTATTTTTCATTTAAAAAGACAATAATTTGCGATTTTAGTCATCATATCGGTGTTCATAAAATAAAACTGGTTTGAAATGAATGTGAATATTTTTTTTTTAGAGAAAAACGGCCATTAAACCATGGAATCGAAATTTTTGCGATAATTTATCATTCAAACCAATCTAAATATTTTTTAAATTACATTATTTTTTGTGTGTGTAATTTTTGTGTAATTCATAACTTTTTGTTTATCGTTTTGTCTTTTAAATATTTAAAATATTCTTAATTGTTAACATCTACATGTTTTATTTTTCTATAAATTTTGGAATTGGAAAAAGAATAATTTTTGAATATTGCAAAGTAATTAATCTCCTGAAATGTATTTTGGAAAACAATTTAAACGATGTTCTTAGTGAAATCACAACACTCATAAAAATTATCTTGACAATTCCCATGACTACATCAGAGGTAGAACGTTGTTTTTCAACTCTGAAAAGAATAAAAACTTTTCTAAGGAACACCATGGGTTGCGAAAGACTAAATGAACTTGCAGTGCTTTCAATTGATAAAAAAAGTTCTTCAGCAGTCATTCAGAAGTTAAGGAGAAAATTATGAATCTTTTCTCACAAATTAAAGAAGAATGAAGATTACTTTCGAATGAATGTAATAAGTAAAATATTTAAAATATTTACATTTATTTAGGATTCCTTTAAGTTATTGTATTTTTATATGTGTGCATACGTATAAATTATATTTTTTATGTTTGCTTTATTTTTACACAATATTAAAACAATACAAATTTTTTTTTAAAACAGCACCCCACTAATCTTAGGCACGAGCCACCACTGCCAAGTCGTTAAATATGCTTAAATATAATATTTTAAATTTTTCCAGATTTTGTATATATGATTATAGAGTTGTGATGTCAGAAGTAATAAAACATGTATTTGGGTGTCATCAGCTAGAATCGAAACCAAAAGCAAAACTGTAGCATTCAAAGCTGGTGACGTTACCACTGTACAAACGTTACACGCATATGAACTGATTAAAAATAAACTAAGATGAATGTACAAAA